>NC_022024.1:11737725-11763437 GCF_000317375.1 Microtus ochrogaster
TGTCATATATCAATCTGTTGATTTCATTGGTTAAGCAATAAAGAAACTGCTTGGCCCTCATAGGTTAAAACATAGGTGGGAGGAGTAAACAGAACAGATTGCTGGGAGGAAGAGGAAGTGAGCTCAGACTCAACAGCTCTGCTCTCAGGAGAGAGACACCATGCTCCCCGCTCCTGGGCAGATGCACGTGATGAAGCTCCTACCCAGGATGGATGTATGTAGGCTAGAATCTTCCCGGTAAGACCAATGCTACACAGATGATTAGAAATGGGCTAAATTAATATGTGAGAATTAGCCTAGAAGAGGCTACATAGAAATGGGCCAAGCAGTGTTTAAATGAATACAGTTTGTGTGTTGTTATTTCGGGGCATAAACTAGCAGGTGGCTGGGGTGCTGGGGACGCAGCCCAGCCCTTCCTCCCTCCCTTCCTCCCTCCTTTCCTCCCTCCCCTCCCTTCCTCTTTCTTTTCATTAAAAAACACTGTTAAGTTCTGGTGCAGAGAAAGTCAATTCTAAATGAAAATAAGTCAGGCCGCCTTCTTTGAAATGGAAAATTCTCTCAGATAAGCTGAAGATGAGGTAGTAAAACTGAAATGACCAGAGGGCTCTTAAAAAAAATCATGCATTTATTTCAAAAGCACCAAAAAAAAAGCTCTGAGGAGAAGCAGTTACTTAAACACGGAAATTCCCCTAGCGCAGGGTGCTGAAAAACCCTTATGTCGTTGTATTCTTCAGTAAAAGTTGTTTTTCTTTTTGCTGATGCTTTTCCCCCCTGTAAGTGTGCCTCTTATATTTGATGATCAATTTTCCACAAGGTTTGCCATAATGCCTCCTCAGAGCTCAGAACTTTGCATTTTAATTCATTCAATGAGTGCTTGCAACTAAGACAATGTTTGTTGTTTTTACAACTTAGGGTCATCCGTAGCTGGTAGCTACAGTATGGTACGCAAATCCCTGGCCTTCTCTTTCTTTCCTTTGGGTTTTGGGTGGAGGAGGGCTGCTGGCAAAAGAAAGAACTTCTTTTTTTCCCTTCTACTCTTCCTCTTCCTCTCTCTGCCCCCATCTCTTTGAGACAGAGGACATCTCTTCCTCCATGTATTAACTGAAAGAGCAGTACCGTAGATTTTAACACACACATCCACCCAATCCCATATCCCATGACCCACACCAATCCACCACACACACACACATACACACACAAATACACCCCCCCATATCCCACACCACATCCATACCCCACATTCCCCATACCCACCATACACACACCCAATCACATATCCCATGACCCACACCAATCCGCCACACACACACACACACACACACACACACACACACACACACACCATACCCTACACATATCCCACACCACACCCACTATGCACACACATCTCATACCATACCTACCACGCACACACAGACACACAGACACATACAGATACACAGACACACCACACCACATCCACACCCCACATTCCCAATACCCACCTTACACACTCATACATACACACATCCCAGAGCACACCCACCATACATACACACCCCACACACTCACCCCTCACATCCCACTCTACACCCCACACCCACACTCAGAGGGAGCCTGGGCCTTGACTTGGAGGTAGAACATGTACCTCATATGCACAAGGCCCTGGCTTCCATTCCCACACCAAAACCAAAAAATCTCCATAAGGGTGTGTGTGTGTGTGTGTGTTAAATTCTACTGTACTGCTCCTTCAGTTAATATCTGGGGGAGAGATGCCCTTTGTTCAGGTGCCCTCGAGCCCATCCCCAGGTTTCCTCTCTCCATATTATAAGTTGGTACTAAGTTGTGACCTGCTTGTGCAGTGGTGTTTTTTATTTACAGATCTGTGTAGTATGAGGACCTAGAACGCTGGACCACGTCTGATGCTGTTTCTAGTACTTTCCACTCTTATTATACACATCCTAGCCAAGAAACCCAGAGCCAAGCATCAAATCATGCAAGACCCCTTTCTTTCAACCAGCCAGATTCCCGGGGTGGGTGGGTGGGGGGGAGAGTCGTCCTCAGGAACCCCTGCTGAAGAGATGGAAGTGTTGGATGGTCATTGTAGTGTGATTTGGTTTTATGTATGACTTAGGGATATTTAGAGTTCAAAGGGTTTAAGAAATGACACCAGAAACTGATGTGTGCTGGGGTTAGGGGAGGGGGCCATGTGGCATCACCTGCACAGGGAGACCTCCAGGGCTTAAGAGACTCAGCCCATTTTCACTTTTGTTCCCAGTATTTTATCATGCTAATATTTCTTTTTTTAAAAAATATATTTATTATGTATACAATATTCTGTCTGTGTGTATGCCTGAAGGCCAGAGGAGGGAGGGCGCCAGACCTCATTACAGATGGTTGTGAGCCACCATGTGGTTGCTGGGAATTGAACTCAGGACCTTTGGAAGAGCAGGCAATGCTCTTAACCGCTGAGCCATCTCTCCAGCCCCCCATGCTAATATTTCTATTCTAAAGCTTCCTGCTTAGCTATCAGGCTCCGTTCTTATCCCAATCCCATTATCAATTGCATTTTAGGCAAGCTTAAGGAATTTTGGCTAAAGGTAGGAAAGAAGGCAGGCATCCTTTGTGAAGGGAAAGTTTGAGGACTAGTAGCCAGGAGTGGGTGCTGGGGTGGGGGTCGGGGTGGTGGGGCAGGTGGTAGGAAGGTATGTGGGAGGGACCTTGGATAGCTCCTTTTTCTCAACCTTGCAAAGCATGCACTGAAACAAAGCGGAAACATTTTAGCCAATTAAGCTGAACTTCTCTTAAACTGCTATCTGTGACTACAGCAGGACCTTCAGGACGTTGACACCAAAAGGAAGGAGAGCGTTGCAGTCAGTTTTTCAGTCACCACAGGAGACCATTCTGTATTTTGTAGGCGTGACTTCACTTTGTCAGACCTGTTTTGTTTCAAACTTTGGTCAGTACCCAAGTGGGCAGACCGGTTTAGAGAATGGTATGTAGTACTGGCAGCGACCTGAAGATGGCAGCATTGTGCGACCTATCTGTTTTGCTGAGCGGTCTTAGGTGTGCGCCGCATCCCTTTGGATTTCAATTGTCACTCTGGCTTTCTTTTTTCTGCTTAATGACTGCATATGTAAATGACTCTGCTTTTCTTCTGTGGAAGAGGTCCCATCTATCATCCCTGTTTTGGTTTTAAGCTAATGATTATATGTAATTATATTCAAATAAAATATTTACAAATAATTATATATCAGCAGAGCGCATAAAATTTAGAATTCATGAACATCAGTGGTGATGAAAGGCACCCTTCAATTTGGGAGGTGCAAGTCTTACTATTATTATTTGTTTCTGTTGAAAAGACATTAGCGGCCAAGAATCAGCAATTCTCTCTTGCAGGTGTTTTTACAAGGCTTGAACTGTTTTTTTTTTTCTTCACCTTTTAGATATTTATTTTCTGATAACAGGTAGGTTATTTGTTTGGAAAATCTCAAGGGACTATATTACAGATCCACATCTGGAAAATTCTATGAGGAAAATAAATATTATCTTAAAATTTCCAGAAGCAATTAGTTACTCTTGAACTCTAAGAGATTTTCAGGGGGTCATCCAGCCCAACCCTATGCAGGCAGTAGACATGCGTGGCCAGTCCCTCCTTCAATCACTGATCTGACAGAAGTGTTTTACCACTATTGAAAGCAGAAAAGAGTCCCGGGCAAGTCCCTAATTCAAATTTTGCCAACACTTGAGTTTGGGATGTAATTCACCATTACTTATTATCTGTCAGCCACACGCAGAGCTGAAAATGGAAAAACGATCTCAAGAGCAAAAGGTCTGGTTCTCCGAGGAAAGCGGGCTGCAGAAGCTGCATCCAGGGGCTGTCTCTGCTGATGGAGGCAGGGAAGTCAAAAGGGAGAGGTAGGCAGAGAAGGACCAGATGGAGCTGTGTAAGGGCGGGACTTCTGGAGGGACTCCCAGATGAGGTAAGGGTTCAGAGAGCATGAGAGCCATGGGCAGGAAGATGCACAGGCTCTTCTCTTAGAGGCTGTTCTGCGTCTAGGAACATATTAGCTAAAGGCAACACTGGCTAACCCGTTACTTAACTTTTGAATCTTTAGTCAAACCAAAGCAGGCCTTTCAATTCTTGCTGTAAAATCAGACAGAAGGCCAAGTGCAGGGGAAGCAGCTGTGACCGGTAGGTAGAGTGGCTTTTTCTCTGAGGCTCTCTGGCCTGTTTGGCTTTGGAAGAGAAGGGTGGCCATGCATTATGTATGCAAGTGAGGTAATGTGAGGGAAATTAAAAATGCACTTAATAGCCGACCTGAATGCTCCCGCCGCTGGCTCCATATGTGTGTTCTGGATGCCTTTGAATATGACAACACATTTCCCCATGAAGTTTTCTGTATTCAACATTAGGGTTCCAGGGATGTTATGTGGTAAGATAAAAATGGAAGATGAGTCAAGGAGGCAAAGGACCAAAGGCACTCAGAGAAGATGCCATGAGCTTGCAGGTCCCTTGCTTTGTACCCTCCTCTCCCCATCATTTGGTTGTACAGGAGAATCACACACCTACTGATGTTTTATTTAGAAGCCTTAAACGGCGGCAGATGCTGATGTCGAGCTCTGTAAAACATGGGGCTCTAGATCTTGTGGATGTCACTGTTTAGATGAGTCCTGGATAAATCTCTCATCGGCTTAAGTTTTCCACTTTGTGACATAGAAGGGCTGGGCTACCACATGTCTGCTGGGCTTCTCTGTGCATATATGAGTGCTTGGCTTCACGTATTTAGGATTGTGCACAGTTGTTTGGTTGACAGACTTGAGGGTTTTATTACGTGTTAGCACGCTGACAACTCTCACGTTTTTTGTTTTCAGGAGACCTCAGTGAGAGCGACTTCTTTTAAAGTCCTCACATCCCACCCTGTGTATCCCCCCCTCACCATGGTGCTGAGGACAGAGCTAAGTTTTAACAAGCAAAATGTTCTAGGGATGCAATGCCATCCCTGGTTGATTGATAATAACTCCTGCAGCACTGTAAGAACTTGCTGAGTATTGGTGGATATACAGCTAGAAGATGAACAAGTGAATAAGTTAGATTTGTGTGTCTTCCTGAAACACAGAGCCACTAAGGAACTCGAGTTGCAGTCTAGAATCCATCTCTTAGCTACGTGACCTCTTCCCTCCTGTGGACCCATTCACCTGCTCTGCAGATATCTCTAGCAATGATTTAATGCTAGACTCTGGTCTAAATGCTAAGAGTTTGCAGAAGGAAGCAAGCTCCCGATCTGAGCACCGCTCATGCTACTGAGCGACACAGGCAACAACAGCCGCAAAAGCCAATGGATAGGATCATGTCAGGGACAGGATGTTCTTCACGTAACATGTCAAACAGGCTAAGCAGAAAGCAAGGCTCCTTTCGTGGTCAGGGAGATCCTCTATGACTAGACTGACATTTAATTTGCAGTCCTTTTAACAAGCCAACTTTTGTCTGAGAAATGAAAAGGGCTACTATATAAATACCTAGGGAGAAGAGTGTACACACCAGGGGAATAGCAAGTACAAAGGCCCCGAAGACAGTCTCATTTATATTTCAAGGGGCATCAGGATGTCATTCTGTGATTTTTTTGGCTGGAAGACAACATGTTCAGATACAGCTTTTAAAATGGTGAACTGGGGATAAAAATACAGTCAATAGCAGAGGCCGGGAGATGGTTTAGCACTTAAGAGTGATTGGAATACTCTTCTGGAGGTCCTGAGTTCAATTTCCAGCAACTGCATAGTGGCTCACAACCATCTGTAGTGGGATCCAAATTCCTATTTGTTGTGCATGAAGACAGAACACTTATACATATAACATGCATGAGTAAATAAATCTTTTTAAAAAACATGCCCTCCAGTGATAGAGCAATTCCGGTGTGAAGCTCCATACCTATTGTGACCATATACAAACAAGTCCCTTGGGATGACAGGCTTTGATCTGGTTAACTTAAGTTTGTGATGTTTTTTATTTGAAAATTCTTTATGAAAAAGGTTTAATAGAAAAGCCACTCACTTAGTCAGAGGTTTGATTGCTGCAATAAAACACCATGATCAGAAGCAACTTGGGGAGAAATGGGTTTATTTAATCTTGCAGTTTGTGGTTATTTTCTCAGGAAGGCAGGTGAGGCGCTTGAGGCAGGAACTCGGAAGCAGGAGCCGATGCAGAGGCCATGGAGGGGTGCGGCTTAACTGGTTTGCTCAGTCGGCTTTCTTCTAGCAGGGCCTAGGAGTGACACACACCCACACTCAATCATCAATCAAGAAATGTCCCCACAGACTCGCCTACAGGCCAATCTTATGGAGGCATTTTTCTCAATTAAAAGTCCATCTTCTGAAACAGGTTTAAGGTTTGGGTCAAGCTGACCAAACCAAGCAGAACAGCCACTTTGTGGGGCTGCTGAAAAGTCTGAGGGTTGGGGATTTTATTGGTACCTAGAATGGTGCTAAGCATCCTATAACACATAGGATAACCTCCTCAAACAATGAATGGTATAAAGTGTCAACGATGCTGGAATTTCCATTACTTCTAAGGAATGGGGAGTAATACCTGCTGTGTAGAGTTCATACTTCAATGTGGAGATCATGCACCAAAGTACCCCAGATGGTGTCAAGAAGCAGAAGACTGCAAAACAAATTAAATGTAGGACAGTGTAGTGATGAGGGCAGCAGGCCTGCTTTTCATCCCGCCAGGCTCCCGCATGGCTAGCTTAGCCCCGGAAATAATAACACGGAAACTGTATTCTTTTAAACACTGCCTTGCCCATTATATCTAGCCTCTTCTTGGCTAATTCTCACATCTTGTTTAACCCATTTCTAATCATCTGTGTAGCACCACGAGGTGGTGGCTTACCAGGAAAGATTCTAGCCCACGTCCGTCTCGGGTCGGAGAATCATGGCGACTCACTCACTTCCCTTCTTCCCAGCATACTGTTCTGTCTACTCTGCCCACCTAATTTTCTGCCCTGTTAAAAGGCCAAGTCAGTCTATTTATTAACCAATGAAAGTAACACATAGACAGATGACCCTCCTACATCAGGACAGCATAAGGAGGTGTATTGATAGGCATTGCAGATGTGCTGTTGGTGGTATGAACCATAGTTTTGCCCTCTTTGGCAATTGGGTCTGGGAAGAGGCTCTGCTTCTGGAGGTGAAGCTCCATGGCTTGGAAGTGGCCAGTCCTGTGGGTGCAGCTCAGGTATGCAGAGCATGGGATCACGCAACCTCAGGGTCGTCCCTGCATTAGAAAGCAAACAAAACCTCCAGAAGCAAAGGACATCTCCACCCTTGTATAAAAATAAAGCAAGCTGTCGTGGGCTAGACATTATAATTATTTTCTGCCCTGTTTCGGGAGTGTTTAAATTCTCCTTCTCAACACCTTCAGTGCCCTAGCACCACGGACGCAGGACAGTGCTAATTTGATTCAATTCTTATTGCGTGTTGCTAGCTTCTCGCTTTTCTATTAGAGCAGAAATAGTGTGATTTCAGCCCCTTGCAATAGCACTGTGATTTTTTTTTAAGTTGTGCAGATATTTTTTTTTCTTCTGTCTAGGTTGGTTTTTTTGAACCCAACAGAAGCAACTGCAGATTTTATTATTACTTTCTTGAGAGTTTTGTACAAGGTGTTCTAATCACGTTCATCCCTTCAGCAGCCCCCCCCCCAGATTCTCCCTCTAAACCCACCCATCTGTGCCCTTTTTTGTTGGACAAACAGTGCATACACACATGTATACATATGCACATATTGGTATGCATTTAAGACATTACTAAAAACATGTTGACACTGTTTTGATAGATTGGTAAGTATATATTTTTATTCTTGGTCTCTTTTTTATTCTTTTACCAAGCGTTGGCACCTAGTGGGTTTTCAGAAAATGCCATTTAAAAAAGATTTGTTTGTGCATTTATTGCTTTGGTGTGTTTTGTATGTGCCTGGGTGTGGTTACTCATGTGTGAAGGCAAGAAGTTGATGTTGGACATTTTCCTGTGTTATTGTCCATCTTAGTTCTTGAGATAGGGTCTCTCATTGAATCTGAAACTCACCCTTTTCCTAGATTGGTTGACCAGTGAGATCCTGGGGTCTGACTGTCTTCCCCTAGTGCCAGGATTACAGGCGTGTGCTGTCTTGCCCAGCTTTCATATGAATGCTGGCGACCCAAAGTCAGGCCATTGTGTTTGTTCAGGAAGCTCTTTATTCTCTGAGTCACCGCCTCACCTTAATAAATGTCTTCAGAATGAATAAACAGATTAAAAAATAAGTTTGCAATGTCTAGATTCCAACTTATTTTTCCATATCTTCTTTTATGCCACTGAAATACAGTTTGGTAGCGCAAGTCCCATATTCTTGTGGAACATCGCTAAGATGTGCTCATTTATTAATAATTTTAAAATTGTTACAGGAGATATGATTTGATCCATAAAGTTTCTGTATACAGGAATCACTGGATTCCTCGTGGTTTAATTTTCCTATAGTCTTTCAACTTAGGGTAAGATTATTAAAACAGTAATCATAAAAATGTGCAAAAAATCATGTTGAAATTAAATAAAATTATATTGAAGTATATAAACTTAGGGCAAGGTTATTCATCAAGAAAATGGATTACAATAAATACTCCTGATTTGAATTTATTTTAAAATTCAAGGCAATTATGTACAGTGCAACATTTTATTTTGGGTGTCATTTTATTCTGTGAAGGAACTTGTTGGCCAGTTCACTGAATATGGGTCCATCTTTTTTTTTTTTTTTCTAGTGTTATTTCTTCACAATCGAGTTTGGTCTTTGCAAGCAAGAAGGTCAACTGCGGGCATATGGAGCAGGGCTACTTTCCTCCATTGGAGAACTGAAGGTATGTAGCTGTGAATGAAAATATCCTTCCCAAGCAAACTGGTTCAGGGTCATGGAAGCTATTGATTTGTTTGTCTGAACGTTTCCATTCGCAACTCCCCATACATATTTAACACAGAGGATCTGGCACCTCGGATGTGGGTGCTGACCTGACTTTTTGCACCTCAGAAAATGGGTCAAGCCCTTCTGGGTTTGTGGTGTGACTCAAATGGATGAGCGGCCGTGTGCCCAGATCAACAGGGATGACTAACATATGCTCGAATGCTGGGGAACAAATGGCTGGCCTAGCCTGAGTGCTGAGAAGTGGGCAGTGAGCTAGCAGGGGTACTTCTGATTGACACTCGCGTCAATCAGGGAGTCTGACTTCTCTACTCTGATGTCCATGACCTTCATGGCGCCATGGACTTGCCTTCTATCTCTCAAAGAGGAGTCTGAGGACATTCCATCTTCTCTAAAATTAATGCAATTAAAATACTGTGCGTATCAACAGTTTACTGGAAAACAAGCTGAATCAGCATAGTATCAAAGAAGCACATAATATATATTTATTATGCTTAGAAATTATTTTTTTCCTTTAACAGTAAATGATCATTTATTTGGAAATGGCAGGCTCTGGAACATTCCGATACTTCTAGCATTTTAATAAGTTTGGATGCATTTAGGAGGCAATATGACATGCAACCTGGAAATTATACTGAAAATAACTTAATCTTTCTTTGATTATTCTGTCTTAAGATCAGGATTATAGCATTGATCGTTGTTGTATAATACAGTTGGGAAATGAATTGTTTCCGGAATGTTTGGCTTATTTGTATTCTCAAAAGATGCAATCTCACTGTACTTTTTATTGAGCCTGCTAGTTTTATAACTTTATTAATTAGATAATTTATTCATTCCTAAAACCCTTCCTTCACTGGATGCTTACAGGTAGCACGCACTGTGCCAGACACTGGGAATCAAAAGATAGAAACCGATGAAGAACATAAATCCAAAGAAAATAACACCAGAAGTTATCTTAAGTGGAGTCTAGGATTTTGTTGCACACTAACTCAGTCTCTGTCAGAACTTGATCGTATTGTTAGAGATGAGACAGCTGAGGACAGAAAGCCATTACAGGACTTGCCTAAACCGCACAACTAACGTGCTAGAGCCAGGCCCAAGAGCAGGCAGTGTAGACTGTGGGAATCGCTGCTCTAGATTCCACAGCCCTAGGCTTTTCTTACCCAGGACTTGACACCCACTGCCGGATAAACAGCTCAGTAGATAGAAAAAGTGTTGACAGCTGTGTCTGGCACACGAGAGGCCAGGCTTGAGAAGGCTTTCCGAAGGAGGATCCTGTGTTGCTCATCCTGAGTCTTGAGGAATCAGGAGGTGGATTAGGAAAGCAGAAGATGCATAGATGTGCAATGGACCAAGGGACTGCATAACACCTGGTCAAAGCTCTTGTGCGCATACACATTTGCACACGCATGTGCATGTGTGCGCGTGTATGTGTGTGAATTCACAGTACATGTGCAGTCAGAAAACAACTTTGTGGAGTTGGTTCTTTCCTCCTACCATGTGGTTTTGAGGATTAAACTCAGGCTAGCAGGGACACACAGGAAGCCCCTTTATCTGCAGAGCCATTTTGTTCTTTACAAAAACCATCAGTAATAGTACATTCACTAAGCTCACAGCAAAAACAGGGCATCGTACCCTACAAGACCATGCCTCTAAGACTACTTCTTGTTTCTCCCGAGAAAGTCAGACAACAAAACTCCCTGAGCCACATCTATTTACATTCTCTTCAGATGGTATATAAATTATTCAAGAAACAAAAGAAACAAATCTCTTTCATGCCCCCCCAACTTTTGACAGGGTCTCCTGGTCTGGTTAATGAGGCATGCGTAAAGCAGCATTGGGGTGAATCCACTGTTTTTGTTTTCAGTGTTGTAGACAGAATCATCTAGAAATGGAAATCAGTGAGAAATATGTACCGCAAAGGGCATTGTCTGCCGTGCACCATCCTGTTCAGGTCCATCACCTCCGGTCATTAGCATCCTTCCATTCTCAGATTTCAGCAGGCCAGCATCCCCATGATTGTCGTGCTGGAGCATTTTTACAATTTAGATGTTCTTTTCACAAGAAATACCTTCTAACTGTTCAGAGAAATCAGAGCAGAGGCGTCTTCCTTAGTAGCCCCCCTCTTCCTGCCTGTCTCATTCCTGTAAGAGCCCAGAATGTTTCCCAGCTCATTTAAATACTTAATTATATTTGTGTGTGTTTGTATGTGTGTGCCCATGAGCACAGGTGTTCACAGAAGCCAGAAGAGGGTATTGGACCCCTCAGGTGATTGTGGGCTCTTCTGCTACCCTCTGGAGGAGCAGCAAGCACTCTGAGCCACCGATTTGTCTCTCTAGCTCCCTGAGCATCTTACTTTTGTATTTGAGGAAAGATACTATGGTTTGAGACCCAATATAGCCATAACCTTATTAATAGCATTATCATAATCCTTTTGTAAACATCCTTACAGTTTTCCATGAATTGATCTATTGCAGTAAAGTATTTTCTACTGCTCCAACTGGTCCCTAAGTTTCTGGAGGCTTTGGTATAGTCTTCATAACTTTTATATAAGTACACACAATCCACCTTCTGTCTTGAAACATAAAACTTCTAAGATGCCTGCTGTAGTTTTCCTGAGGGCACCGATGTTGCTCTTCAGAGCTGGCCAAGTGTTTCTAAGAGTGGTGTCTGTTGTTTGGAGGAGGACGACTTTCAGTTTTTTTTTTCCTTCATAAGAAAAGCACTTGATTTTACTTTCAGAGACAGAAATAAAGCAAACGTGGAAAATCTTATAAAAGTTAGCATAAATTTGATTGAAAACTACCCGCACCATGATGGTTGGCATACTGGTTGGAGCTCCAAAAGCCTGAGAAGGTGGGGCTTTTCTCCATTTCTCATCATTGCAGAGAATGGTTAACCATGAACTGGGTCACCTGGAAGATCAGCTTTGGAAATCAGGCTGAAAAGAGGATGACTGGTTCCCTTTTACCCGCCCTCTAGCATGTGTCTTTCATGTAGCACCTTGTCTCTCTGCCCTACAGTTGACCTAACGGTATAATCTGTTATTTGTTCATTTACCACGCCCTTGCCTTATTCATTTTCTATGGTAAGCCCCAAATTGATGGCCCAAGCTGTGAGACAGAGTCTTGGAGGGACTTCCTAAGGCAGGGGTTATTATGTTGGAGTCCAACAGCAAAATTTGTTCACTTTGGGAGGAGTATTAGTCATTTTTCCTCATTGCCTGGCTAGAGCAACTCAAGGAAGGGAAGGATTTGCTGGGTTCAATGAAAGGTTCAAGGGGAAACAGAACATCATCAGCGAAGGCATGCTGGTAGGAATGGCTGATGACTATGGTGGTGGGAGATAGTGATGAACCTTGCTCATTTTCCCCCCCTTGACCCCAACCTAGAAGCAAGAATCAGAGCTGGGCTACAAACTCTAAACCCTACTATCCAGTGATCCACTTCCTCCAACCAGACTCCACTTCTGGAAAGCTCCATGACTCCCCAAACAGTGCCGCCGCCGCTAGAAATCAAATGTTGAAACCCATGAACCAAAGGAGGCACACTGCATGTTTAAGTGATGAGGGGTGGTAGGAAATGCCTGCTAACAGTGAAATGTGAGTCTTGCCTTTAAAAAAAAAATCATCTACTTCAAAAGCAGAAGGCTCTTTTCAGGGATAAGGGTGAGTTCTCGTTCTTTATTCCCTCCAGGGCAAAAATTAGGTGGCCTCAGCATCCACGCTACAGTAATTGCTGGACTATTGCATATAAATATGTCTCTTTTGTGTTTCAGGGGTAAGAAAATTTGATTGCGCATTTTGAGCTTTAGTTTTAGGATGTCCTTGCATGGTGAATTATTGATTTTACCTTTATACAGCTATTAATCAGCATTCTCCAAACAGCTTTCTATTTATTATGATCATTGGTATTTACTGCCACATACAGCTGTTGCGGGGAGGTGGTCAGAATTACTGCCAGGCTAGGGAGGAGAGCCTCGAGGGCTTTGCAAGTTTTCTGAGCTTACCTGGAAGGTCAGTGGTGCTGCCAGAGAAGGGACTCAGCAGCTGAGCTCCCCACCATTACTGGGCAGCTCAAGCCTCCCTTCTGGTTCCCTTCCTTTCTTGAAGTGGGGGCACTGTTAGTAGTGGCAGAGACGCTGGAGGACTGGGGGCTGGAAATTCCTCAGCTGCGTCTGCTAAAGAGGGAGGCTGCTCCCTTGCCCCTGCAGCTGATTCAAACCGAGAAAGCCCAGCAACGCTGAGAAAAATGACGTGTGATGAACCATTGCTGAACTTGGCAATAGGGCTATTGATCCCCGGTAGGGAAGGCTTTAATGAATGGCATTATCCTAATCCCCGTGTGAGCATCCTTGTAGTTGCGAAGGAAGTTATCTACTGCACTGAAATTCTTTCTGCTGCTGCAACTGTTGACCTGATGTTGGCCCCTCAGTTGCTGGAGGCTTTGGTGAGTATGTAAATGAGGCTGAAAGAATATTCCCTGCATGCATGCATACTGCACATATAGGTAATTAGATCCACCTGTTTGTTGTTCTGACGTGGGAACAGACGGCTGTGGAGTGAACATAGGCGTGTGTGCACTGTGCTGTGCACATAGGAGTCTTTGCAAAACCTTATCTGGAATCTAGGACCCAAACGACCCATGAATCTGACTTCACACTTGGAATTTATTTTTTCTTTTCAAACTTTAACCAGTCCTAATATAGAGAGTGAGGATCACAGGGTTTCCATCTAGAGTAGCTGAGATAATACCTCTGTGTCATTGCATAAAGGGGTGTTTGAGAGGAAGGAAGATGCCAGGCTGATGAGCTAGAACAGACAAAATAGCAGGTTGGGTCTTAACAAGGCTCATATCTGGGGCCATTTTTCGCTACAGGTTTTAGACCCCTGGAGGAGAGGGAGGAAATGGTTATTGGCCAGGATGAGTGAATAAATAGTAATCCTATCTGGATTGATTTAGGAATGGTAACTATGTATGTTGAACACCTCCCAATGCTACCAGTTTGTATACATTTCCCATTTAATTCTGACCACAACCTTGGGTTATAGAGTTCATGAGTTCCTTCAAACGTCATGGGAAGGGAAGGAAGCAAATTTAAACTCCATAGTTAAGACATATTCTCTGAATTATCTTGCATTGTTGTCTATTGGTGTCTTAGAGTTTCTATTGCTATGAAAAGACACCATGATTACAGCAATTCTTACAAGAGGAAATGTTTAATTGGGGTGGCTCACTTACAGTTTAGTTCATTCCATTATCAAGGTGGGACATGATGGCATGCAGGCCAACATGGTGCTAGAGGAAGTGGCCTGTCTCACTGGGAGGTATCTTCAACATATATGAGACTCAAAGCCCACTCCCCCACAGGGACACACTTCCTCCAACAAGGTCACCCCTACTTCAACAAAGTCATACCTCTCATCAGTGCCACTCCCTTTGAAGGCCATTTTTTTTCAGAGCACCACTGTCAGTAACTGGGAATTTTTGATGTCAAAAGGATATTTATAAAAAAAAAAGGATATTTATAAAAACTAGAATGGAAAATGAGTCTTAATTTCCTTACTAGAGCCAACTGATTGGTGCTTGGCACCTATGTGAAGGGTAACAAGGCTATCTTCAGGTCTAGGAGGAAAGGTTGCTTTGATTGACACTGGAAAAGTGGAGGGTGCTATGTGTTTACAGGCCTTGATAAAGCAATACTGCAAGAAGATGCTTAGATGCTTAGACTTTTAGATTTGTCCCTGAGTTAACTGCAGCTCATCCTGAGGTAGTTCTTCATTTGAAATGACACTGTTACTGGTTGAAGTTTCCTCTTCATTTCTTGTCCTTGAAGGAAAGAATTCAGGTTCAGGTGAGAAACAGCCAGGCCAAGCAGAGGCTCATTTAGCAAAGCTCAGTGTCAATACTCCAAAGGAAGATTGGAACAGGACATCTCAAACGGAGAAACTGAAAGGACATTTGGGAATTGCTTAAAAAACTTTGACGAATATTTATCTCTTCTAAGGTGTTTTCTTTCCATGATCTTGAGAAGACTATAAGTTGGTGGGGGTTTCAAAGCTCTGATACAAATGACATTATGTGGAAGTCAGCATCTCTTGAAGATGCTGACTCTTTGTTAGCGTGACAACTGGGCAGGTTTTCTGGGTGCTTTAATTTTGAGATAGCCAGAAAAGCCTAACTGTTGCTCCCAAGACTCTTAATCACAAAGGGGCATTTGGGCCCTTACAAAACACAGCTTCTGGGGCCCAGCTGCAATTTTCCTAGTTTTTTTCGTTTAATCTGTGCCTATCCAGGCTTGATATGTCTAGATTTTGAGACAGCTGTATTGAGAAGCCAGGAGTTCTGATTCTAGTTGTATACCCTTGTCTTTAGCATGATGGGAGAAGCAAAAAAATGGTTCTTTGAGAACAGTGGTTTTCAACCTATGAGTCATGATCCCTTTTGTGGCTGATTGACCCTTTCATAGAGGTCACATATCAAATATCCTGCATATCAGATACTTATATTATAATTCACAATAGCAAAATTACAGTTATGCAGTAGCAATAAAAATGATCTCATTATTGGGGGTTACCACAACATGAGCAACAGTATTAAAGGGTTGCAGCATTAGGAGGGTTGAGAACCATTGTTCTGGAGTGTTCAGGGAGGAGCAGATGACCTTGAAATATTTCTTATGCATTTGCAGTGGTTTGAGGTAAAAGACTGTTAGCCAGATTTGGTCAGGATTAAAAAGTCCCTTTCTATGGAAAATCAAATTAATTCTTGAAGACTACAGGACGTAAGATGATTGACACTTCAAAGAGAATTCGCCATAGAGTTCCTCTGGAACATCAAAAAGACTTGGGTAGCATTCCCAGAGACTGCTTCTTTAACACATAGGAGAGGGTGTAGTAGCTGCTTCTCCAAAGTGAGATGACTTACTAGAACAGAGATAGATTCAAGAAGCCTAATGGGTCAGTGGCCTTTTGTGTCGAAGAAGTCATGGATGCTAGTTTACATCTCTTGGAATGCATGGGAGAATTCAGAGATGGAGACCTCTTGGGCAGCGTGGATGTTCCTGCTAGTCACCAAAAAAAGATGAACTGGTTGTTAGGTAGATGCCACTATTTATAGGCTTGGGTACCTCATTTACTGACTGCTTCCTCAACTCAGGCTAATCCATGACTATTATATTGTCCTCATATTTATTAATAGACAAGAGGTAGCCAGCCCTGGCTTCATGCTTTATGGATAGAGGCCCTTGTGAACTAGAAATATTAATGTCAATATTTCTATATATTATCATATACAGTTCTTGAGAATAAATCAAAACTTTGAATACTTAAAAACAGTTAACTTTCGGCTGGGTATGTAGGGTGCTTTCCTATAATACCTACACTTGGGAAACTGATGCAGGAAGGTAGTGCTGGCTAGCCTGGGCTACATAATGAAACCTATCCTTAAAAAAGAAAACTAACAAACTACACAACTAGCCAACCACACAAAAAACCAATCAACCAACCAACCAACCAACCAACCAATCAGCCACCTAGCCAGCTACCCAAATAACCCACCAACCAACCAACCAACCAACCAACCAACCAATCAACCAACCACCTAACCAACCAGCTAACTAACCAACCACCCAAATAATCAACCAACCAACTGATCAACCAACCAACCAACAACAAAGTCCAGTCAATCCCAATTTCCACATATTTTATTGGCTATGTGCTATATATATATTTATCACCTAGAACTCTTTGCCTTAAACTATAAACTGTGTACTCATTGAGTTTTCCCCCCTTGAAACCTAAGGGAGGGCATCCTGTCCTCAGAGGATTTTCTTGATCTACTCTAATCCTCTTTTCCTACTATATGAATGTAGACATCGGGAGAGACAGGGCAATAGCCCCGCGATGAATGTTTCAGAACCTTCACTGTTTTCAGTCATTGCTGTTGAATACATACATTGTGCAGGTGCCCTGTGCACACACTGGTTGCTAAGGTCTTCTAGAGGGATCGGAGACTGATAGTGTCACAGAGTTTCATTTCCTTTTGTGCTTGTCCTCAACTCCATGAAAAGTGTTCTGCTCAGCGGAGATGTCCTGAGGACCCATGGCTTAATTGTTCTTATAGCTTGTTGTTACTACCGGTCTGCCTCTGCCTCCCAGAGTAGGGAAGAGAGTCGGAAGCCTGCAGACATTTGAGTCAGTCGGTGTCCTTCCTTCAGTGTGGACCCATGGATGAATGGACAATTTAAGGAACACACGTCAGTTAAATGTAATCATAGCGTGTGGTTGCAAAGAAAGCATCTTCTAATTCTGAAAACCACAGCAAGTCAGCAGGAAGCCAGCTCTTTGCAAAGGGGCAAGAACTCTCATGAAAAGACATTTTTGTTTTGTCAAACTGCGAAGTTTGGGAAATGTGGACAGGATTTATTGGTCATGTGGAACCAGACTTCCCAGATGGTCAGTGTGCTGAGCTGAGGCCCGCAGAAGTGCATTTGTAGGTGTAATGACCTTCTGCCTCAGAGTGAGGCTGTTCTGCAGTACGGAAAAGGAAAGTTTGCTCTGAAGGTCCTCTGCATTCTGTGATTCATGTATACATTGATCTGGACAGCAGGATTTTGTGAAAAAACAAGCCACGAACCCATTGCCCCCTTCTGTTCATGTCAGTATTGCTTCTCAATTGTATTTCCAAACATGGAAAACCACAGCCTTCCTCACCAAGGGCTGTAGATAATCATGTGCATTCTGAAATTGTTGGAGGGAATGCACCGGGAATGTTGATGGGGAGGGGTGGGGAAGGCCCTGGTTTGTAAGTTTTCCAGAAATTCTTACCATTTGGTTGAGAAGACAAAGAGGCAGATACATGCTTTGGGTGGGATCAAGGAGATGCCTGAGAACCACCCAGTCTAAATGTCTCCCACGAGGGAATGCAGGCTCATGTATGAATCATGGAATATGGAGGACCTTCAGGTCAAGTGATCTGCCAAGGTTACACGTACACACATCAACTTGTGACTAGAGACTCCGTTTTGTAAGACTTGGTTCAAGGCAATTTTTGTCACCGCCTTCTCCCTTTTTATCGATAAGACTACCTCTTAGGTGAAGAATCAAACCTACAGGAGTACAGTTTACAAACTCTTACGTCAGAGTCGCTTTGGACGCCTTTCAAATACTCCATTCTGGGTTTCATCTAGACTTAATGGATAGAGCGAAGGCTTGGGTTCTGTGTTTTCCTATGCGTCTCAATGGTTCTTTTGCACCCTGTTTCAGAACCATCCATTAAGAGTCTAGAAGTAGGCAGGTGGGGTGTGGCAAGAGGTGACCGCTAACCTTTAACATCACTGAGTTTATCTTGAAGACCCAGCCATTCAGAATTCCTCGCTGTTCTTCGTGCCAGGCATGTGGTGAGCTGAATGGAGCCAATGATGACCCAACGAGTAATTATACTGGCTTTCCTGGTTTTCTAATGCCTGCTTCGGGCTTAAGTATAACTATTAATATTGGTTCTTTGCCCCCCCCCCCCAACTGGCAATATTTATTTGCCGTATATTACTCTGCTGTACTTTATGGAAGGTAAATGATTACTTTGCAAGCACAATCCAATGCACTAGCCCGCTACAATCTCTGTTGACACACAGTACCTGGCCTCAAAACATCTCCCAACGAGTCCATAAATAGTTAGGTGAGAGTCTCAATTACCTCTCCACGCAGGTAATTATTACTTCTGCCATTTAAGTGAAATTTTAGTACATTGCTTATAGCAGCAAATTTAGGAGCATATATTTTCTTTTCCCCCGTACCTGCTGCTATTCATGGTGTACATTTAAAATTCCATTTGTGTCAGGGGATAGCTCTGAACTGTCCTTCAGCATGAATTTGCCTGATATTATCTAAAATAATAACATGAGCTCATTTTCTTCTGCAAGTTCCAGGAGACTTAAAAAAGCCCAAATAAAACCCTTTCCTAACAACCGATTTACCCTGCACAGAGAGAGTTCTTTGCTTCCATGGTATACTAGTAACTGAGCAGGTATGCGGATTACTGGCTAGTACGTGTGATGCCATAGCATTTTGGAAGCCTCACTATGGATTTGGTATGTTTTTGCAGCATGCTCTTTCTGACAAGGCGTGCATAAAAGCCTTTGACCCAAAGACAACCTGCTTGCAGGAATGCCTGATCACCACCTTCCAGGAGGCCTATTTTGTTTCGGAAAGTTTTGAAGAAGCCAAAGAAAAGATGAGGTAAACTTGCTTTTGTTTCTTCTACAGAAAAATAACTTTGAAATTTCTCTGGCTGTTCTTTCTTTCTGTTTCTTTTCCCCCTGGTGGTTGACTGTGTCTCTTTCTGTTTTTGTTGATTCTCCAGGGACTTCGCAAAGTCAATTGACCGTCCCTTCTCAGTATACTTCAACCCCTACACACAGAGCATTGAAATTCTGAAAGACACCAGAAGTATTGAAAATGTGGTGCAGGACCTACGCAGTGATTTGAACACGGTGTGCGATGCCCTGAATAAAATGAACCAGTATCTGGGGATTTGATGCCCAGAACCAGCATTGTTGTCAGCATGAGCTTTTGGAGGCTTAACCACAACTCAATCGATGTTATCTGACATCAATAACTTTCTGTGTCATGGTTAACTAGTCAGCATGCAATTCTGTATGTCTTTGCCTCTGAGTAATTTACGTTGTTAATATACAAACATACTCTAAGGAACCCATGCAGATAACCATTCGTCATTTGAAAGACTGTGATGTAGTTATATGTCTCAAATAGATTTGACACTTCTGATTAGCAGGCAAACTTCAATGTAAACAAACTGTGTCTTTAAAATTTGCAACAGACATTCCTCACAGTTCTAGTTGTTAATTTTTTTGTCTTTTCCTTGACCCCGGGACTTTCCCCTCTATGTTCATTAAGTAAAATGAAAATAGCCAGGGACTTAGTGTCTAATTTCCATAGTAGCAGTGTTATTTGAGACAAACTAGAGTTGGCCCAAGCTTCTCATCACAGTCACAAAAGATTTAGTGTTTGACTCCGGTGTTGTTATGAAACACAGTAGTTGGAAAGAATCTGGACCGAGTGTTCATCCCATGCAAGAAAAGAAAGCTTCTTATGAACAGGATGTATAGGCTGCACTGACCTTGTTGAAACTGATTTGTGGCAAGCTTCCTGACCTGTTTTCCTGAAGGAAACACTTCGAGACTGTTTGGAAAGCTTAAACACAAGGGCAAAACATCTTGGGAATGTTGAATGTGTAGTGTTGGAATAAAGGGAATTAATCATTTGAGCCATTTGACTCATTTCTCTAGGCTGAAATTACCTAATACCACAGGGGTGTAAGTATCATCTGAATGCGAAGATCTGGAAGCTGAGTTATAGAGAAACAAAAGGATTTGCTACAGCTTGGCACAATGAGGCGTGTAGCAGTCACAATCCATTGCGCTTTCATTTTAGACTTCTGACAAGTCCACTGTAACGTACATTTGTGTTTATGTGTTGGCACAGAATGAATATTAATGTTTGAAAAAACCAATGCTTATCAATAAAGATAAATTTGCCCCCATCAGGACATCTATTATGTCACCTCATGGCTCTAAAATGGGTCCTATCTGTGGGGAGTGGTTTATTTTCTCAGTGTCTGGGTAACTCTGGGTAAAACTAGTGATTTGCCGCAAACTTCTAGTGGTCCTTGCTATAAAAGATAGAACAAGTGTCTGCGTGAGCAAATGGAGACCGCTGAATTAATTTGTTCTTGGAATGAGTTTCCCCACCTTACAATCCCCCTGATCCTGCTTCTTTTGGGAGGGAGTACAGAGATTCGATGGGGCGGGAGAGGAGGAGAACAAGAAGCAGGATCGAAGAAAGAGATGGAAAAATGGCTTTTAAGTCAGTGTCTTAGTTACTTTCCTATTATGGTGATAAAACACCATGGCCAAGGCAACATAGAAAAGAAAAATGTGAAATTGGGGCTAACTGTTCAGATGGTTAAATGAGGGTGAAACAAAGGAACGGTGGCAGAAAGAGTTGAGAGCTCACATCTCAAGCCACACGCAAGAGGCAAACAGTGGCGTGAGCCTTTTGAAACCTCAGTGCCTGCTCCCCAGTGACACACCTTCTCCTACAAAAAAAAAAGAGTTCTTAATCCTTCCCAAACAGTTCCATCAACTGGAGATGAAGTATTCAAACAGATAAACCTATGGGGCCATTTCCCATGTAAACCCCATTCCACTCCGTGGCCCCCATAATCTCATGGTCGTATTATAATTCATTTATTATAATTCATTTATTATGATTCATTTATTATGATTCATTTAACCCAACTTTAAAAGTCTTCATAGTCTTTTAGTCTCAACACAGTTCAGAAGTCCAAAAATCTAAAACTCTCTTCTGAGACTCAAGGTAGTCTCTTAACTGCCACTCCCTATAAAACCAAAGAAATTACAAACTTCCAACATACAACGGCACAGGATATATATTACCATTCCAAGAGGGAAGATTTGGGGTGGGGGACAGTGGAACAATCCTGGTCCAGCAAGATCAACACCCAGCAGGGCACACTCCATGTCCTATATGTAGCTCTGTTTCTAATGTCTTAGGGCTTGGCCCTCTGCTTTCCAGCTTTGTTGCCTGCAGCCTGCTTCTCTCTTAGGATGGTTCCCCTCCTTGTCTGCAGCTCCCCTTGGCAAATGTCTCACAGTCCTGGCATCTCCAATATCTTGGGGTCTCCAGCTCCATCCAGATACAACTTTCACAACTTCATGCAAGGGAAGGCCTCCATGAAAGGAGATCCCTGCCACACGCATTTCCTGGCTTCAGTGACCCTCTGTAACCTTGGAGGAGGATTTCACAATCTAGGTACTTACTTATCTGCCATGACTTTAAATCCAGCACTACAAGGATGAGATTGGCAAGTTTGACTGCCTTCTGGGATGGAGCCTGGCCTCTTTGAATCACATTGGCAGGGGCGTTTGTTTGTTGCTCCTTTCCAGAAGCAGAGAATTCCTTAAACCATAGTCTTTACAATTTGGAAGCTTATTGGGGTCCAGTGTTGCGAGGGTATCTTTCCATTTATTCCAATACAGATTTGAATCTCAGTAACAGAACCAATCTCTCAACCTTTAATAAGCCTTAGCTGTGGCAGTAAGCTCACCAGTGTTCTTCTCATTTCTAAACTATACATTTGGTATTTCTTTTTCACACCCATTCCTGGTACTACTTTCTGTATTAGGTATTTTTCCATGCTGGGATAAAACACTATGTTAAGCCATCTTTTTTTTTTTTTTTTTTTTTTTTATTGAGAAAAGGAAAAAAACCAAGTTTCCGCCTCCTCCCAGCCTCCCATTTCCCTCCCCCTCCTCCCACCCTTCTCCCCCTCCCCTTACTCCTTTCCCCCTCCCTCTCCAGTCCGAAGAGCAGTCAGGGTTCCCTGCCCTGTGGTAAGTCCAAGGTCCTCCCCCCTCTGTCCATATCTAGGAAGGTGAACATCCAAACTGGCTAGGCTCCCACAAAGCCAGCACATTAAGTAGGATCAAAACCCCGTGCCATTGTCCTTGGCTTCTCATCAGTCCTCATTGTTCGCCATGTTCAGAGAGTCCAGTTTTATCCCATGCTTTTTCAGTCACAGTCCAGCTGGCCTTGGTGAACTCCCAGTAGATCAGCTCCACTGTCTCAGTGGGTGGGTGCACCCCTCGTGGTCCCGACTTCCTTGCTCATGCTCTCCCTTCTTATACTGTAAGGTATAAGTTGAGCAGCTGTGAGTTCACAACTTAAACCAGAAGCAGGAGGCATAGAGTGCACAGGAGCCTTTTGAAGCTTCAGAACTTGTCTCCATGACAGGCCTCCTCCAACCATGTCACACAGTCCCTTCCCAAAGTGTTCCACCAACTGGGCACCAAATATTCAAACATACAAACCTATGGGGATCATTATCATCCAAACAATACAGTAAGAAACCTACTTGGAATGGAGCCTTGAGCAATTTATAAGAATGTCTTGTTAATAATGCATAACATAAGCCGGGCGGTGGTGGCGCACGCCTTTAATCCCAGCACTCGGGAGGCAGAGGCAGGCGGATCTCTGTGAGTTCGAGGCCAGCCTGGTCTACAAGAGCTAGTTCCAGGACAGGAACCAAAAAAAACTACAGAGAAACCCTGTCTTGAAAATCAAAAAAAAAATACATAACATACAATTTAAAATCAATTCAGATTCTTATGTAGGACCCACTATTGGTCAGATAACTTAGATGTCAATATGTAGAAGAGAATATAAGAAATAGTTCAAATACATCTCAGTGAAAGGTCAAACTAAGATAAAAATTCAGGGCCTCAGAGTATGTCTTTTATCTTATAGGTAGAGCATGTGCTTACCAAGTGTTGTTGTTGGAGGTTTCTGTCCCACCTAATCCTCAATAAACACACAGAAACTATATTATTTGCAATACTGTGTGGCCAATAGCTTAAACATATTTTTAGCTAGCTCTTATATCCTAAACTAACCCATCCCCATTAATCTGTGTATCACCATATGCCTGTAGCTCACCAAGTAAAGTTCCATCCAGCGTCAGGTCTGATATCTGTCTCCAGCAGGGCTACGTGGCTTCTCACTGACCCCGCCTACTTTCTTTATCTCTTTCGGCCTGGCTATATTCTGCTAAGCCATTGGCCAAAAACAGCTTCTTTATTAACCAATAAAAGCAACACCTATACAGATGGACTTCCCACACGAAAGTGTGAGGGCTTAGGTTCCATCTACAGCACCGCAAAATAAAAACCAAAACCACATAAACATGCAAAAGACAAACACCAGACAGCTAAAGCACAAAAGAAATGAATTTCAGAAGCTGGAACACTGGTTTCATAACTACAGGAAGCCTGTCAGTTCAGAAGCATCCTTGGAGCAGCTGAGTTCTTGGGAAGACATTTGGTCTACAGGATGTGAAGATCCTTCAGCTTGTTTGCTGCTCTGGAGAGGGCGAGGGGGACAGTGATTTCGAAAGCTATTGGTGGCAGAGAAACGATGAACAGAGAAGTGGGAAATCAAGTCAAAACATTCTAGAATGATCCAGGAGCTGTACATTTTAATAGTTTTACCAAACCACTAACACAGCTTTTCACACCTTATTTTGCTAGACCCAAATGACCCTGAATATTTCTGATAATAACCCCGAATAATAATCTGCAACAATCAACTCTAACATGTTTAGAGTAAGTTGCTGACTTTCCTTGGAGGAGAAAATTGGCTAAGAAATCCGAAATGTCTGCCATCCTGCTGTTTCTGTGATTGAGGATGGCTTCAGACACAAGTCCTGGCGAGTGTTGTCCCATTCTTTTTCATTAAAAAACAGACAAACAAACACATAGCCACAAGTAGCCAGTGAGCAGTTTGCTTGAAGCCCTGTGAAAAGACAGACAACTTCTTAGTCAGATGCACTCGAGGGAGAATTATATTTAATTGTAAACAAGTCCCCCAGACAAAAATAACATTCGAGGTGTCTTTTGCTTTGCTGATTGTAAGATCTTCAGCTTCCGTGTGCAAGAATCTATATTGCTTCAAAAATAGAAGAGCCGTGAAGTAGACAGGCTTTCCCACAGCGCTTACATAGGTGCCTCACAAGGAGGAGAAATGAAATGTTGCCTTTGAGATGTGTCCTCCATGCGGAATAGCCGTAATCATGGCTTTCACCCCGTGAAACCATGGAACCACGCTTTTCATTTGTTGCAAGCATTTAACATGGAAATGCCCACAGCTAATGGTGGGAGAGAGAGCCTATACAATTTTATAGCCATTCTAGGAAAAGTGTTGGCTGGAAACAGTGTAACAAAAACGAGCCCAGGCAGCCTCTTGTCATGTCTGGTACTTGCTCTGCGCAGCCGTTTGTCTCAATTATGCCTCGTGACTTTAAGCTAAATTAAGTAGATCCAAGGGCAATTATAAATTTAAAGACACTTGCTCCCTGTCGTCTCAGAGTGAGTCATCACTTCATTTTGGCATTTCTTCTGACTTCTATAATCAGCTAATCAGAAATCAACGTATATTTCAGAGCAAAATCAAGTTTCTTATGCGTGACTATTTGCAAAAGATAGGCAAAAAAAATCCTATGAAGGGCTTAATTTTGAACATTTTTGTATGTTGTGAGACAGGTAGGGTATCCAGTAAATTCCTGGGTAAACTGTCTACTTGAACCAGTAAAAATGCAGTGGACTATTTATAAACTTACCTCTTAAGAGCAAGAAACCTTGACCTGCGTTTTATTATTTTTCACCACATTAGTGGAAGGGTGGTGAGTTGGGTTCTAGCCCAGCCTCATTTGTTTACTGTGTAATTTAGAAATTACGCTTCAGAGGGACTCGATATCTGTGCCTGTCTTACTTGCACAATTGTAATGAGCCTGATCCTAATAAATGTAAAATATGGAAACATTCGCCAACACGAGGAGTCTGAAAGGAAGGGAAAAAAGTGTGCTTTAATGTAGAAGCAAATAGAAATACAAAGTTTCATTTTCAAATGGAGTCATGGCTCACATCATCTCATTTTCTTCACTCGAGGAGGAAAACATTAACACGAGATGCGGTTGTCCTCCAATTCACTTGATCTCATTTTCAACTTCTAAGTGTCGAGCACGGAGGCTAACTCTCCTGAGCCTTGGCTGACTTCTAATGAAAAAAGAAAGCAGCCTAGAGCTTCCTGGTGAGCTTCAACTAATTTTCTTCTTCTTCTTCTTCTTCTTCTTCTTCTTCTTCTTCTTCTTCTTCTTCTTCTTCTTCTTCTTCTTCTTCTTCTTCTTCTTCTTCTTCT
>NC_022024.1:11763537-11768611 GCF_000317375.1 Microtus ochrogaster
TCTTCTTCTTCTTCTTCTTCTTCTTCTTCTTCTTCTTCTTCTTCTTCTTCTTCTTCTTCTTCTTCTTCTTCTTCTTCTTCTTCTTCTTCTTCAATTTACAAAGACAGTGCCTTAGTTTGAAAAATGATTCCTACGTAGACTGCCATATTGTTGAAAGAGACAAGAGAATTAACTGTGGAACACTGCTATTCAACAGTAGGTTTGTGTATTTCAAAATAACTGGCGAAACATGACCTGGTGATGTTTTTTAGGCTATTAGTATCTCAAAACACTTTTTTCATTGGCTTAGAATATGCCAGGATGTATTTTGGAATGCAAGGATGGAATGGAGAGGAAGGCAGAGGAGGTTTATAACCAGTTCAAATTTTCGTTTGCGTGGGAAAGACACAGGTAAGAAAATAATCTGTGTGGTTTGAAATGATGACATATTTCATAAAGAAAGTAATCACTGCAATCTGAGAAAAAGTAATGCGGTTTCTATGATGGTCTCTGTCTTGTGAAGAGAAGTCTCCTTGATGAGAGGCGAGAACTACACTTACATGTGGGCACAAGGGCAAATTATTAAACGTGTAGTTAGATATTACGTTGGTTTAGCAAAGTGATGCTTGTCTCTTCTCGGAGACACACTATTTCACCAGCCCTAGGCTGTATTTGTGGTAGCAAGCATGCTTTCCTTCCTGGTGAACTGGTATCAAGTCCTAGGAAACTGATGTTTCCTGCTAATGCATGCATGTTACTACCATACCCTTAGGTTTATTGTGCCATGCTGGTTGTTGCTGTGGTCCATAGGTGTCATAGTGGGGTCGGATTGTTGATTGCTTCCCTCCTTTGGAAGCTTGCATAGCTGTTACAGAAAATCACGACCAATCAGAATGCAGAGTTGTGGATTCCAGTCCCAGTGGATAAACCTACTCCTGTATCTAAAGCTTATGGAATACTGTGGAGGAGTGTGGGGGAAGAGTGTAAGAGCTAGAGAGTTTGCCATGAGATACCCATACCCATAAAGTCTCACTAATATGTTGCCAAAGTAGGACCTAAATCAGGATGACAGCAATAGACGTGCCAAAGTTGACAGGGGAAAGCCAGCAGGACCTCATTCCTACATAAAAACCTATAGGCAACCAAGGGATATTGAGAGTAGTCTTCCAGTGGAAAGAGCGTGCTTACTGGTTATCCAATACTGAATGGCCAGTCCCGAAAACACACAAGTAACATTATACAGATGGAACAGGTTATATTTGGGAACATATATGTATTTAGCACTATTTTGCTAAACCAACATATATGCAACAACAATCACAAGAAAGGAGGCCATGAATTAGAAAGAGAGCAAGGAGGGGTACATGGAAGGCTTTTAAGGGAGGAAAGGGAAGGGAGAAATGATGCAATTGTATTATCATCTCAAAAATAAAGGGAAGAAAAGTAATGGGGAGGGGTAGTAAGTATGATGGGTCTGCCTGTAGATGACATTGACCAAGAAGTGTGATGTCGGAAGATAACACAGGGAGCAAGGCGGTCAGGGGACTGGAGTGAAATGATGGGTTGGGTGGAACCAGGGTGAGCTAAGGCAGAATGACCCATAGCAGTCAGGGACATTCTTAAGACACTGTCACCACTGGAGGGCTGGAAGGAGGACGGTGACAAGATGCACTTTCTATTTCTTCCTAGCATTGCTGTGTGCAGTTGAATTGGTGTGGGAATAAGAATCCAAACAGAAAAAAAACCAAGTAAGAGGTCATTGCAGTGTTGGGTTCTGCAAAGCCAGTATCTTGCTGGATCTAAGCTCCCAACTTAGATTGTGGGTGAGAAATCCCAGATGAAATTGGAACAACTGGTACCTGGGTTGGTTTTCATTTGGTCAGAAAACCACTCACCCAATGAGATCCTTTGTCTTTCTCAAAAATAATTAAAATGTCGACTAAGCAACGTGGTGCTGAAAGTTCCCTGGACAGCACTTAAGGGAGAAAAGGTAGCCAGGAAAAGAGATATGTTCCCTGTGCAATTCAAAGACACCAATGGCAGGAAAACGAATTGGAAAATGGGTATCTTCGAGGAACATGGATGCTGCTGATATATAGGGTAATTCAGGACCAAAATGTTCTTTATCTCCAGGCAAAGTGCATGCTACACACAGTCCGTCTACCCTGGCTGTTCCTACAGGCATGCACATGATTTTGTCAAATCTATTTCCACTCTTCCTGCTGCCTCCTGTCTCCCCATATGCATATTTTACACACTCTACCGAGGGCTCGCTTGCTGCGCTCCCCCTCTCTCCATGAAGGATGAGTCTGCGGTAACAGCTGGAAGTATATTTCCTTCTTTGGGAAGACTGCCGTGAACCTGATGTTCAACCCAAGGGCATCTGTGGCTGTGGCGCCAGCACACAGCATTCTCATAACGCAGCCTGGATACAGTTTTTATAATTGAACAGTGAAGGCATCTGACAGATGTGGGCAGGGTAATTTGAAAGCTAGATGGCACAAAGAAATCAAGTTCATTTTCTGTCAAAATCAAGCCTAAAAAAAAAAAAAAGCAAAGCTACACAGCTAACCCTCATATTTAGCATGAGAAAGAAAATTTTAATTTACGGAAAGGTGATGGGTTATGGGAACATTCTGATCTCGTTCACCTCTGTGTCCCTTTGGTCTCTTCTCTTCTTGGCTTGTTCCCTTCCATGGAGCCAGGGAGATGCTGATTCAGGAGTCTATTATTCCCAAAGGTTTGCAAACCACTGAACACATCTAATGTACAGCTTGCCCAACTTTAGTGAGCAGCTAACTTCACAGACGTTAATGAGGCCAATTATTGGCAACAGAATTCGAAGTGAAGAACCCATTAGGTTTGCCACTATCACAGCTATTTGTTTATCAGGATTGATTGAGGTGAACTCCCTTTTGATCATTACATCTGATTGATCACAGCACGTGGCATTATCAAAGAACGAGGCTCCCAAATCAGATAGCTACTCCGAAGAAAAATCTCTACCTTGCAAGGGCAGAACACATTTCCCTCTCCATTTCAGTGTGAAAGCCTAGCCATTAAAATGGAATAGATCCTAATTAGTCTCCTTACAGATCTCGGAAACTTTTTGGTCTTTCCTGTAGAGTAGAGCGTAAAAAGAAACCTAAATTCCTCTCTTGCCCACATAGAGTCAATATCAAAGAAAATAAGTTGTTGCGCGGTAATGCGCACTGCCAAAAATGAACGCAGACAGAGCCATCCTGATTTGAAGTGGCATTGGAAAGTATAATTTGATTCACCCAGCCAAATGATTACTGCAAGTACAGATCATCAGGCCGGCCCACGCCAGGACATTTGAATTGGTGATCAGCTGACAGCTAATTGCCAGCCTGAGTTTGCCTCTTGAGCTACGGAGACAGAGAAAAAAAAATCCTGTTACTCCTGCAGACTTCCAGCCTCGAGGGAGGCCTTTTCCATGCTGGAAATACGTCTTTTGGGGGTGGTTGTCCCTCTGCTTATACCACCCAGTTGTAGTTTATCTAGCTGCCTGCCTTCTTTGTCCGATACTTATATCCCATTTTTTTTTGAATGCATAGCAATAACCTTGTCCTAATTTGCTTACGGTTGCTGCAGTAAACACCGTGACCAAAGACGGCTCGGGGAGGAAAGGGTTTATTTGGCTTACACGCCCCCAACACAGTCTATTATCCAGGGAAGCCAGGACAAGAGCTCCAGCCAGGAACCTGGAGTCAGGCACTGAAACAGAAGCCATGGAGATGAGCTGACTGCTGCCAGGTTCCCATAGCTTGCTTGCTCAGCTTGCTTTCTTATGCAACCAGGGATTCTTGTCCATGGTGGCACTGCATGGCAGTGGCACTTGCCACAGTGAGCTGGGACCTCTCATGTATTTGGTAATCAAGGAAACACCTGACGGACAAAAATCTGATGGAGTCAGTTTCTCCAATTGAAGTTCCAGAATCCCAAGTGACTTTCTCTTGTGTCAAGTTGACAAAAATCTATCTAGCATACCCCCTGCCTCAGCCTGCTGCCTGCAGGTTTATGTCACCATGTCTGGGTTTATGATGTCACCATGTCTGGGTTTATGATGTCACCATGTCTGGGTTTATGATGTCACTATGTCTGGGTTTATGATGTCACCATGTCTGGGTTTATGATGTTACCATGTCTGGGTTTGTGTCACCATATCTGGGTTTGTGTTACCATGTCTGGGTTTATGATGTCATCATATCTGGGTATATGATGTCACCATGTCTGTCTGGCTCTGTATTTTCCCTCTTCTGATTCCCACCCCTGACTCAGTTAACACCCTGGGTGGGGCTGACGTCATCACTCAAGTCTATCCTTTGACCAGAGTGTGATTAAGGAGCTCTGTCTGTTTACAATCACTGGTTCAGGGGTACCATCCCCTGAGTTGAGCCAACTAGAGCCCTTGAGAAAGAGACATGCTTTCTCCTGTAACTTAAGGGGTGGTAGAGTAAGTCTATATCTTACATGATACCTATATACAGAAAGTTGAATCAATAGCAAAAGGTCAGAATGTCTTTTTTTTCCTTAATTTTTTATGGGGAAGGATTATAATATAATTATAAATTCCCCTTTCTCTTTCCTTCCCCCAACTTTCCCATCCATGCCTCCTTGCTCTCTTTCAAATTCACAGCCATTAATAATTGTTATTATGTGCATGTATGGCATATGTATATACGTATTTGTTGCTAAATATAACTTACTTGGTTTGTATAGTGTTACTGGTATGTACGTTTTGGGGGATGGCCATTAACAAATGTTCTAATGATACTTTCAAGTTCATGAACTGACTTGGGCTGTTTTTTTGAGTTTAAAAGCCTGGGAGTCCTTTCTCCCTTGCTCTCCTTTTCCTGCTCACTCTTGTTACTGACAACGGGAAAGTACTAACACACAGGATGACACATGGGAAGATGATTTGAGATCTTGTTGGGAGCAGTGAGACCTGTTGAATTAAGAGCAGCGGAGCTGCGTCCCCAGCACCCGGCAGCCTGCATTGCTAGCTTAGCTTATGTCCCGAAATAATTACATGGAAACTGTATTCTTTTAATCACTGCCTGACCCATTAGTT
>NC_022024.1:11771601-11772457 GCF_000317375.1 Microtus ochrogaster
TGTCTCTCTGTCTGTGTGTGTCTGTGTATTTTAACCTCCAGCCCCCTTGCCCGAAGCTCGCGAACTGGGTGCCAGCGCACAGAGCACAGACATGGGGGCTTGCTGCGCGGCAAGAACTCTTTCTTCACTTTTCCCTCCTTGGTTCTGGGAATTGGAGCTTCCCTGAAAAGTGCTATTGTCCTTTTGGCTTGATCTGTACCGTCAAAATATGGACAGTCTGGCCTGCTTCTTCTCCTCTAATTCTGAGAACGACGAGACTTCTTCCAGTAAGACATGGCCAGCCAAACTGCTCAACAGAAGTGTTTAACTGGGCTGTGGGTGGCAACTTGTGATTCAGTATGTAGGCCGTTGATCTGTCCAATGGGAAGAAAATACTGAAGTAGCTCAACTTTTAAACAGGGACAGCTTAATAACAGGGTAAATCTTTTATTGTTGCAGTTTTTTTTACTGCAGTTTCCCCTTATGATTGACAGTCTTAAAAACAAAAAGCAAAAAGCTTTTTCCCAGTGCTGCAGAGATGGTCCAGTTGGTAAGGTGTTTTCTCCTTAAGCGTGAGACTCCAAGGTCTATCCTTAGAGCTTACATAAGAGGTGAGTCTTACAGAGAAAGGAGGGTCCTTGGAACCCTCTGTCCAGTCAGCCTAGTTTTTGGGGGTGTTGAGTTCCTGCTTTCATGAATGGGGAAGAACACACATTAGCATTTCAACAGAGAGGAATGGGAGCACAGTGAGAAAATACTGTACCAAAGCAAGACCAAAATCCAGCAGGGCAAACTCCAAATCTCATAGCTTCCATGTCTGGTGTCAGAGGATTTAGGCGCCTCCACCCCTCTAGCCTTTCTGCCTGACACATCCTTC
>NC_022024.1:11773899-11775528 GCF_000317375.1 Microtus ochrogaster
TGCCTCCATGAGAGCTCACTGCAGGCATTTTTCACTTTGTGACCAATGTGGGAGGGCCCAGGCCATGGTGGTTGGCCCTGGCTTCTCTAAGAAAGCGGGCTGAACAAGCTATGGGAAGCAAGCCGGTAAGTAGCACCCTTAATGCATCTGCATCAGCTCCTGCTTCTAGGTCTGCCCTGTTTCGGGTCCTATACCGACTTTCTTGGGTGATGAATAGTAGTATATAAATGTAAGCCAAATAAACCCTTCCCTTCTCAACTTGCTTTTAAGCCATCGTAATTCTTTTTATAGCAATAGGAAACTGAACTAAAACAAGTTGCTGCCAGCGGAGTGGGGTATTGCTGTTACAGACCTGACTGATCATGTTTTGGGAGGGGGGATTATGGAAGAGTTTTGGAACTTTGGGCTCTTTAAGCCATTGTGTGTTAAAACCTCAGTAGGATCTTCTGTAGGGGCTTGGAAGATAAGGTTGAGAGCGTGCAGAAGATGGGGGCCTGGGCTGTGGCGTTTCAGAGGGAAGATTAAAGACTCTGTTGGGGTTGTTTGCTCTTTTGATTTAAGCTTCTGCGGTTCTGGTTGGTTGGGGCTGAAGATCCCGGAACTACTGAAGTGAAGGCTTTGTGTTACAGGGACAATTGATGTTGCTCAGCTGGAGCTGAGAAATTAGCAGTGATTAAGAAGAGACCAGCATCACTGACTGAGGTAAAACTTTCTGGAAAGTGTTTCCTGAGAGCACAGAGAACCTGTGTTTCAGAGGTGGCCAAGACTGTACCTCATGCTGGCAGAGGGACTTGGAAGTATGTCAGAGTCACCCAGGTGGAACTGGTTTAGAAGGGGTGAAGGGATCATGGAGAGCAGCCGAGGTTTGGCGCTCTGAGAGGTCAGAAAAGGCTACTAGTGAAGGTGCAGTCTCAGTGGCAGTTGAAGGCCCAGGACTGAAGGGGTCAGGCAAAGGAGTTGAGGCACCATGAGGAGAGCCTGTGAGTGGCTGTTGTTGAAAGTGCAGCCCAGTGGCTTCAGGAGACCCCGCACTTTGGAGATGTTAGTGCACTGGGATGGCCACCAAGAACAGCAGCAGCGGCAGTGGGTGGAGCCAGCCAGAGCCTAGAAGACAAGCTGTGTGTGTCGCAGAGGGCAGAGCTGGAGAAGGATTCCAGAAGCTCATGAGTGGATCCTAGGTAACTGGACATTGAGTTATTTCTACTGTTGGAGTTTGGTTTTGCTTGGTTCAGACTGTGACTGTGCCCTGGTTCTTCCCTCTTGAAGAAGATATTTTAATTTTGGTTTTTGTAGGCGCTCACAGAAGAAAGTCTTGAACTTTTAAACTACCCAATCTCTTTTAAAAGGAGACTGAAATGTTAACATGTTTGAATTTGTAAAGTTTTTAAAACTTCTAAAAACTTTTATGATTTTAGTATGAGATCTTGGGGATGATAAGAAAGGAAGGGCTGTGACTTCACAGTGATGGGTTTGTGTGTCACACACATTGACAAGGGGTTTGTGTGTCACACATATTGACAAGGGGTTTGTGTGTCACACACATTGACAAGGGGTTTGTGTGTCACACACATTGACAAGGGGTTTGTGTGTCACACACATTGACAAGGGGTTTGTGTGTCACACACATTG
>NC_022024.1:11776307-11778268 GCF_000317375.1 Microtus ochrogaster
GGGAAAAGTCACGATCCACGGAGCAGCACCTAGATGAATACAAATGGATTAAGTTGTAAGAGATAGTTAGTAACAAGCCTGAACTATTGGCTGAGCATTTATACGTAATCTTAAATCTCTGTGTTGGTTATTTGGGAGCAGGCCGTCAGGACAGAAAAACTCTGCCTATAGTCTGCTAGTGCCTTCTGTTTTTTTAAAAGGTTTTTGATTTTTGAATAGGTGAAATGAACCCCTAATGAGCAGATTTTACCTTTTTCTCTCCATGCTCTTTAACCGTGTTGCACCTGGCTTTGTGTCAGATACAGGATAGACAGAAAGAAGCGTCCTTCGGCAGACATGGGGGAAGCACTGGGAATAGGGGGGGGTGTCCAGAGAAGGGAAAGGTTTAGGAAGGTGTCATCCTGGAAGCTGGAGGACAAACCTTCTAAGTGAAGCATCCTGAGTGCTGGATGCTGAACTGAGCCCCACCCCTATAGGGGTGTCTGTGGGCACCTGAGCCTGGCACAATGCTGAGCAAAATAGAGTAATACGTGTGTGTGTGTGTGTGTGTGTGTGTGTGTGTGTATGTGTGTGGTACAGTGTAGTGTATGTCCCTACCAGGGTTTCCACCTTACCCGCAGGAGTGTTATAAATTCTTTCTTTGGAGAGCCAGGCAGATTTTATTGCGGTGTGGTTTCCATCCAGATACGTTGCTGACACAGCGGATCAGATCCTCTTTGCACAGATAGAGGCCACACATGTGGAGGCTCGTGGCTCCCACTGTGGGGAAAATTGGCTCCTGTTTTCTGTTTCTGTCTCGGACTTTTCTAAGACCCTCGTAGTGGGGGCATCGTGACCTTGTAGATATGTTGGTTCCTGCTGCACAGCTTAGAGAATAAAAGCAGAAGCCGAACCCTAAGAGGTCTATCCAGTGTCAAGTGCTGTTTTTAATTTTAGGAAGAAGCATACTCATTAACGTCGCCAAAGCTTCAGGGAAGCAGCCTCCAACTGTACGGAAAACACTGGCTTTGAATAATGATGTTCAAAGAAGATATATGCTTAGCTATTCCTTCTCTTTCTGGTCAAGTATAGTTTTTTTTTTTTAAAGGGGTTAAGATGTTGCATTAGCTAATCATTGTTCATCATTTAGAGTTGTCTATCTCAGTTCGGGGAATATTAGGTACACTAATATTAACTGGCTTGTTTCATCAGGATTAACTTAATTTTCAAATTTAATTTATTTAATTTTTATTTATCTTAGATACTGACCACATTTTCCTTCCCTTCTCTCCCCTTATTCCCCCCTCCCCCCACCTTCCTTCTACCCCCACATCCACTCCTTTATTTTTAGTATCATGGCTATATATCAAGTGTAATCAAAGATAACACCACCACATTGCCCTGTTATTTTAGAGGTGCAAGATTATTAAATGCCTTTAGTTTATTTTATAGTTTTATTATATTTTCTTTCTTTGTGCGTGTGTTTGTATGCATATGTGTGTAGATGTGTGCATATATGTGTGTGTGCATGTATGTGCATGTGTGTATGTGCATGTGTGTTGGCTTCAGATGTCTTCCTCTGTTGCTCCCTACTCAGTTTTTGAGCAATTGCTTCTCATTGAGCCTAGTGACCACCACTGTGAATCGCTGGTCAGCATATCCTGGGGATCCACTTGCCACTGCCCTCAGGTGCTGGGGTTATAGGCTAGTGACGCCACCCGTGACTTTTATGTGTATGTGGGGGACCTTGCCTCAGGTCCTCATGTTTGTACAGCAAATAATTTGTACACTGAGGCAAATTGCTATCTCTGTGATAAGTGTGACTTCTGTAGTGTGAGCTCCTTCATTCTGTCGTAGAGGAGACAGGAGTAGAATTATTGGGGTCGGATAACCTAGTTGAGCACTTGATCGGCTACTAAGAATCAAGATTTGGTTTAACTACTTTATCTGTGAAATGGGAACTAGAAATAATACTAGAAAAA
>NC_022024.1:11778698-11784680 GCF_000317375.1 Microtus ochrogaster
CTCTGTGGATTTGAGGCCAGCTTGGTCTCCAGAGTGAGTTTCAGGACAGGCTTCAAAGCTACACAGAGGAAACCTGTCTTGAAAAACAACAACAACAACAACAACAACAACAACAACAACACCAAAAACCAACTAACCAAACAAAAAAACACCCCCCCCCATCACATACTATCTCACAAAATTTTCTTGAATAGAAAAATATGGGGCAAGCATTTGGTTCAATGTCTGGCACCTGATTTTGCAGACAATAAATGCGAGTTACTTTTCCTGTTCCTGTTGTTCTTTTCTAGTATCCTTTTAAGGACAAATAGTTATCTCTTCATAATCTTCTTGTTGTGTACTTAATAATCAATGCACCCTTAAAAACTGGTAAAACTCAAAGATGCGAAGAGTGGAGAAAAAGTCTAAACATGGCACTTTCGTCCTCCACCCCCATCCAACCTAGTCCCTTCTTAGTGTCTCTCTGCTCAGACAAATCATTCTGTGTAGTGCTGGCTAGGACTGAAGTTCGAAACGCCCTACAGGCTCGTGTGTTTGAACGCTTGGTTCCTAAGTGATGGCACTGGTTTGGAGGTTTAGAGCATTTAGAAGATAGGGTCTAACTGTGACAAGTCGGTCACTGGGGGTGGCTTTGGGGGGACATATTTATCCCTGTGTCTTTCCTATCACTCTTTGTACTTCCTGATCTGCAAAGACAGAAGCAAATCACCTCCTAAGCGACTGCAGGGACCCGGTGGGTGGTGAGAACTGTCTAGTAGGACTGGGCTAGACAGGGAAGAGCCTTTTTCTACAGCATATTCCCATCACCGCAAGTGAAGTCACCCCCACAGCTGTGCCTTTTGCACCACGACGTACTGTTGTCCTTAGAAGCTGAGCATTGTAACAAGTCCCTTCCCCCTTAGACTGCTGCTGTCCAATGATTTTATCACAGGCTTAGGAACCTTAACCAATGTTGTGACACTTTCTGGTTTTTCAATTGTGTCGATTTCTAAGTAGACACAGTTTGAAATGGGGTGTTATGCTAAAGGTTTCTAATCGTTGTGCCCACTTTTTGCACATTGTGTTTGCAGGAACTGGACTATCGTATTCATATTGTGCCTTTGCAAGCATTTTTCATATCAAGGTGGATAAGTCTGCTTTATATATATCTATATATATCTTACACAACTGGATCATATGTGTAGTACCAATAGACCATACATCATTAACCATTTGGATCTCGCAGACATCTTTATGTATACTCTTTCTTTATTTATCCCACCTGTTGTCAGAAATAGCCTTTCTGAAATATACCTTATCCGAATAACATGTGGTCATTTCAGGGGCTAAATTCATTTCTGGAAGTAGCATTTCAACGTTGGCGAGTGTGCACATTTGTAACTTTGATGGCGATAGCCATCAAAACAAAACCTTCCTAAGTGTGTCACTGATGGAAAGAGCCCCCGACCTTCTCAGAGTTCCTACTTCTTATCTGCTCACCAGCTTGGAAGTTATTGGTTTTAGATAACTTTGTCAGTTAGAGAAGCAAAGGATAAAACTTTAATTTATTGCTCGATCCTTAGCCACCCGTGAAGCTGAATTTCTTTTATCAGTTTGGGAGTGTCCACTATTGTGTATTTGTGTTAGTTGTCTTTGCTTTTCAGTCCTCCCTTTAGGACTTAAGTACAGGGGTGTTAAGCCATCTGCTATGGTTCCATGGGTCTCTGTGGGTGTTTTTCCCACCCGCTCCCCCAGTCTGTTTTCTCTTCGCTCTTTGTTCTGGCCACTTTCCCTTGCTTTCTCTCAGGTTCACTGACTCCTTACCCGTCTCACTTGCTCTATCGAGCCAATTAGCTGTCTTTTTAATTGTTTAATTACTTCTTAATTGTTTCGCTTCTAAAAATTTCATGGCTTCTCTTTATGTCTTTCATACCCATGGTGGGAATTTCTACTCTTCATTCGTCTTAGGTGTTTGCGATTGTTTCTTGAAGCCTTTTAAAGGATAGAATCTTTAAAATATTTGTCAGATAATCCTAGCCTCTTTGGGACTGATGTAGGGACTCACATTGCCTTCTCTCATGCTAGATGAGCTCTATCGGGCTCCTGACATGATGAGTGGATAGATAGAAACTTGCTCACTTTGAGGATTGCATTTTTGTGAGTCTGGGGTTCGATGCCTGTTCATATTTTTAAATATTTATTTATTTATTTTATGTATACAATATTCTGTCTGTGTGTATGCCTGCAGGCCAGAAGAGGGCACCAGACCCCATTACAGATGGTTAGAGCCACCATGTGGTTGCTGGGAATTGAACTCAGGACCTTTGGAAGAGCAGGCAATGCTCTTAACCTCTGAGCCATCTCTCCAGCCCAATGTCTTTTCATTTTATTAGTTTCCTCTGACTTTCCTCCTAAAGCAAGGACGGGGAGCCCATCGTGGCACTATCAGGTGAGGGTAGAAGGTTAGATTCTTTACATAGTGTTATAATTGGAGCAGTGGGCTGTGTCCCGCCACCCAGCTAGCTTTACCCGAAATAATTACACGGACACTGTATTCTTTTAATCACTGCTTGTCCATTTCTATCTAGCCTCTTCTAGGCTAACTCTCGCACCTGGACTAGCCCATTTCATATAATCTGTGTAGTACAGCTGGGTGCACTTACTGGGAAGATTCTAGCCTACGTCCATCCTGGGTCGGAGCTTCATTGCGTGTGCCTCAGAGAGCAGAGCTCTCGCCTCTGCCCGCAAGAGTGGAGCATCGTGTCTCTCTGAGGCGTCTGCCCCCGAGAGGAGAGCTGTCGAGTCTGACCTCACTTCCTCTTCCGCCCAGCATTCTGCTCCATTCACTCCTCCCACCTACGTTCTAACCTATGAGGGCCAGCCAAGCAGTTTCTTTATTTTTTTTAACCAATGGCCTTCCTCCATCAACATAGCTTCTGCTGGCACAGAAATGAAAAAGGTCCTGTCTTATTTCTGAGAATGGAGTGCCTGCTCGCTGTTTCTCCTGTTCGCACAGAGGCCAAAATGGGAGGGTCCCTTGGAATTAGATTTGAAGGCATGTGCTAGCCTTCCAATGTGGGTACTTTTAACCACTGAGACATCTCTCCAGATCAATCATGTTTATTTATTTATTTAACTTTTGAGATGTTTCAGTTCATGGCACACTAGAATCTATAGTCTGAGATGTATAAGGAAATAGGAAAATGCAGTAAACAAACCTCTGGATAGTTTGTTTGGCCTTTACATTTTGAACAGGCCCAGTTCCTCCCCACTTTTCAGAACCCTTTCTATGTTTTTAGCAATCATTAGGAGAGGAGGGCATCATTAAAAAGAAACACAGAGAACCTGAGGAAGAGATGGGGAGGGGATGTTGGGTCTGGCAGTGGGGGAAGGACCATATCTAGTAGGGGAGTGGTAACATGAAGCTTCCAGGTGAATTAATTTGATCAAAAATGGCAAGAACCACAAAAATGTGGGCCGATTTTTATCCCCACCCCTGTTTTGTGATTCTGGGGTCAAAACTAGTGTCTCAAGTGTGCTAGAGACCATTCTATCACACCAAGCAAGCCCAAGCCCTTGTTTTACCTTCTAGATGAATTGCACAATGTACTCCATGATTCTTTTAGTGCTCACTGGCAGTCTGGACTTCCAAGTGCTATTTCAAGTCCTGATGTTGCAAAGTCACATTTGGTCAGCTGAAAATGTTCCTCTGCTTTCTAGCTGTAGTGTCCTTCCAGGGAAGAACCAGTCATACTGTTGTGTTTTTCTTGACGATTCATGGATAAAGTTTGCTAATTTCCTTTAGCACTAGGATTCATTGAACACTGATTATACATTCCTATATCTAGGTCACAGATAAAACTGTCCTGTGTAGGTGAATATGTGTATCATAATATATATTATATCATGATATTATATCATCCATGTAATATATATTACATATATTGTATGTGTTTGTCATTGCTCTGTGGTACAAGCTTAATGGTGAGCAACAAAAAGAAGACAGTTCTCCTTTCTCCACATCATTGTCAACACTTCCTTTGTGTGTTTTGGATGCTACTTTCCCACCTGTAATGGAATGGTGTCTTGAAATATTGATCTGAGTTTTCTTAATAACTACTGATATTAAGGGTATTTCCATACACTTTCTGGTAATTTGTTTTCTCTTGACATTCACTTGTTTGTCCTAAATTTATTATTTGAAATTGAGTGTTTCAAACTCTTTCTATGTTCTGACAATCTAGAAAGTAGTAACAAGGTTCCTCAGAAAAGAGAAGAAATTCAATAAAATTGTCTGATCCAGTGGCCCCCTTTCCTAGGAACATATCCACAGGAAGAGAAACGAGAACACCGAGAGTTGTCTGCACACCTAGGCTTTTCACAGCACTGTTTAAAATAGCTAAATATACAGACGGAGTTAACATAAGCATTCATTGTGGCACATATGCCCACATGAGAAATTATTATTTGATTACAGAAAAGAGTGAAATCTTGCTATTCGTGGCAACCTGGGTAAACACAGACGACTTGAGTTTAGTGAGATTCATCAGACACAAAGAGATGAATAGCCTATCTTTTCACTTATACAAAGAAGCTAAAAATGTTTATGTCATAGAATAGAGGATAGAAAAGCGGTCATCAGAAGCTGGGAACAGAGGATATAGTCAGAGGACAGTTGACAGGTATAGGGTGCCCATTACGTCATTCTGATTATTATGTACTGTATGGACGTACTGAAACACCACATTTTAACCCCTCCCCCTCAACATGCACAACTTTTAGATGTCAGGTCAAAATATGCATAAGCACATGTCATGCTAACATTTTACAGTCTGGAAATCAGACGTGTATGATATAATCTCAAGACTAATTATAGGAGATGTTAGTTTGTCAATGATGATCACTGCAAGAAAGAAAAGTGCCGGTTCTGGCAGTTCACAAACTGGGAAGCTTTTGCTGAGGGCTTCAGTAGAAGCTGGAAACCCAAGGACAGTGATGTGGTGACCTAGTGAAGAAAACAGATGGACTTGGCTGTGATGGAAGAGAAGAGGTGATGGTGTGTACCACATGGAAAGGTGGGTGGACAAGGGTAGAGGGGCTGTGGACAGCACCGTTCTTTCCAACTGAGTGCTGACATCTTACTATGCAGTCTGAAAATATTAGCCCCAAATAAGTCAGTTTTTATTTTTATTAAAGAAAGTTATTTACTTACTTTTTTTTTTTGTAGTCTGGGGGTGGAACTCAGGACTATGCATATACTATCCAGTGATCTACCATTAGGCTGTTACCCCCCCCCCCCCGCCCCAGCCCAGAGAGGACTGTGTTTAAGAATTATGTGGCTCAATTAGGAAAACACACTGTGAGCCAATAATTGAATCTGTCTATGGCCTGGGTTTATCAGACTAAAGGGGATGATTATGGAAAGTCAAATATGATAAAAATCTTTAACTTCACACAATAATGTCAGTTATAGCTCATAAACTGTAGAACCACATCCATTCAACTGCTGTTAATTGAGCCCCTCTATAAGTAATAGGGAGAGGTGCCAAAATGTGGTCATTTCCCTTAACTGACGATCAAGGTAGCTGGGAGACAGAGATGCTGCTCATAATTGTATCACCTGCTGTCAGAACAAGATCGTAGCCAAAATACGATAGGGAGGATTCATGTGGTTTCCTGAGCTCTGATCTGTCTTTTGCTAAATGGGTAGTTTCTGAAGGGCTAGAAAGATCCCTTAATCGGTAAAGCGCTTGCCAGGCAAACTTAAGAATCTAAGGTTGGATCCCCAGCACATACCTGTGACCCCGGCACTGGGGAAGTAGAGACAGGAAGATCCCTGAAACTTTGTGGTCAGCCAGCCTGGCTGGATTGAGAAAGCACAGATTCACCGAGAGACCTTGTTTCTAGAGATTAAGGTCATGTGGCTGGATGGGTGTCTAAGTGTTTAAGCACGGAACCACAGTTCTTAGTTAGGGGAGCCACTTTAGGGTTGGCAGGAGACTT
>NC_022024.1:11785405-11788236 GCF_000317375.1 Microtus ochrogaster
ATGTCAGGAGAGCTCACAACCACCCAGAATTCCAGCTCCAGAGGGACCTTATGACTCTTTCTCCGGCATCTGGATTTACATGTTTTAAATAAGATTGAGGAAAATGTAAGATGTATACCCCTGGTCTCCACCAACATTGTATTTATGTGCATATCCGTCCATCCGTCTGTCTGTCTGTCCATCCATCTATATACACATACACACATAAAACACACATAAACACACCCCCACTCACCCAACTTCCCCAACATGACACCAGAACAACAAAACTGCTACTTCTCCAATTAACCCTTGAGAGACTTCTGTTAGTTCATCCTGAAAGCTACCAACATTCAACCTATACCAGCAGTTAAAGATGAAACCCAATAGAATCTTCCAGTAAAGCCATTTGTATTTTACCCATGGTGCCCATTTTAGTAGCTTACTACGGAAGAGAGACTTTGTCCAAGTATGCTATGTATTCCTCAAGGGTGGAGATTGTTATGGCATGCTTTAGGCAGGGGACATGCTCACCAATAATTCTTTGCCAGATGACCAGAATAAAGTAGCTTGTAGGAACTCAAGTCATATGACCAGTACTTGAAAGAACAAGAGATGGGCATAAAGGACTACCTATGGGTAGATAGGAGAACTGACTTTGGTCCCACTGGAGAACACATGAGCACATCCTTAATGCTGCCCTGAATGTATGTGCACCCTTGCCCATTGTTTCTCATTGCCATTGTCACGGTTCAAATGATAGATAGCCTTTTGAGCTACAAGGAGTCCTACCTCTTTTTGATGGTGTTTTAATTTAAAAATGTGCCTTTCAGTAAACTTTCTATGACTCTTGGGAGAGTACTTAGGAAATGTTGAAGTTTAGGGGGCTTTTCAAAAACACTTTGGAAGTCAGAGAAAAGATGAAAATCACTCCAAGCAAAGCTGCGTTGTTTATTATTTATCAAGTACACACGCGAGGCTGAGCCCCTTGAATGTGCTGTGTTGTTCGCCTTTACAACAACCTTATAAAGGCACAGTTCCTTATGATGCTCTTCCCTGACTTTTAAGTAAATCATATGAAATTCAGAGAAGTTAAATAAAACTTTCCCAAGGTCACACTGCTGAGTGCTGGAGTTACATTTTGAAACCTGATGACTGTCTCCAAACTCAGTGTCTGACCTTGGGTTATTTCTTTGTATGGTGAGCAGATGCCAGGCATGGGATTGCATAGGTAAGACCTGATTCTTGTTTTATGTACTCCATTGTCTAAGACAAGAGCCACTCCATAACTATCGACAGCCTGTTTCCAGAATGAGGCTTCTCTTAGTGACTTGGGAGACTTTTTTTTTTTTTTTGAGACATTACTATTTACAACAAGCGTGATTAGGAATGGCTGCATCTCTTATCTTCTCGGGATGGGTGGTACCCTGAAGGACCATGGTGTATGTGAAGAACATCAGTTTTCAATCAGCACCAATCCCCACTGGGCCACACCTGGCCTAACTCTGGAATTAGCACCTAGTGCTAATTCATTTTTTGTGTTTACAGATACTTTTTGTTGCCCTATGGGAATCTTGTCTGAGAGTTTCCCATGGATACAAAGTCTATGCAAACCTTGATTAGGGAGCAGCCAGGAAAACTGCAGTACCCCCTGAATCGGGTATTTGCACTTGGCATTGCATTTTTTTGGAAGCTTCATTCAGGTTGTTCTGAGCATATGGAAACCAACTGGTTAACGTGTAAATATGGGAAAAATAAAAATGCCCTGGGCTAAGGGAAAGTGCTTCAGTTCATTGAGTCTGGAGACCCCTGCGGCTGCAAAGGCTAAGTTTATTTTCAAGTGTCTCTGAGTTTTCATTTCACAGACCCGGGTGAACCCACACACCCATGCCATAACATCCACGGCACAGGATGGGATGTCCTACCTCAGCTAGGAGTCTGAACAATACCACAGGCACGCCCCATCAAGATTCTCTTCTTAGGTGATTCTAGACTGAGTTCAGTTGACAGTTAGAGCTAGCCAGCACATTTTCCCAGACCCACAAAGTCCTCACTGAAATAACGGTCTAGTGACTTGCTCAGCCTCTCTGAGCTTTGGTTTCAGTGCGAAGAGAAATGTGAGCATCTGATGCTTCCAGGAAGAGCTGTGAGGATTAATGGAGGAACAGTGGGAGGCATTCAGACTGGTCCATGACTGTACACATGGGGACATTACCAAATGCCCAGTAATGCTATCTGCTCTTGTCATTGCTGCTGAGTTTGGCTCAGACTGATGGCTCTAACATCCACTGAAGGAACAAGACTAATTCCAAGGATGCTGAGGGTCTTTCTGCCGTTCTTCAAATGTGGTCAGATTAAGGTGGCTCACTGGGACCAATCAGTTGGGGTTTTCATGGTGCTTAGCTCCTAGGACCCCAGAAGCGGTTCCTCCCACCCAATGGCATAGCGCATCTTAGATTTAGATGTCTTTCCTAGGCAACGTTAAAATTCCACTTTTTGACTGGCTTATTTTTTTAAAAAAATATTTTGTTTTTATTTAATGTATATGGGAGTTTTCTTTGCAGGGTGCCTCTGGACTATGTGTGCATTGCCCATGGGGGTCAGAAGAGGGCATTGGAGCCTATGGAACTGGAGCTACATGAGCTTTTGAGCCATGTGTGGGTGCTATGAACTGAGCCCAGGTCCTGTGGGGGATACATGAGTGCTATTTAATGCCCTGGAAGTTTACTTTGTGCTTTCTTACTATCCAGAGACAAGCATTTTGTTCTTACAGTTCCCTTTTAGAGTTTACTAGGAAATGTACTAACTATGAAGTTGCAGCCAGAGTGGATGTGTTTTACATTTTTTCTTTT
>NC_022024.1:11788664-11797918 GCF_000317375.1 Microtus ochrogaster
CCCCCAATCAAGTCCCCCTCCCTCGAAAGCCCAAAGAGCAATCAGGGTTCTCTGCCCTGTGGGAAGTCCAAGGATCTCCCACCTCCATCCAGGTCTAGTAAGGTGAGCATCCAAACTGCCTAGGCTCCCACAAAGCCAAAGTAGGCATTTTAAAAGCGGATTTGATTTGGAGGACTGTGTTCCTGTATTGGCTGTGACATTAAACTAGGCTGGACAAGCAGTTTCATCTCACGGAGCCCAGTTTCTTTCCCTGTGTTCAAAGAGCTGGTTGCTAACACTTCTGAGCATCCATCAGGGCCAACGACAGATATCACAAAGCTCCGTTCTTTGAACTCCTAGCTCTAGCTCTCCCTAACCAGATCCCCAGAGGACAGCTTGAGTCACTCAGCTGGACAGATGTCCTTTTACCCCATCTTGTTTTCTGTTCCGTACTCTCTGCTCCCTGTGGTCACAAGTATTTCTCTCACGTTAGCGTCAGCAGGGCATTGTTTTCTAGTGAGGGTCCAACAAATGACCACACACCCAGTGGTTTTAAATAACGGAATTTGATTATCCCAAGGTCCCGGTGCTCAGAGGTCCGACACCCCAGTGCCTCTGTGCTAAACTCAAGTTGCTGAAAGGGCTGCTTTCCTTGCTAGAAGCTTGAAGGGAGAATGCTTGCTTGCTTTCCCTCCTCACTGGAGAACGGGAAAGGCTGGCTCCTTTCTTCTGTCTTTAGTGCCATAGTGGGGATTATATCCTTACATAGCCTCACTCTGAGGGTGCTTGCTTTGTCAATTCTCTTACTCGTTCAATTCTCCTTTTCATTTCGAGGAGTCTTGTGATTGTGTTGTGTCTATGGAACAGCTGTCCATTTCAAGGTCAGCTGAGCAGCAAAGATTAGTCCTATCCGTAGCCTAATTCTGCCAGGGACTGTGGTTCCCCTTTCCTTATAACCTAAAATATTTGGACGTGGGGAATTAAAATATGCACCGAGTAATCTAAAACAATAGCTGTTCTATTTAGATCGATCATACAGCTTCTTCTTTGTCTTGCACTTTTTCACAAGTGAAGAGTTTTGAAGAAATTGACAGTGGCTCAAGATTTCCTGAAAGTCCCAGGATGGCCACATTAGGTCTGCAGGCTTTCTTCACAGTCCCATTTAGGCATAAAGACTAACAGTTCCAGTAAGACGGGAATTCCTTGCTTTCTGCTCACGATTCTTAGAACACAAGACTTATTAGGACAGAGTCCCTCTTCCTTAATGACCTTAGAGATTACAGAATTCTCATTAATTACTTCAAAAAAAAACATTTATTTTCCTATCTTTGGGTTTATTCAGGTTGACGTTCAATTTTCTCCTTGCCACAGTTAGGTTGATAAATAATAAATCTGCATGCCCCCGAATTACAAGCCACAGAATTAAGCTTCGCGAGTGGAAAAATATCACATTATTTCCCGAAGTCGTTTGTTCTTCTTGGACAGCTGCCTTCATAGGCCTGGGGCCGTGGCGATAAGTGAGAGAGCTTCCCAGTTTTCAGGTTCTTTACTCCAGGGCGGGGATTACAGCGAGTAAACACCTTTAATCCCTGTCTCAGTTCACTGTGTTGCAGTAACTGAGTACCTGGCTCCAGGTAATTATTAAAGAACAAAGCTATTTGGCTTATTGTTCTGCAGGATGGGAAGTTTAATAGCATGGTGCCTGAACCTGCTTTATCTCTAGAGTTGGCCACATCATTACTGGCAGAAGTCACAGGCCTCCGAGCAGTCACCAGGACTGGATGAGATCCCGAGGGCAGGGCTCCCACGATGGCATTAGTGGCTTTAGAGAAAAGAGAGACTTGAGGAAACACTGACACCCCCTGAATCCTAACTCTACAGGGCATTAGATCCTTGGCCCTGGGATCTGATCTGTAAGCACCTCAATTTCCTTATCTCTAAAATGGAGGTAATATTATTTACTCATATGTATGGTTCAAGGGTTAAGTAAAACAACATATTAGAAATTGTCCACCAGTGCCTCTCACTGGTTAGTGTTGGAGAGAGCCCTTTTGTTCCCATCTAATGTCTAGCATACAAAGGGACATCATAGGGACAAAGAATTCTATTTCAAGAGTTAAAAACAACAAATACACACCTCCCCAAATCAAACCAAAACCAAGAACAACCTCATGCATTAGAAAGTTTTCAGTATCATTTTTCTCATATTAGAGATGTTTTTAAAATTAAGGATGTTTGCGAAATTTAAAAAGATTATGAAGTCCATAGAGCGGCACGGAAACCTGCCACACAGACATGGCTCCTTCTCATGTTGTGAGGTATTGCTGCTGCTGCCACAGCCTGAACTAGAGGTTCCCACAGCTATCAGCAACAGAAATTCAAACTGGCTTAAGCAAAAATAGACATTTGTTGAAAGGGTATCTATGAAATTCCAGAGCACCAGGAAGGAATGGGGCTAGCACTGAAAACTCAGCAGTATCCATCTCTCTCAGGCAGACTTTTTATTATCGTTGCTGTCTTTAGCAGTTCTCTTTAACTGGCATTTGCAGTTTTGGGCACACCCCGACTTTGGGTAAGCTTCAGGGAAGATTGAGCTGCTCTGTCAATGACCCCAAGACATAGACCCTTAAGAATGGTTTGCTTCATGCAGTTATCCTGACATCTGGGCCTCCTCCATCTGTTTTCTTTCCTATCCCATTCTCTGGATAATTGTCCTGGGCCTGGTTGGAGCTGGTTCATGGGTGTGTCCAGTTTCCAATTCATGAGAGAGGGTGGGGAGAGTTCATAGAGGAGAAAGGGCTTACCTGTAGAAAACAACCCAGCTGTAACATACCTTATGCTCACAGTCCTTAGTCCCATTTCCATAGCCAGCAAGAGAATGGCAAATGTCAAACCTACATACTGATGTGAACAAAGAGGATGGGTGAACAGTCAGTGTCATGACTTTTTAATAGCCCAATTGTGTTTTTGCAACCTCAGTTCCAAATGCTCTTAGACATGCTTTCATTAGTGTTGCTTGGTTAAGTGTTTCCCAGTTGGTCCTGTACATTATGGCAACATGACAGAGCCTCTGAGAAAAGAGTAAAAAGTCAAAGCATTCAAAATATCCATCTATGTGGACTTATGCATCTCCTAATCTCAAATCTAATACAAGAATATTGTTAATTATTTTGGGATTCTTTCTTTCTCTGATTTTTTTCTTTCTTCTTCCAACTACCCATCCATCTAGTCTGTTTAAATTTAAGGAAACTTGGCTTGAATTTACAGATTTTTTTCTTTCCTTATTAGTGTAAATATAGACCACATTTATTCATCTTCTTTATAGTATTATAATGAAATGATGGCTTGATGTGGGAGTCCCCTCTGTATGCTGTGAATACCAATGATTAATAAAGAAACTGTCTTGGGCCTGCACAGAGCAGAATAGAGGTAGATGGGAAAAACTAAACTGAATGCTGGGAGGAAGAAGGCAGAGTCAGAGAGAAGCTGGAGAGAGATGCTGGGACGGAACTTTACCTGGTAAACCACAGTCATGTGACAATACACAGATTAATAGAAATGGGTTAAATTAATAATGTGAGAGCTAGCTAATATGAAGCTAGAGCTAATAGGCCAAGCAGTGATTTAATTAATACAGTTTCTGTGTGGTTATTTTATTTTAGGTCTGAGCTGCCAGGTGGTCTAAACAACCAACAGCCTTCCTACAACAAATTGGTGCTCCAACGTGTTTGACTATATCCACATTAAAGCTGAGAAAGCTTGGAAAGAACCCTAGACACACACACACACACACACACACACACACACACACACACACACACACACACAAAGTTTAGCCACATTTTTTTCCAGGTGGTGGTTTGCTGCAGCTCCCTTAAGAGAGGTCTTCCTGATTCAGTGGTAGCAGAAAAATATTACACAGTTTCAAAACAGTGGTTTCCTGGTTTGCCAGCATGAATGGCTCTGGCTCTTTTGGGAGGTCTGGCTAGGAGCATTTAAATGGGTTTTGAGAACAGAGTGCTACAACTTGCTTAATAACAATATAGACTGGTTGTGTGCCTACAAATGGGACTGTGAGCATGGCTCTCAGAGGCAGCAAGCAGCTCTGCCATGCTGGACTGGGTGGAGCAAGCAGGCAGGGCCTTGTTTGCCCTTAGCAAGGTGACCACTTAGTTTTTTAAGAAGTGCTTAGCATTTTAAGAAGCCATTCTGGTCAGAAAAGGATTACAAATATACAATAAAGAGAAATCCAGATAGAAAAGACCTCTAAATGAGTCACAGTGTTGGATAAATGTATGTAGGCTTGGGAGAGAAAAGAAAAAGGGTATAGAGAGTTATAAAAATAAATGGGTTTAAAAAGAAAACAAAAACAAAGTCTATAAAGAGACAGAGTACAGACAGTCATAGATTAAAGGAGTAAATATAATAAAATAAATATTAAAAAGTAATAGAATAAAAACAAGTAAGTCATGTAAAGATGGACTATACACAGAGCATCTAGATTATGTATATTATTGTGTTTTCTTTGAATTTTTTGACTGTGAAGGAGCTAAATATAGAGAGATATTTCATTGTATGGGCTACTAAGCTAAACCAGCATATATGTTCTAAAGGTATTAAGACTTCCAAATTTGGGTCTAAGGATTTGTTGCTTTGGAAAAGAGGTTTTGCTTCTATTTCCACATAACACAAGAACCTGTGGAATATTTCCAGACTAATGTGATTTGATGAGCCAAGATCCCCTGAAAGGTCACCATGAATACCCCTAAAATTACTTTGCCCAACAAAAAAGCAGGAAGCAGTTTGGATAGAACTATTTCCAGATTACCTAAATGATTATTTATACATGTTTCTTTACATGTAAAAGAGGATATGCTATAGAGATTAGCATTGGTATGGATCTTGGTTTATTGATACAAATTTAGTATTAATTTTATTATGCTGTGTATATGTATTTCTGATCATGACTAAAGTATTGTGTTTATGTAACTCATTTTAAAAATGTAATGTATAATTAGGGAAGACAGGTTGATAGATAATCATCTATAATAGTCAAGCTTGTAGTCATGTAAGTTGGGTTTTCTAGATATATAGAGATATATTTTAGTTAGATTGGTATTCTTCAAATCTTTCAGAGATTTTCAGAATATGGCATTTAAAATATTTTAAGAGCTTAAGATTTTTCATGACAATGAGACACATCAGCTCCTGGCAGCACCAATTATTTCAAGAGAAAGATAGACACTGAAGTGGCTTCTCATGGAGCTTGTTAGTCATTTGGACAAAAAACTGCTCTTGCCTGGACTGTTTGATGTTATGCTGTGCAAACTGGACATTCAGGACCCACAGAAATATGACTGCTAAATTTGCCTCAAGAAGGTAAGACAGTCCTTCAGGGTTCCTGCTTCATAAAAGAGTCTGCTAGACATTCTGCAGGACAGAGAAGAATGACAAACTGCCAATATAGGCAGAACTGGGAACTGTCTTTGAAATTTCCTGTTTCATGGAAAAGTCTGCTGGATACTATGGACCTGTAGGCTGAAGATGGATGCCCCAATAATACAAAAGAACTTTGGGTGTCTGTTCAGACAGAGAGATGTCTCTGCCAATTTTAGAGTTTTGGAAGTTGCTTACAATGCACTTCCTGTTAACTTAGGTAATATTATATCCTTCTGGAGTCTTTGATGGAGTTGAGGAGTATATAGTTACAGTTTCCTTAGTTATAATAAGAGACAATTAGAAATAAATATTGTAACTGTAATTCTTGCTTGATACCTGTTTTGTTATATGTAATTTTACTATGTTAAAATTAAAACCTTCCTTTTTATTTGAACAGAAAAGGGAGGTGATGTGGGATTCCCCTATGTATGCTGTTAATATCATTGGTTAATAAAGAAACTGGCTTGGCCTGATAGGGTAAAGTAGAGCTAGGCAGTGAAAACTATACTGAATGTTGGGAGAAAGGAGGTGGAGTCAGGAGAAGCCATGGAGCTGCCACCAAAGATAGATGCTGAACCTTGCTGGTAAGCCACAACCATGTGGCGGTACACAGATAAATGGAAATGGGTTAAATTAATATGTAAGAGTTAGAGAACAAGAAGCTAGAGCTAATGAGTCAAGCAGAGATTTAATGAACACAGTTTCTGTGTGGTTATTTCGGGAGTCTGGGCAGCTGGGAAACGAGCAAGCAGCTTCCTATAACAATGGCTGATAGAATGTGGAATATAGAAATATTTTGTATGATGGTTCTCTCTTTTTCCCAGAAGAATCTGGATGTGTAGACTGACTTTATGACCCATGCATTTCATCCTTCCTCTGCTAGCCTAGGAACTCAATTTCTAAGTGGAGCAAAGCTCTTAACTTCTAGTTACTTGTTAACTGAAATGGGATGTGAAATAAAAAATGAGTCTCTACCATTTAAGACCACTGATCTAGGACAACAGGTAGAGTTAACCTAATATACTAATTTCTGCCTTATGGGGGTGTCTCACACCTGAGCTATGATGCTTGTCTGTCTTTGGGGGTGTCCATGCTCATCGCATCCTTCTCTCATGCCTCAGCTTCTAGATCAGTCCTTTCTTGTGTGCAGTACATCTGGTGAAAGGACTGAGAGCTTGTATCCCTTGGTTTTCCCAGAATACTGTCATTAAAGGCATCCACATGTCCTGTCTATTGTGCTGAACATTCATGGAAGCCTTAATGAACTGAATATTTAAAAGCCATGCTCTTAGAAGCCCTTATTCTCTCTATTGATGTGTTATTTCTTTACCTTTGACTAGTTCTAGCCTATCTAGGATATCCTCAAGAAGTTTCTACACACACACACACACACACACACACACACACACACACACACACACACACCATAACCTGCCACACAACTGTAGTAACTGTGTCATAATTTAGCTTGATCCTTTGAGCTGGGTGCAGAAACAGATAAGGCCATTCTGCATCCTTGAGTTAATGTGAAGTGACTCCTTCCTTAGAGGGTATGACACAAAAAGTGCAGCACCATCTAAGTGGTTAGCTGTTTCTGCAGAAATAAGTCAGAAGAGATGCCATCCATGCTCAGACCCTGCTGGCTGCATTAGGTATTGTTTATGTAGATGGGTAAGTGCTGCCTGTTCCTTGCTACCTCTGAGTCATATCCATTGCAATCTTTTATATTGCTTGACTGAAGAAAGCATCCAATTCTCAAAATAACAAATATTCTCCTCTGCACTCATGTACACTGCCCACTTTCCTGTCTGTCTTGTCCCATTGAAGACTTGAGAGCCACATGATAACCGTATCTCTCAAACTGTTAATGTAAGTTATTTCTATATCTTTATGCATACATGTTTGTTTACTTTCCATTTCAGTAGTGTAAAATTCTGACTAGCATCACTGGCAAATAGGGATGCAGAATTTATGGTGCCGTCTTCATCTCGTTAAAGTGCTTTGAGAAGCATGACCTCAGCAGGGAGCACCAGGATTCCGCCTGTGGTAGTTAACTGACTTCCAATTCGTTCTTGAATCATAGCAGTTATAGTACCTGGAAGGGTTCTTTGGCTTTGAACTTTAATTTTGATGGAATGCAAGGTATGAGATGAAAGCTGTGTATATGTTTAGTATCTACTTAACTTAAGTATAATTACATATACTAAAGCATAAATGGGGATAAGGAAATGAATGTTTCAGTTTCCCCACTAAGCAATGAGCTAAATGTGGCTGAGACAATTTTACTTGTACTTTTTTCTCTGGTGCCACCTGAATTTTATCAGTTCTTTTTGTGTGTATTTTAGACTGTCCTTGTTCCACAGTTGAAGGCTACTTTATCCATACAGGAAATTTCCTATGATTTGGAGCAACTTTGCAGCTTCTATCCAGGGACATTTGTGGACCAGCATTGAGCGAGAGCTGCCTAGACCTTCTTTCTTTTCTTTTCTTTTCTTTTCTTTTCTTTTCTTTTCTTTTCTTTTCTTTTCTTTTCTTTTTTTTTTTGAATTTTTCGAGACAGGGTTTCTCTGTAGCTTTGGAGCCTGTCCTGGAACTAGCTCTTGTAGACCAGGCTGGCCTCGAACTCACAAAGATCCGCCTGTCTCTGCCTCCCGAGTGCTGGGATTAAACGCATGTGCCACCACCACCCGGCACCCTTCTGCTTCTTAAACTGCAGAGTCCATCACAACACTGAAAGCCAATAGCTAAATACTCATTGCCTGCTCACTCTCCCACCCACTCTTTACGGTGCTAGGAGTGTACTCTCTATTCTCACAGGTTTATGTACACTCTGTGTCCTTTGTGAAGTTTTGTCTAGTATTTTAAATCTGAGTACAAATTCAGGGTTAAATTTCACAGTAGGGTGATCATAGTTGTACTGTTAAGTCTCCCTGGTCAAGAGCAGGTCAGTGTAACTGCTTAACTACTTCTGAACCATATTCATGCAGCGTACACTAATTGATGATGTCTGTAATGTAATAACATGTTTCACTGCAGCAAACTCTTACCCTGATAAAAGAATCAAAGGGAGACTTGGATGCAAAGGTTCTCATCTAATTAGGAATTCTGAAGCAGTCCTCCTTAAAGGCAAATTGTGGTTGATGCTCATGTCAATCTGCTCCTGTTCCAAGAGTGATAAGATGGGACTTCACACAAATAGCAATAAAAATCAAAGTTACCGTCTGTCTAACAAGTGATGCTTCCCTACATGTAAAGGCTTGCTTTGGGAATAGACCATTTCCTTCCTTCCTTCCTTCCTTCCTTCCTTCCTTCCTTCCTTCCTTCCTTCCTTCCTTCCTTCCTACCTTTTTTCCTTCTTTCTTTCTGTTGTTGTCCAAACTCTTATCTAGTTTAAAGTAACAAGAGAAGCTCCTTAATTTACTCATGGCAATAGCTGGCTAGTTAAATTGATTAGTTGAAGAAGTTGATTGAGGTGAAGGGTTATTTTAAAATGACGCTTTCAAGATTTTACTTTAAAACCACAAATTTGTGTTTGCTGACTCTTGTAGTCCCACCCCACCATTTTCGTTTCTAACATGGGCCCCTGACTGAACTCTGCCTCCTGTTTCTCGCATTAGCCACACCTATAATTCTTCATATGTGGGTTCTGGTTCAGCTTCTGTAAATGGAGCAATAATCCGAATACATGGGTAGAGTAATCCAAGTTTCAACACTTCTGCATTTTTATGATTCTTTAAAAATAGGCATCCTCCTGAATATTAATCTTCATCAGGCGATGAAAGGAGACAGAGACAGAGACCCACATTGGAGCACCAGACTGAAATCTCAAGGTCCAA
>NC_022024.1:11798356-11803332 GCF_000317375.1 Microtus ochrogaster
GTATTTCTTGGTGAATTACCCTTATAAAAATCTCTCTGGCCTCCAGGATGATATTTCAAATTTCTTTTGTATGTATATATCATTGATGTACATACTATTTCATGCAATTATGTTGATGCATAACCACAAAAACAAGTTTAAGGGGCATAAACAGTATTGGGAAAGATGCATCACTGCCCCTTGGCCAGTATCCCTCTCAAATGGAGGACACAGAACCAGAAGCAGAACTCTGCTTGGGACTGCAGCCTTCAAAGAAAACTTTCAAAAAATGGAGGCACCGTGCAATCTGGTAAACTGGCTTACTGGCTCAAATCCACTTCTAGGTTTCCTGTAAGAACCCTGTAGGAAAGCTGAGTGCTTCCTTCTCTGGTTTCATTTTTGTTCTGAAATAGATATTGTACAGAAACTTGAGTTTCTGGAAGATTTTTCTTTTCATGTCATCAGCACTCTCCAGCTTCTCCTAACTGAATTCTCAACAACTGAATCTAAATCAATCTTCTAGTTTCTCTTATTTCTCACTTTCTTCACCCATTTTTATCTCCCATATATTTGGTCCTACGTCCTTTTGACAGTTCTTTACTCTCAAAGTCACTTCAACTTTGTTGTCAATTTTGCAACCATACTACCCAAGTTCATCTTATTTGAAACATTTATATTTCAGCCTTAGCAACTTTCCTAGTAAATGAAATTCCTGTTCAAGCTTCTCTTTTGAGACAAATGAGAAAATCAAAGTAATATGTCCAAGTCTAACGTCATAATTTTCTTCTACCTGACAGGTTTTTTTCTATAGGCTTCAATATTTTAGTATATATAACTATCTTTTAAACCATTCAATGTATAAGCTATCTACTGCCTCATAACAAACTACACCAGTCTCAAAGGCTTACAACAATGTTAATTGTCATATGTCTAAGGTTGAGTTGGAGATACCTCATCTAGACTGAACTTGGCAAGTGTGCAAGCTATGTAGTTTGGTCATTGACCTGACTAGCAAGGATCTTGCTACCCAGGTAGCAAGGAAATGTGTCAAGAACAGATGATACACAGGCACACACATAGAAAGCTTCATGTGGTGGGATGTGCCCTCCCTGCTGGGACAGCAACTGTTGTAGAAGGCTGCTTGTTCATTTCCTGGATTCCCAGACTCCTGAAATAATCACACAGAAACTGTGCTAGCAATGCCACCGTTTAGGTTTTTTTTTTTAAATTTATTTATTTATTAAAGATTTCTGTCTCTTCCCCGCCACCTCCTCCCATTTCCCTCCCCCTTCCCCAACAAAGTCCCCCTCCCTCGTCAGCCCAAAGAGCAATCAGGGTTCCCTCCCCTGTGGGAAGTCCAAGGAACACCCACCTCCATCCAGGTCTAGTAAGGTGAGCATCCAAACTGCCTAGGCTCCCACAAAGCCAGTACATGAAATAGGATCAAAAACCCATGACAGTGTTCTTAACTTCTCAGTAGTCCTCATTGTTCGCTATGTTCAGAAAGTCCGGTTTTATCCCAGGCTTTTTCAGATCCAGGCCAGCTGGCCTTGGTGAGTTCTCGATAAAACATCCCCATTGTCTCAGTGTGTGGGTGCACCCCTTGCGGTCCTGAATTCCTTGCTCGTGTTCTCGCTCCTTCTGCTCCTGATTTGGACCTTGAGATTTCAGTCTGGTGCTCCAATGTGGGTCTCTGTCTCTAGAGACCCACCGTTTAGGTTTTTAAGAAGTGCTAAGCATTTTAAGAAGCCATTCTGGTCAGAAAAGGATTACACAACAAGTTGGCACTCTAACATGTGCTAGCTAAATCCACATAAAACCTCAGAGGGCTTGGAAAGAAATTCTAGACACCAAAAAGCAAAGTTGAGCCACATTTCTTTTCCAGACGGGTTCTGCTTGCTGGCGGCATGCTGCAGCTCCTTTAAGAGAGGTTTTCCTGATTCAGTCTTAAAGGTTTTTCTGATTCAGAAAAAAAAAAGGTGCAGTTATGAAATGGTGGCTTCCTGGGCTGTGCTGCCAGTACAAACTGACTCTTTCTGGAGATCTGACTATGAAGCATTTAATTGAGTTCTGTGAGCAGAGTGCTACAACTTGCTTAATGGCAACATAGACCCACTGTGTGTCTAAAAATGGGGCATTGTACATGGCTCTCAGAGGCAGCAAACTGCTCCGCTATGCAGGCAGGGCTGTGTTGGCCCACTTAGCACTAAAAAAATGGTGCTTCTGGTCAGGAAATAATTACAGATACACAATACAGACAGATTCAGATAAAAACAACCTCTAAATGGGTCACAGTGTTGGATAAATATCTGTAGGCTTGGGAGAGAGAAGAAAAAGAGAGTTATGAAAAAGACATAAATCATTTAAAAAAATAAAAGAAAGTCTTTCAAGAGACAGAGTATAGACAGTCATAGGTTAAAGAAATAAAGAAAAATAAGCCATGCAAAGATAGAATATACACAGAGTCTGGATTATGTATATTATTGTGTTTTCTTTGAAATTTTTGGCTGTTAAAGAGCTACATAATGAGAGACATTTCATTGTATGGACTGCTAAGTTAAACCAACTTCAGAATTTGACTCTAAAAATATGTTGCTTTGGAAAAGAGGTTCTTCTTTTGTTTCCACAGAAGATGAGGACCTATGGATTTCTTCAAGACTAATGTGGTTTGATGGCCCAAGACTCCCTGAAAGGTCACCATGAACACATCCCCCAAAATACTTTGCCCAACAAAAAGCAAGAAGCGTGTGGAGAGAACTATACCCAAATTCCCAAATATTGTTTATAAATGTTTCTTTATGTTTAAAGGGGAATATGCTATAGAGATTTGCATTGGTATGGATCTTGGTTTGTTGGTACAAATTTAAGGTCAATTTTGTTATACTGTGTATATGTATTTCTGATTGTAATTAAGGTATTGTTTTTGTACAGCCCATTTAAAAATGTAATGTTTAATTAAGAAATACAGGTTAATAGAGAGTCATCTATATTAGTCAAACTTGTAATCATGTTAGTTAGGTTTTCTAGATATATAGAGGTATATTTCAGTTAGGTATTCTTCAGATCTTTCAAAGATTATAGAATATGGCATTTCAATGTTTTTAGAGCTTAAGACTTTTCATGATAATGAGACACATCTGTTCCTGGCAGCACTAATCTACTTTCATGAGAATGATGGGTATTGAAGAGGCTCCTTATGGAGTTTGCCAGCCATTTGGGCAAGACATCTCTTGTCTGGACTGCTTGATGTGATACTGTATGAATTGGACATTCAGAACACACAGAGGAATGACTGCTGAAGCTGCCTAAAGAAGGTGAGACAGTCCTTTGGGGTTCCTGTTTCATGGAAGGGTCTGCAAGACATTCTGCAGGTCACAGAAGAAAGTGATTGACAAACTGCCAATATAGATGGAATTGTCTTCGAAAATTCCTGCTTCATGGAAAAGTCTGCTGGTACTATGGGCCTATGGGCTGAAGACTGGATGCCCCAATGATACAGAAAAACTTTGGGTGACTGTCCATGCAGCTAGATGTTACTGTCAATTATAGAGTTTTGGACGTTGCTTACAATGTACTTCCTATTACTTAGGTAATATTATAGTTTTATGGAGTCTTTGATGGAGTTGAAGAATATATAGTTATAGTTTTCCTTAGTGATGATAAAAGATAAAGTAGATATAAATGTAATTCTTGCTTGATATCTGTTTTTTTGTATGTAATTTTACTATGTGAAAGTTAAAACTTTCCTTTTTATTTGAACAAAAAAGAGGAAATGACGTGTTGCTTTTATTGGTTAATGAATAAAGAGGCTGTTTCGGCGATTGTGATAGGGCAGAGTAGAACCAGGCTGGGTAAAGTAAACTGAATGTTAGGAGAAAGAAGGCAGAGTCAGTGAGAAGCCATGTAGCCTTCTGGAAACAGACACTGGAACTTTACCTGGTAAGCCACACCCCCGTGGTGATACACAGATTAATGGAGATGGCTTACTTTAAGATATAAGTTAGCCAGAAATACACTTAAGTTATTGGCCAAACAATACTGCAAAATGATAGGGTTTCTGTTTGATTATTTCGGGGCTGAGCAGCTGTGAAGAAACCAGTGACCTTCCACAACAAGCAACAGCCTGAGTCCTCAGCCCGTTTATTATCTACAGCACCAGGGGAGGAGTTAGCTAGTTTCAGTAAGAGGTATCTGTAGGTGAACAGTCTCAGGCTGCAGATATCCAGGAAGAGGGAAGAAGGTATAGTTGCTAGCATGTGCACACACTATTGAACCATTCATAAACATTGTATTTTGACCAGAGAAAAGGCTTTGCTTATTGCCTGTGGTTTCCATGGCTTTTGTCAAACACTGCACATTCATCCCTAACTCCATCTACTCTTTACATTCTCTGGGTTTTTCTCTTATTGTTCCAGACTTCACTCACTGTCTGTAGGAAAAGCACCTCTACCACAGGTTTCAGAGGCCAGGACAGCCCCTGCCTCTACTGCGGGTTACCCAAGCAGCTTTACTCTACTTTCTTGTCTTCACAGAATAATCAGCCTCATCAGGGTGTATATATATCTTGGTGCTGACATTGGAAGTATAAGAGGTCAAGAAGCAATACCCAAAGCCTTTAAAGTCTGCACTAAGACTGGGCAGGCAGTCTCTTCCATATAGATTGCTGGCCAAAGTTAAGTGTGTTGTGTGATGTTTTATTTTTTATTTTTTTGGCTTTTTGGGTGACCCAGATCCCAAATAGATCACTCGTGGAGACTTATTCTTAGTTAGGAATGGCCTGCCTTAGCTTGGCTTGTTTCTTGCCAGCTCTTCTTAAATTATCCTGTTTACCTTTTGCCTCTGGGCTTTTACCTTTCTCTTACTTCTGTAAATCTTAACTTCACTCTTCCTCTGCGGCTGGCTGTGTAACAGGGTGGCTGGCCATTGATGTTTTCCTCTTCTCATTCTCTCATTGCTCCTCTTCTCTCTTCCCAGATTTTTTCTTCTGTTTATATTCT
>NC_022024.1:11805078-11809714 GCF_000317375.1 Microtus ochrogaster
GTGCTATGATCATATTAACCCTCACTTTCCCCTCCACCTCTCCTTGTATCCTCCAAATGCATATCCCTTTAAAAATATTGTAGGTTCTAAGTCATCTATTTTCCTGAAAATTTTGCAATTTTATTTTTCTTTAAAGTGCTTTCTAACAAGACCATTGTAATAGTCCTGCCAAATAAAGCATGTAAGATTATATAACTATCCTTAAACTTGAAAAATTCCACAAGTTAAAGAAAAAATAAAAATCTTTCCAAGGGCCTAGAAGGAAACATACCACTTTGATCCCCGTCCCATACATCGATTTTTATCATCTTCCTCTACCAGATCTGTCCGATGCTGCTGCAGGCATGTGGCACGCTTGAACAGTCTTTGTAGCCATCAACTGCTACTCTGCCTCAAGGTATTTGAACTTGCTATTCTCTCTTCCTGAAATGTTTTTGTTTCAGAGAACAACATGCTCTCTCATCCTCAGCTCTTCGTGAAATTCTACATTCTTAATTGAGAAGCACATTTATTCAGGTTTCTCATCTTTGTCTACCTGTAAATCTTGACATGGACCACCAAATCCGATTATTGTTTCCTGCCTCATTTGTGCATGTAACTTATCTAGTGCACATATGTTTCCCTTTTTAATTTTTCCATTTTTCATGTGTGTGTGTAGTGTATGTATTGCTTTTCTTGTGAATGGGTGAATGTGTGTGGGTACATATTTGTGTGTGTGTCAGTGTATGTCTTTGTTCGTGTGTCTGAGTGGTGTGTATCTGTCTGAGTGATGTGTGTCTGTGTGTCTCCTTGTGTGTATGACTGTATGTATGTCTCTGTACATGTATCTCTGTGTGTTCGTGTGTGTCTGTCCATGTGTCTACGTGGTGTGTGTGTGTGTGTGTGTGTGTGTGTGTCTATGTGTCTATATGTACATGTGGAGGCTTGATTGCTCTTCTAAATTGCTCTTTGAGGCAGGGTTCTCTCAATGAAACACCAGACTCACCAATATGGTTGTTCTTTCTTCCTTTTTTTAAATTGATTTTTTTGAGCTCTACATTTTTCTCTGCTCCCCTCCCTGCCTCTCCTCTTCCCTTCAATCCTCGCCCATGCTCCCAATGTACTCAGGAGATCTTGTCTTTTTCTACTTCCCATGTAGATTAGATCCATGTATGTCTCTCTTAGGGTCCTCGTTGTCTAGATTCTCTGAGATTGTGATTTTTAGGCTGGTTTTCTTTGCTTTATGTCTAAAAACCTGAGGAAGGTTGTGTCCTAATTTTCTGAGAAATCACTACACTGATATCCAAAGGGGCTCTACCAGCTTCCACTCTCACCAGCAATGCTGGAGTGTTTCCTTTATCCTACAACCTCTCCAGGATAAGTTGTCATCAGTGTTTTTGATCTACCAAGGAACGTCTACAACTCATAAACACTTTCCGTAATGTAGCAGGATACAAGATTAATTAAAAAAAAATCAGTAGCCCTCCTTTACACAGATGATAGTGGGCCGAGAAAGAAATCAGAGAAACATCACCCTTCACAATAGCCACAAATAGCATAAAATATCTCAGAGTAACTGTAACCAAACAAGTGGAAAACTTGCATGACAAGGACGTTAAATCTTTGAAGAAAGAAATTAAAAGAAGACACCAAAAAGTGGAAAGATCTCCCATGCTCTTGGGTAGGTAGAATTAACATAGTAAAAATGGCGATCTTATCAAAAACAATCTACAGATTCAATGTAATGCCCATCAAAATCCCAGCAAAATTCTTCACAGACCTTGAAAGAACAGTACTCAACTTCATATGGAAAAGAAAAAAAAGAACAAAAAAACCTCCCCAAACAATAACAACAAAAAACCATCAAAAGCCAGGATAGCCAAAACAATCCTGTACAATAAAGGAACTTCTGGAGGCATCACAATCCCTGACTTCAAACTCTATTACAGAGCGACAATATTGTAAACAGCCTGGTATTGGCATGAAAGACAGGAGGACCAATGGATCCAAATCGAAAATCCGGTTGTTAATCCACACACCTTTGAACACCTGATTTTTGACAAAGAAGCAAAAAATACCAAATGAAAAAAGAAAGCATATTCAACTAATGGTGCTGGCATAACTGGATATCAACATGTAGAAGAATAAAAATAGATCCTTATCTATCACCATGCACAAAATGCAAGTCCAAAAGGATCAAAGACCTCAACATAAAACCAACCACACTGAACCTCACAGAAGAGAAAGTGGGAAGTACACTTAAACACATTGATACAGGTGACTACTTCCTAAATATAACCCCAGTAGCACAGAGAGCAACAATTAATAAATGGGACCTCCGGAAACCGACAAGCTTCTGTAAAGCAAAGGACACAGTCAACAAGACAAAACGGTAGCCTACAGAATGGGAAAAGATCTTTACCAACCCCACATCAGACAGAGGTCTGATCTCCAAAATATATAACTCAAGAAATTGGTTATCAAAAGAACAAATAATCCAGTAAGAAAATGGAGTACAGACCTAAACAGGGAACTCTCAACAGAGGAATCTAAAATGGCTGAAAGATTCTTAAGAAAATGCTCAACATCCTTAGTCATCAGAGAAATGCAAATTAAAACAACTCTGAGATTTCAACATCTTACACCTGTAGGAATGACCAAGATCAGAAACACTGATGGCTGTTCTTTCTAGCCATCATGTAGCTCACATGGTACTACATGGTGAGGCTGGAATTACAGGCAGGCACCATGCATATCCAGCATTTACATGGTCAAACACTCCAAACACATAAGCATCTTTATTTCCCTTAATTATTTTTATCTTATTTATCTTTGTTTTACTTTTCTTTCCTGGGATATAGACTATTTCACAGTTTGCTGGTTTTACTCTTCTTGTTCAGGGTGATGCTACCCAGTGTGTTCAGATCAGAAGAATGGTTGATGAGTAGTAGGCTCTTCATATGTTTTTTTTTCATTGAGTGAATTTTGCTTTTTGATCAATTTCATTCAGTTTACATTGAATAGGAAGATTATTCTCTAGCCTAGTCCCCCAAATTTTCTTATAAATATCTCATAGAGTTGCTTGATTTTAAAATAATATTCTACTGATTGTGTATAGACTTCAGGAATCATATTGCCAGAAGATATTTTATAATTCTGAGGTCGATGGATTCATTATTTTTAAAATGGCAGAGAACAGATCCACAGTAGTTATTTTCCAGGAGCTTAGATTTCATTTTCCCTCCTTGTTTAATCTGCACTATTTACCCTGGGAAGTACAGAATCTTCACGATTTGTTCCTTTTGTAAAATGACGAGTTTTGCAATTTCAGCAAAAGCGGCCTTAGTTGCGCAAGTAAATAAGTTTAATTCTCCTGCAGGTTTTGTGATGATTAAAATTGAGAATAGGTAAGATATTTCTCTCATATGTTATTTCTTCAGCTTTATGATTTGATTTCCCCCCAACTAGTTTATTTTTCTAAGCCCTCCCCTTCCTCCCCACCAAGGGCATAGCAAATCGCTTTACTTTGCAGGGACGTGCTCGCAGCCTCCTGCAAAAATCTTTGAGGAAGCTCATCCACTGTCATTAATTTGGGAAGATTCATGGAGCTCCGTAAAAGATATAAAAAGTCAGCGTTTGGAAGCCGGCGATTATTAGTTTTTATTTTTCTCTTCTTTTCATACGAGAGAGCTGGGTGAGCATGCTGCCGCGGCTTTAACGACAGCGACACATGATCTTTCTTCCTCAGCTCTAATGGCAGGGGTGGGGGGTAACTTCTCATCCACAAAGACGGAGGCTGGTCTACCGTAAGAATTATATGTGCCTGGGTGAAAGGGATTGGTTTGGGTCTTCTAGTGAATATCAGTCAGCTTAGTTTCCTTGGCGTAGCTTGCGAAGCTCCTTCCATTTCTTTTACTTTATGAAAGGTGATTGAAGCAGAAGTTTAAAGGAGCTAAAATATATTGCTGCAATTCTCTGCAACTATTATGTTTCCTTCCAGCCATCAGGCTGAAGCCAATTATCAATAAAATGTATAGAATTATTTTGTGACATTGACACGTCACTTGTCACATACTTCTGCACAGGCACAGGGGATGGCTCCGGTTAGGTTTTCCAAGTCTTTACACAGAGCTCTTTTGATCTTTGATTGTTTCCATTCATATTTAAATACTTTTAAATTCATATTTTAATCTTCAGTCTGTTTTTGGGGGGGATCCTCATTATCCTGCTTCTTCATGTTCCACTTCCCAAAGGAAGACATTTGTCCCTCCTGTCTTCTGTCAGCAATGCGTAATCTTGTTTTCGTCCCCTTGGAATGATCAAATGATAGTTTCTTTTATATGAAAAACCCTGAATGTAAATGGTGTCATTTTCATTGCCTGGTATATATTATGAAAAATAATTTATACTCACTATTTGTTCTCTTTTCCAAAATAAAAGCAACAGACCAGAAGGCCTCTGAGAATGAACAGTTGGCACTCTCTCTTTTAAAATTAATTTTAAAATATATAATCTCAGTGAATTCCTTGAGATTTTTATACATGCATACAAAGTGTTTTGATGGTATTCACTCTACCCCCAATCTTCCCATAACCGTCCATCACAACCTCACTAAATTAGTTCCTCCCTCCCTCCCTCCCTCCCTCCCTCCCTCCCT
>NC_022024.1:11809894-11817877 GCF_000317375.1 Microtus ochrogaster
ACCTGCCTGCCTCTGAGTTCTGGGGTTAAAGGCGTGCACCACCAATTTAGTCCATTGCTTCCAGTTTGTGCTGCCTGGATACTCATGGGCATAGGGCCATCTGTTGGAGCATGGTGGATCTACCAGGGGTGACAACCAAGAAAATTGTCTCTACCTCTTTCAGATACCATCAATTGTCAAAGTCTCCTCAGCTAGGAATGGGTACTCATGAGCCCCTCCCATTGTGTACTCGGCATCCTTTTACAGAATCCTTTGCCACCTGTCACGAATCTTTTGGTACATGGGGTCCAGTGAGTATTTGTTGCCATTTTAGCTCTCAAAAGCAAGTTGGAGACTCCACCTTAAACAATTAGGAAGAAAAAAAATGAATGGACACGTCGTCCTGGCTGTAATTTGCAATATTTGCAAGGTTAATTTTTCCTGGAGGAAATACAGTAAGCAGTCATTCACTTCAGAAGGTCAGAGTCTTATTTGTAGTCATTTAAAAATGGGAATGCTAATAAGAACACAATTAGAATAAACAGTCTACAGCCCATGTGAGAATCATCAGCGTTATGAACAAGAAGAGGCATTTAGGAGATAAGCAGAATTGCTTAAATCGGGTTGCAGAGGAGGAGGAGATTTGATTGAGAATATGCTGTGGGATTTTAATCAGATCTTTGCTCTTTCTTACAACGTTCTAACCTGCTCGCCTCTCCATATCAGACAAACTGCGATCTTCCTCTTGGGTTTGGAGGGAAGGGAGCGTGCCCGGCCCAAAGAAGGCACTGAATGCGCATGCGCACCCGCTCACCTGCGCCTCTCTCTATGTTCCACTTTCTGCTGGGGCCATATCTCCACGTCTGCAGGTGGCATCTTTTCTTCAGCAAAGGCACAGCTGACTTTAGTGAGAGAGGTGCCAAGTTTTTCTCTATCCCCGAGGGATTGGTTGAATCCTGACGTACCTCTAAAAAGCATCTTAAAAACACCGGAATAGGCAATGCTGTAGAAAGGAGCTTTAAGTTTCTGCTTTTGGAGAACGTCAAGTAAAGCACTCAGTTAATCAGCAGCTATTCACTGAAACTTGTTTCGTTTTCATGTTTAGTCTTCTCATCTGCTATCCATGGCTGCAGCAGGACATGGTGGCCCCATGGGACGTCCGCGTCACTTAGACTTTGCTTGTGTGAAGTGAGAGGCGCCTATGCAGCCTGCCCCAGGGAGAAGCCAGCAGGTGAAGATCATAGTCACAGTCACACCGCCTAGTCACACTGCTCGGCTTACAGTCCTGGTTCTTATTAAGTCACGCAAGCTCCCTGCCTTCTTTTCCTTATCAGTAGTAAGTGGGCAATAATAGTATCTCCCTCCCGGGATGGAGGCAGAGTGCTCAGAACCGTCTGACACTTTGTAGCTCACGAGGTGGGAGTGGAGGAGGCCGAGAAGAAGAGTGATTCTACTTTGCATTTACTGTGAGATGTGACTGAACTATATAAAATTAAAGCGACTCATTAAAAAGTGCCACAGCTGCAGCCGGCTTGATTCCACCCCAACACTTAGGTGTAAGACATTTCTTTCTCGTCTTGAAATCAGATTTAATCTGGTCAGATCCTTGATCTCATTACAAAGGCTGGGAATTCGGTCTCAGTAATGACTGGCATTCTTTCCATGCCTGTGTTGGTCATAGGGGCCAGTGACAGTGGGATGGGCTGAGGATGGAGTCTCTCTCTGTCGGTTTATGTGGACGGAACCCATCAGTTTCTGCAGAGGAGATACTCTATTGCCTTCCTTCGAGGCCGTAGCTTGGATTGTTGTAGGGTTGGGTAATTGGCACACATTCCTTTCGTGGCCTCGAATCTCTCCCATTTTCCAAGCCTCCTTGTGGTAAGTCCTCCAGATCCCCCAAAGGCTTACGCTCCAAACTTTTTTCATCTTTCTCTCAGACAAATTCTTTTGTCATATAGTACGAACGCCTCTAAAACATGGAAGACCCGGTGGCCATCTTGGAGCAATGAGGGAGAATGACAGGAAAAGGAAAGGCAGGCTTTCATTTCTCACCATTTAGGCGTCCACAGTGGCTGCAGGGTGCAGAACGTGGAGGGGGTTCCTGCCACACTTCCTTTGACATCCTTCTATATTTTCAGACATCTCACTTAGTCACTGACATCAGTGAGTCATGGTAAATGACTGTCAGCAGAATTCTAGTAATTTCTGGTCTGTTTTATGGCCCACATATGAACTATCATTAGTAGTATTTTTTTTTTTACAATGGAGCTCTCAAAGGTCATAATTGTTTTATTGCCGACATATTTTTCTGCAAGTGATTATGTCAGTTTCTCTTGCTTAGAGTCTCTCTCTGTATTTCTCTCTTTCTCCCCCTCCCCCCTCTACACACACACACACACACACACACACACACACACACACACACACACACACACACACACCACTTACAGGTCACCAAACTATAAGTTTCTTTGTTTTAGAATAATACTCAAAAAACCCCTCTGTCCTATGATACAATATGGCTCTTTTGTTAAATAAAGTTTTACTGGAACACAGCCGTGTTCATTTATTTCCTATTGTCTATGTTTCCTTTTAGGCTAAGCAATGGAATTGAAGAGTTGTGACAGAGATGCTGTGTGATGTGAAAAACTGCAACAATTTGTCCCTGTGAAGAAAATGTCTGCCGATGCCAGCTAAACAAGCTTACGGGGGGGGGGGTATAAGCAGAAAGGATACATGGGCTCTCTCTTTGTTTATCTTTATTATGTTTTCTGGAGAGATGGCAAATGAAGATTTTGTGTTTCCATTTTACGTTCCCTGTACTATACATGCCGCTGGGCATCTGTAGACGTTTTCATATAGCTCTCTCCCTTACTGTTTTTATTTGACAAACTGTGTTGACTTAACAAGCATTTACTGAAGACTGACTTTGCACTAGGCATTGATGTGAGCACGGAGGTCATGACCATAGAGAGTATCAGCAAAATGTCTCCTTTTCCATGGAGTTGACAGTCTTGACCAAGTAATAGAAATACAAATGCCTCCAGGGGCAAGGCTGGCTATATGAGTGAATGAAGCCGGCCAACCGTAAGGTGCAGATTCACTTTCTTTGTCTATTAAATGTGTAAAAACAGTGTTCATACCCATAGAGCTGGCTGCTCCTGGTCTTCTTAAAGCATGAACTCCTCTTGGGTTGTCTATCACTTATTCAATTTGGATTGATTCCCCTTCTGTGGCAGTTTGAGTGATAATGGTATCCGTGGGCATATTTATTTGAGCATGTGGTCTCCTGTTAGTGGAACTGTTTGGGAAGGATTAAAAGGTATGGTTTTGTTGAAGGAGATATATCACTGGGGCAGAATTTGAGGTTTCAAAAAACCCAGACCATCTCTGGAAAATATTATACAGTTTTCACATAACAAATGCAAACTGATAGACCATTTTAAAAATATTATTGCTTGGCACATAAATTCAATTTGGACTATACAGAATTTTTAAACTGAGCCAATATAAAAAACTAAACATTTTCATAAAATTCAGACCAGTTACCCAGCTTCTGTATTTCTCCTTTCAGTATAAGAGGATAAGGAGAAATTAGAGGTAAAAGACAAACAATAGTGTTTCTAGGTGATAATATCCCGGTGTCGAGCAACTGGTGGCCAGGTTAGCTCTCTCTGTCCTTGTGCTGTGGCTCAAGATGTGAGCTCTCATCTCCTGCTCCAAAGCAGCGCTTGCCTTTCTGCTGACGCCCCCTGCCTGCTATGATGGCCATAGATTCTAACCCTCAGAGCTATAAACCCGAAATAAACCCTTTTTGTTCTATAAGGCGCCTTAGTTATGATGTCTTATCACTGCAATAGAAAAGTGACTATGATACCTTCTTTGAGAAAAGGAACAATGTATGTTGATAAGAGAGGACTAAGGCACTTGTCTCACTTAAGCAACTTGGTAAAAGTTACTTTAATGTCAGGGAGGCCATAAGAACTGGGGAAGACTGAGGCACGCTGGTAACAAATATTTTCTTCACCAGCCACTCAATACCCGGGTGCTATCATATAGGCACATATTTCTTTCTAATTCATCCTTGTTCTCCTGAGATAAGAAAGGAGGAGCTGGAGAGCTGGTCTGGGTTTTGAGTAAAAGTTTATTTTTGATATTGACTCTTTAAAAAAAACTATTGTGTAGCCCAAACTGAATATATGTGAGTACATGCTATGCTTGTCTTTCTGGGTCTGGGTTACCTCACTCACGATGATTTTTTTGTTCTGTCCATTTTCTTGCAAATTTCAAGGTATCATTGTTTTTTTTTTCAATGCTGAGTAGTATTCCAATGTGTAAATGTATCACATTTTCTTTATCTATTCTACAGTTGAGGGGCATCTAGGTTGTTTCCAGGTTCTGGCTGTTATGAATAACGCTGCTATGTATACATGTATACAACTGAGCAAATGTCCTTGTGGTATGAATGTGCATCCTTTGGGTATATGCCCAAGAGTGATCTTGCTGGGTCTTGAGTTATGTTGATTTTCTGAGAAGCTGCCATATTGAGTTCCATAAGTGGCTGTACAAGTTTGCATTCCCACCAGCAATGGAGGAGTGTTCCCCTTACTCCGCGTCCTCTCCAGCCTAAGCTCTCATATGTATTTTTTATCTTAGTCATTCTGACTAGTATAAGATAGTATCTCAGAGTACTTTTGATTTTCATTGACCTCATGACCAAGGATATTGAGCAATTCCTTACTTGTCTTTTGAGCATTTGAGGTGCTTCTGTACTGATTCTGTTTATATCTGGACTCCATTTTTTAAAATTTGATTATTTGATATTTTGACATCGAGTTTCTTAAGTTCTTTTTATATTTTGGAGATCATTTTTCTGTCCAATGTAGGGTTGGTGAAGAACTTTTCCCATTCAGTTGGCTGCTGTTTTGTCTTATTGACTATGTCCTTTGCCTTACAGAAACTTCTCAGTTTCAGGAGGATCCATTTATTTCTTGTTGCTTTCAGTGTCTGTGCTATTGGTGTTATATTTAGGAAATGGTCTCCTGTGTTCATGTGTTGAAGGCTACTTCCCACTTTCTCTTCTATGAGGTTCAGGGTAGCTGTCCTGTGTGTTGAGGTCTTTCAGCCATTTGGACTTGAGTTTTGTTTGTGGGGATAGATATGAATCTATTTGCATTCCTCTACATGCTGACATCAGTTATGCCAGCACCATTTACTGAAGATGCTTTCTTTTGTCCATTGTATAGTTTCAGCTACTTTGTTAAAAATCAGGTGTTCATAGGTGTGTATAGATTAATATTTGAATCTTCAATTTGATTCTATTGGTTTACCTGTCTGTTTTTATGCCAATACCAAGCTGTTTTTATTACTATAGCTCTATAATAGAGCTTGATGTCAGAGATGGTGATGCCTCCGGAAGTTCCTTTGTTTTACAGGATTGTCTTGGCTATCCTGTTTTTTTTTCTATGTGAAGTTGAGTGTTGGTCTGTTAAGTCCATTTGAGCTGTAACATTTGTTCTTTTATTTCTCTCTTAGGTTTCTGTCTAGCAGACCTATCCATTGGAGAGAGTGGGGTGTTGAAGTCTCCCGCTATTAGTGTGTGGGATTTGTTGTGTGATTTAAGCTTTAGTAATGTTTCTTTTACATATGTGGGTGTTCTTGTATTTGGGGCATAGACGTTTAGAATTGAGACTTCATCTTGGTGGATTTTTCTTGTGATGAGTATGAAGTGTCTTTCTCCATCTCTTTTGATTGATTTTAATTTGAAGCCTATTTTGTTAGATATTAGGATAGCTACACCTGCTTGTTTCTTAGGTCCATTTGATAGGAAAATCTTTTCTCCAACTTTTAACTCTAAAGTAATGTCTGTCTTTGAAGTTGAGGTGTATTTCTTGTGTGCAACATAAGGATGGATCCTGTTTTCCTACCCATTCTGTTAATATGTGTCTTTTTATGGATGAATTGATTCCATTGAGATACTAATGAGTAGTGATTGTTAATACCTGTTACTTTTCAGTGGTAGTGTTTGTGTGTTTGCCTTCTTTGGGGTTTGCTGGTGTGAGGTTAACTGTTGCCTATGTTTTTTTTGGGTGCAGCTAACTTCTTTGGGTTGGAGTTTTTTCTAGTACTTTCTACAAGGCTGGATTTGTTTAGGTATTATTTAATAATTGGTATTGTTTAAATCTGTTCCCCCCATGGAATATCTTGTTTTCTCAGTCTGTGGTGATTGAAACCTTTGCTGGGTACAGAAATCTGGATTTGTATCTGTGGTCTCTTAGTGTCTGCAGCACTTCTGTCCAGGGTCTTCTGGCTTTCAGAGTTTTCATTGAGAAGTCGGGTATAATTCTGATATGTCTGCCTCTAAACGTTACTTGGCTTTTTTCCTTTATGGCTCTTAATACTCTTTCTTTAATCTATGTGTTTAGTGTTTTCATTTGGCAAGGGGATTTTTTTTTTTGGTCCTGTCTATTTGGTGTTCTTTAAGCTTCTTGTACCTACATAAGTATATTCTTCTTTAGTTTGGAAAAGTTTTCTTCTACCATTTTTTGAATATATTTTCTGTGCCTTTGAGTTGGAATTCTTCCCTTTTTTTGCCCTGGAGCTGAGGATCTAGATACTAGGTTGTCAAGCTGAGGTACTGGTCACTCACCTCTTGGTCTGCTCTGTGCCATCCTAGTCTGTGTCCCAGAGAGCAGCTGAGGCAGCAGGGGAAGGGTAGGTTTGGGGGCAGAGTGGGATTTGTAGATTACAGGGTCCAATTCGGGGGTGTTGGAGCAGCCTGCCTGCAGGTTTGCCTGCTGGCTGGCTATTGCAGCTGATGTGGGTGGGGGAGGGGCATGGAGTTTTGCCTGGTTTTAATGCCTACAGACTGGACTGTCCAGCTGAGGGGCTGGTCACTCACTTCTTGGTCTGCTCTGTACAGTCCCAGTCTGTCCCAGTTCAAATTGAATATATTTTCCAAGTAATAATTTTTAAAAGGGGGTTTATTGGATTTCAATTGCTGTAGGAGAACTATATACTATATTTGGGAAGGTGTAGCCTAATTTAAAAATAACAGAATTACTAATGATTGTGTGATTTTTGTGTTATTACTGTTATTTTGTAAATGAAAATGTTTAAACAGAAGTAACTTTTCTGAGGTCTGGAAAAGAAAAGCTTCTCTCTCTTCTCCCTAATACAGACTTTAAAAAACATCAACTTCTTAAAGACTTTAGACACAATCTATGTTGACATCCTTGCAAACCAGAAGGTGATGTACAGATATTGATCTATGAAGTGATAAAAGAGAGTTTCCTCATGATCTGTAAGAGGGAAGGAAGGAGAAAACCATTTGTTTCTTTGCCGAGGACAGCCTTGGACATGAACATCTTCATGTGTTGAGAAAGGGGGATTCCTGATGATGACAACGGGGAGGGGGCTGGCCAAGGAAAGGTCAGAGCATCCTCGTGGGAAGTTCTTTGAAGCACTGATGCCTAAAAAAATGCTGCATAGCAATCAATGGCTCTGGCGTTCACTTTAGAAATCTGAACGCAGTTTAGTGATGTGAGCACACATGGTTCTATTGCACATATTCTGGGAAAGGTAGGGAATCACTGGACTGTGAAGCCTGAGGGCCGTGCTAGGGAGCTTGTGTTTTATTCTGCAAGAACACAGACATCATAGGAGGTTTGGGACAGGCAAGAATTATATTTTTATTTAAAAATGTAACTCCTTACCAGTAACTGTTAGGACAGATAGCTTTGGGAAACTGATCAGAGACTAGGAAGCATGTCTGTGCATCTAGGAAGATACACACCAAGTGGAGAGGACATTTTGTATGGAAGGGTAGGATAGAAAGGGCATTTCCATACTTTCTCATGTCTTTAATGGAGGTGAATTTTTGATGTTGGTTATATATCAAAGAAGAAAAAGAAGATATTAGATTTAGGTTGTAGTTTGATTTCATAGTACCCAAAGAACTCCCTCTTTACTGACTTTGATCTCATTCCCCTTCCAGAGGCTGAG
>NC_022024.1:11818320-11830069 GCF_000317375.1 Microtus ochrogaster
CTTCTTGCACCTCGCACCTCCCGATGCTCTGGTGTTCACACAGCTGGATATGCTGGCTGTGAGCACTGGATCTGCAGTGAGGATGGCAGAGCCGTGATGATGGTGGGAACCTCTTAATGGCACCTCTTAAGCCAGTAGTACTTCCCTCATTTGCTTAGGAGTATTGTTTGGGATTATTCAGGATTTCTATCCTCTTTAGAGACTCGGATTGATTGCTTTCATATCATTTCTGTTACTTAGGCAGCTTGTCTCAGTTGTGCATGTTTCTGTTTTCCTTCTCTTTAGAAAACTTTATCCAACAACCAATCCCTCATTTGGCTCTGTTGGGAGCTGGTCTCCCATGCTTCCTGAAAAACAGCCCACTCGTATAAGAAATAGCAGACTTCATCTGGCATGGGCATTTCCCAGGTCTGGGTCAGTTTTAGCATCTGTAGATGTCTGAAGGAGTGTAGCTATCTGGTATCTCCTTGAAAGTCTCTAATTTCCAGGTTATCTGTCTCAGGGGACAAGGATGTATGCAGGTGGACTCAGATCAGCATTATTCATTGGCCACAGTGGTTGTGAGGATTAATAATCACTAAGCTCCGTACTTCGGAAGATTACTTATTAGGCAGGGCAAATGATTCTTCAAAGACATCTTCGCTACTTCATTCAAAACGCAATGAATTAGTCCCGGACTCCCGCCATTGGTCATTTCTCTCCCGCAAAGCTGCCCTTCTATATCACATGTTAGATTGAGTGCAGGGAAAATTTCATCACCATATAACATCTTGTTTCCTATGTAGGAAAAAGCACTGAAGAAGGGGGTAAGAGTAATGTCGGAGGTGAAGATAAAATGTCCACGTTTTTGCTTTTCTTTTTCTTGTTGGTTTGTTTTTTTGGATATAAAGTTGCTTAATTTTATTTCTAAAGTTATAAGTAAATACATGTATAGATCAGGAAATATATATATGTCCATATACATTTATGTATGTATGTATGTACGTATGTGTGTAATTATATGTTGCAATACCTTATTTTAAAAATGAGCTTTAAAAAAAAACCGTCAAAGTGTGATCAATCTCAAATTCTGCAGACAGGCCTTGGCTCCACTTTAGATCAGTCTTTTGGGTGTGATGTGGATAAAGTACTCACCCTCTTGGCCTCAACTGCCTCAGCGCAAAATAAGGGCAACATCAGCTGCTTGCAAGGGTGGGCTGGAGAATGAGATAAGCTATGCGAAGAGAGTACTCAGCAGTAAGTATAGTATAGGGAAGCCCCGTCCCTGGAACAGTAGCTTTAGTAATTGCTAAGTGACGTTCTTCCAATAATTGAGCTTGCACCCCGTGTTCACTGTCACATATGACTTTGGAACTATTATTTTTGATATTACTTTGTAGGATTTGAAACACGAGTGAACGGCTTAGAATCTTGGTTCTTCCCTTCGCTAAACCATGACTGAACTTTGACCTACTACTTGGGTACTTAATGGAATTTGGTGCTTTCTGTGCCAATGTCTAAGTTTCAGTGATAAAGAGATGTAAAGACAAGATCTTTATTCCTAGTGTGCACTGTGGCATTCTAATAATCCAGGTAGGCAATAAAAAAAGGGATAAAGTAAGATAAATTGGAATGGCGCAGTTGAAAATAAAATAAAAATGCATCATTGTATTGAGGAGTAATTAGGAGGGAAAACAGTGTGACTGTGGCTGATAGAAAATATTTCAGGCAAACATAACTGAAAATGCGAAGAGTCTGTGAAGAACATTCTAGAATGAGAGAATGGTCCATGTCAAGTCACGGAAGGGGCAGGCTTGACTTGGCGGAGGGTAGAGAAAACGGAAAAGCAGTAAGGAAAGAGAGGTAGATGAGGAGGATGTAAAGGAACCTGGGGCTGGATGAGGGAGACGGGGTTAACTGTGGAGAGAAGAAATTGAGCAGAACCTTAAGAATAATAGGAAGTCGCTGGGGGAATTATAGTTAGCAGAAGGACATGCTCTGGTTTTTATTATTATTTGGCATTTTCGGGTGGAACGTGTTTCTTCCTGCTTTTAAACATAAACATTACAAGAGATAGTCTCGCACAGTTTCACACATGTGATCATATTTCCTACCTTATTATCTTCTCTTACACACTTTCCACATGCCCCTTCTCCCCACCAAGCCTCCTTCCTGCTTTTCTGCTGTGTGTATGTGTTCTGCTGTATTTAATTAGGGTTACTTGCCTCAGCATGGTGAGTTTGGTGTGTGTGTGTGTGTGTGTGTGTGTGTGTGTGTTACAACTTGAGCAGAAGAAAGTTTCTAGTGGCTAAGCTTTTGAGGAATAAGATCCCCCCTCAGCAAGTATTAATGGCCTCTCTAGCTCTTCAGGGAGAGGTGGGGTCTCAAGACCCCCACCCATGATGGAGTGTTGATGGGCCCAGTGTTCTGCCGTGGAACCCATTTCTTGAATGGATTAAGTGTTGCACAGTGGTAGACCTACCTGGTAGATGTTGGCCGAGTGAGAAAGTCTGAGGAGAACACTAGCGTGTGTAAATAACCACGAAACACAGATAGGTCCTGGTTTTGGTGTATACAGCTGCAATGGATTGACAATTGTGTCCCCTCTTAAGTTCCTACGTGGAAGCCCCACTGTGACTGAATTTGGAGGAAGGCCTTTAGGGAAGTAGTCAAGGTCAAGGAGGTCACTAGCACTAGGGCTGCTGACTAAGAAGACAGTGAGATGTCAGAGCTCTCTTCCCACCCTGCAGGAAACAATGAAGAGGGTTGCAATGACATGGGCGATAATGGAGTTATAGGCGCACATTTTTCTGTATTCATCTTCTCTTAAAAAATGTACGCAATGAAAGGAACAAATTAGGTAATAAAAACAGGCTACAAAATAGACTAAGTATGGAGGAGATAAAGATAATTTATCTCAAGCGGTAATATGCATTCTTCTCAGGAATAAGAAAAGCAAAATCATATCCTTCTGTCAATATCTGCAGCCATGTCCGTGACAGGCCCAGGTCAAGGCTCATAGCTAAGGACCCTCGAGTGGGCTAGGTTTGGCTGGCCAGCGAGGGCAGGGCTGGGCTGTCACACGAGAGCACCGTGAGGCAGGCCAGCAGGTGGGTAGATGGGCTCAGAGAGCTTGGCAGTAGTCTGGAGCAGATGTCCTGGCTGGTGGGTTAGCCTCTCAAGCTGGCAGCGGGTGGGCGGTGAGCGTCCAAGCAGGCAGGTGGTGGGTGTGAAGAGGGCACTTGGGAGGTAGGGGGTGCTGATGGTGCTCCTCTTTCAGGGCCTGACCTCATCTTTTGAATGGAATGGGAGGAAGTGAAATTCAAGTCCAGATGCGTTAGGACCAGGGAGGAAATCAGGAAGCCCCAGAGGCCCTGCAAATGGGTTATGATGTGGAAGTTTGGTCAAAAGAATCCCTGAGCCTGAAGCTATCCAGAGTCTACAGGTGGGAGTAGGGTATTTATACTGCAGCTGGGAGGCCAAGAGAGAGAACCAGGGGAGGAGGCTGAAGTGTGATGATTTACAGTGCCCAGGAAAAAAAAAATACCAAAAACTTAAAGTGTTAATATCAGAAGGGACCTTTAAACTCATCTCATTCACTGCTTCTAGGCTACACAATAGGAAACCAATTGAATATGACCTGTGGGAAGCACCGGTAATTGCTTTCCGCAAGCTAATCCAGCCACACCTCTCAATATTCAGTGTATGACATCGTGTTATTTTTATTGACAGGTGAATCGGAGACGTTAAGAAACTTCCTCCATGTTAGACAGGACTGTCAGTGTCTTCATCCAGATCTCTACAGAATAGAAACTTCCGACCAAATAGCAAGTCAGGGTAGGCTTGGCTCTAAAATTCAGCATCTTGACTTGTAGGCTTGTTCTAACATAACTTTTAACAACTGGACTTTTATTTATGTGGTGTGTTGGTTACTTTTTTCATTGCTTGGGCCAAATCCCTGACGGAAGTACTTTAAGAGAAGAATTTATTTTGGTTCGTGGGCCAAGATGTGGGATACAGTCCAGTCTGGCAGGAAGGCATGGCAGCAAGACTGTAGTATTGTGTCTAGGCAGAGAGGGGTGTTTAATGATGATGCTCATGTCCCCCCTCCTGCCTGCAACCCTTCTATGGGTCTTAATTTCAAGACTCCAACTCTTGGGTTGGTGCCACCCGTGTTCAAGGTGGGTCTTTCTCAGTTAAACCTCTCCAGGTGTAACTTCTAGGTGACTCTAATTTCATTCAAGTTGGCAGTGAAGAATAACCATCATCCACAGATTGACTCAACATGACAGAATCTAGGATTCCAATATTCTTTTTTTTTTCTTTTTTAAATTTTACTTGAGCTATAAAACATGGCTTAATTGAAGGTAAATTATACAGGAAACACTGGTTCCTGTGTGGTAAGGATGTGGAAAATCTGATTTATGCCTAAAATGGTGTCAAACACAGAGAGATGGGTAATAGGTCAGATTCTATCCTTAATTTTTAAGCTGCGATTTCTCTATGTATAGATTCAGAGGTGGAAAATCTGAGCAGGTTACCATTTAAAAGAAAAGTAAAAAAATTGAATAGGAAAGTTCTAGCCAACTGTTTTGGAGCTCTTTTTTGGCAAGAGGTGAGCTGATTTGAGTGGGGAGGCTAATGACACCTTTGCAGCCTACTATCAGGGAACTATTAGCCCTGCAGTAGGAGTCGGGAAGACAATGGGAGCAATATACTGGGACAGGGACAGACATTTCCAAAGCCACCTGAAAAGCTGAATAATTACAGAGAGGTAGCTGAAATTTAGCCAGAAACAAGGAACGGACAAATCATTTAACACCTTTATTCATCCGGTGTGAATTGCCGAGAAAGGCTCTCCAGGTACGTACCTCCCGGAGACACAGGAGTCCGTGTAATTTCTGTTGTAAGAGTCTTCCAGCTAGTTCACAAAGCAGTCTATCCAAAGACAAGGTATTGTTATCAGCCACCACTTCTTCCTGCTTTGTGTCTGGGGAGAGTTTTAAAGATGGCGTCTAATGATTCAGGTGAGCCAGGGATGCTGTGATCTCAGGCTGCCAGGAGCTCGAGGCCAGTGACTGGCAGACACTTCCCCAGCACCTACAAGCCACAGAACACATGTGCGTGTGATACACGGAGAAAAGCTCATTGTTGTACTGTGTGCAACACCCTCCTGTTAGTTTGGAAGACTATTCTCTTTGTCAAGCTGCAGGCTTCACTCTTTTCTCCTTCCTGCCCCGGTCCACTGGGTCTGGAATTTCTACATGCCCGGAGACGCTATTTTACTGTTCGTTACCTTTACGGACCAAGACTTTTCCTCCTTGTCATAACCCTGGTTGTTCCTTTCTGGAATCACCATTGCACATGCACAGTAAAATACAGATATTATTCTACGTTTTCTGGTTTGTGACTAGATTTTTAGCCTTTAAAGGACTCTTTATTTTCAACATTAATTTTTGGTATCCTGATGCATCAAACACAGTTTCAGGTTCACGACAGCACTCCACAGATGGATTCGCTCCCTCCTCTCTCCTCCCTCCTCCCTCAGCCCCCTCCCTTCCTACCTTCTTCTCCCTCCTTTCCTCTCTCTTTCCCTCTCTTTCCTTCTTCTCTGGTGTTGATAAACCAAGATGAAAAGTAAATTTATTCTAATCACGGAAGTTTTCTTTTTCTACACGATGCCAAGCAGTCAAAAGTTCCTGAGCACCTGGCAGCGCCGGAGCATCTGTTTAGTGCATTGTGGAAAAATGAGGCTTCTCATTTCAAGTCGGTTTGGAGACAAGTGTTATAAACAAAATGAACTGGGGGTAAGAAAAGTGGTGGCCCTTCCCATCTAAATCTCCCTTTTTCCTGTAGTGAAATATACTTAAGTTTAGAAAAATATTTATGATGTGACGTGGAAAAGAGACTGTACACTTGGGCATGTAGGATGATTCGATGGGGATAATGGAGGAAAACTGGTCAAATGTATGTTTCAGGCAAGCAGGGTAAGTTCTGGGTATCTATATTAGGTAGATTGTAAGTGGTCTCACTACTCAAAGTGTTTAACAAATCAAGTAAGGTGGCAGATAGGTTAATTAGCTTTTATTTATTCATGATTTTATGATTCACACACATATCAAAACATTGTGTCATATACCATAATGGTATGTAGTTTTCGCCAATTAAACCTTAGTGAAGCTAGGAAGAAAAACAAAGGAACTTTTGATTCCAAGACTCGGTTCTGGAAGTTAGATGAGGTAGTAGGGCCATTCAGTGTGACTGATCACATGGGAACATGGCTCCAGTGTTGAGAGTGCTTTAAACTTTCCAGGGATGTCCAGAAATTTAAATTCTAAAATACAATTCCATTTGTTTCCCCAAATGTTGTTAATGAATTAAGAAACTTTTGAAATAACCCTATGAGAGTTAAATATTGAGTCTTTTGTCTCTCTGGCCTCTCCTCTCGCCTCAGCCTTCCAAATACTGGAGTCAGAGGCCTGGACCAGCAATGTGGATCCCTGTCTACACAGTCTTCCATGGAACAGAATGGTGAGACGTTTGCATTTATGTTCTTGTGCACATGATGAGAAGTCACTGAACAGTCTTCAGAGGAGTGATTTCCTGTAATTTTCTAAAGACATCCTCATGGCCACTGTATAGAGCATGGCTTTGAGGAGAACAGAAGTAGGAGATTGGAAATAAGAAGGGCATGGCAGTGGTCCAAGAGAAAAGATGGCCTCAGAATGTGGAGCGACAAGCAGAAGTTCATTTTGAAGTTTGCATCAACAGAGTAAGGGGTAATGAAGGATGCCACAGGGTGGATGATTGGTGTAGGACTTTCTTCTGTTTGTGTGTTGCTTTCACTGGATAATGAATAAAGAATCTGCCTTGGCCTAGTTGATAGGACAAAACTTAGGTAGGCAGAGTAGAAAGAACTGAACGCTGGGAAGAAGGGCAGAGGGGCAGACGCCATGGATCTCCTGCCTGAGACAAATGCTGGTTAGAAACTTGCCGGTAAGCCACAGTCACGTGGCAATACACAGATTAATAGAAATGGATTAAATTAAGATGTAAGAATTAGCCACTAAGAAATTAGAGCTAATGGGCCAGGAAGTGTTTAAATGAATACAGTTTCTGTGTGATTATTTCGGGTGTAAGATAGCCGGGCAGCCGGGGCGACAAGCAGCCTGCTCATCCATGTTACAGATGATGGTATTGTATCTACTGAGAAGGTGAACGAGACATTTCAGAAGAATCTCAGTTGGGTTTCTCAAGTTCCTCGCAGCAAATTGTGCCTCACTGTTTCTTCTAAGCCTACAACATTTCTCTTTGGGTTTCATCCGCAAAGCCATTTTTATTTCTTTAATTGACCGCTCCCAATAGTCTACTATAGCTTTCATTGACTCTTTGACCCAAAAGTTCTGCATAGATAATTTTCAGAGTCTAAGAAGCTGTGATCTTTTTAGCTGACCTCTTTAATTGCACTGTAGTTAGAAAATAGATTCTGGGGTCTAGGAAAGGGACTCAGTGGATAAAGGGCTTGATCTTCAAGTGTTGTGGAATATGATTTTAACTGTGTAAAGGCGTGTTACATTTGTTTCTACTGCTTTCGTTAATGATGCAAAGAAATGTTACAGTTGTTCAATTAAATAAAATTAACCTGGGGTCAGGAGGCTGAGCCAGCAACTAATTGACAGGAAGTGATAGGGAGGAACCATGTGTATAGAGGGTTTTTAAGTGGGGGATGAAAGAAGGATGCTTGCTCTTCTCGAACAAGGAGAGAAGGCTAGCTACTTGTTATTTAGCCTCTCTGAGCCAGCAGAATTTCATCTCAACCTTCGAGTCCTGAGTTCTATGGAGGGGTAGAGATTTAGATAAACTTTCCCAGGCTCTGGTAAGAGCCTGAGGGAACAGAATGGGCCCATGCAGATGAACTGCAAAGTTGCAATTGCTGGTTGGGTCCAGCAGTTGCTTAAGGTGCAGCCACTGTATTGAATGCAAAATACCATTCAAGTGTGAGTTATCTGAGTTCAGATCCCCAGACCCATGGAAAAAACAAAAGTGAACACCAGAGATACAGACTGATAGAAGGGTGAGGCCCAAGTCAGTCTCTTCACACACAAATGAGCTTGTGCACGCATGCACACGTGCGCATGTACACACACACACACACATACACACTGTATGTATACACACACACACACACACACACACACACACACTAAAAGTCTGTCCAAATTCTGATTTATAGGTACTTTCCTTTTATCTAGTACAAAAGTGGTTCTTTTGAAAACATTAAAAAAAATCAATTTAATATTTCTCAGATCTTCAGCATCGTAGAAAACCTACAAGAATGTGTAAACAGAGACTGTACTTACGTTTCTTAGCTGCCCGGACCAGAATAATCACACAGAAACTATATTAATTACAGCACTGTTTGGCCAATGGTTTTGGCTTATTCCCAGCTTGCTCTTACATGTGAAATCAACCCATTTCCATTAATCTGTGAATTGCCATGAGGCTGTGGTTTACTGTTAAGTTTCTGGCAGTCTTTTTCCTTTGGTGACTACGTGGCATCCTGACTCTGCCTTCTTTCTCCCTGCATTCAATTGAGTTTTCCCACCTCCCATAGGCCAAAACAGCTTCTTTATTAACCAATGGTAATAAAACATATTCATAGCATACAGAGGGGAATCCTACACCAAGAATGTCTTACTCAGATACAATTCAAGAAAGAATTATCATTTAAAAAAATGGCAGGTTTGCTTTATTTTTAAAACTACCTATAACATAAAATTGAACACATGAGGGTCATTTTTTACTATTCAAGTGAATACAGCAAATATATAAATAAAGCAAAAATTTTCTAGGAGCGATTTTATTTTTGTTTGATTTTCATTGTGTGTGTGTAGGCATATGGTGTAGGTACATGGTGGTGCCTGTGTAGCTTGGAGGATGATTTCTTGGAACCTGTTCTCCTATCTCACCTTTTTCCAAGTGCTGGGATCCAACTTAGGTTGTTGGGCTTACCCTGGACTGCTATCACCAGCGAAGCCACCTCGAAGCCCCATATCCATTTCCTTTAACTTGGACTTCGACTAAAGCTAATGCCATTTTGGACTCTGTCCAGAAGGATTTAAACTATGAGAGCGGCGAGAGCATCGCAGACAGCATTGGGGATGCTTTCTTCAAGTGTGGCAGTTTTCCAAGCCCCCACTTAACCTGCTGACCTTTGTCCAGCGTCTCTCTAGGGTCCTCAGATGCTCTTGTCATGTTTTGTGTCACAGCTGTCATTCCTGTAAGTTTTTAGATGATGTCTACAGAGTACTGAGTTTTGCACACATAAGCTTCTTGATCTTCTTTCTAGCTACGTGTTTCACAGCAACTCCCCCATGGAGTGACGGTCACTTGCTATTAACCCCTTCACCTCCTTTCCAGTAAGTGCCCAGGCAGAGAAAACTCTTGGAAAAACTTGGTTTTCATCACATTCACATGGCTTGTTTATTAATTATTATTACTATTATTTATTATTATTATTTTAGTTTTCTTTTCTCTTTTTGGTTCCTACCTGAAACCTCCTGGGAGAGTAGAAATTGCTATTTTGTAAGCAAAGGGAATTCTCTTTCACTTATCATAACAAGGTATTCAACATTAAATCTGTTTATTCCACACAGACTTGGACCTCAGCTTACACGTTGTTATAGTCTTTTTGTGAATGGCTCAACTCAATTTTCAAGAGGAGAATATTGAAAAGACTCTAATGAAGCGTTTGCAGCCCAAAGCGTGTGGAGAAAGAGCCCCACTCTGGCGCGGCAGGTTCTGAAATATCACCAAACTAAAGGCGGTCCTCGGGGTGAGACAAGGTCAAGAGTCCGATTTCTCTCCCAACTGTTAGCCAATATTTCTAGTGTACACTGATAAATAAGCAGTTTGCCAGTCGCTAAGTAGGCTTGAATACATTATCATAGGCCAAAAATTGTACGGGAGTTAAGTGCAGGCTTAGGAAGGGAGAAGCCTGGGCTAGCTTTCTCCTTTTCTCTCGTCCTCACTTCATTTCGGCTTGCTTCTGGAAGAAGCAATCAGCATTGGTTTAGAAGGCCCCGGCGTTCCTGTGATGTGCACTCACCGAAAATCATTGATGTTTCTGCTTTAACTAGATTGGGCTGCTTTGGGCTGAAAGCTCTGTGCTGTTTGAAATCCTATTTGACTAAACCAGCCAGCGAGTAAAACCACTGAGTCCTTCAGGAAAATTCCATCTCACAGTTAGAGGAAGCTGTTAATTACAGTCGCAATCGGCTCGAGAGCACTGCCTCATAGGTACAGGACGTCTGCCTGCTCCAGCTGGTCTTTGTCTCTCACCCATGTGGTCCCTTTCAAGTGGCATCATGTGGCCTAGCTTCTTTTGATGCGTTTCCCGGGAGGCTATGATTACTGTGTCCCCGGAGAATGCTTTGAGATTGAGGCCACACGTTTTTCAGGCGTCTTGTCCCCTTTTCCACTCCTCGGATTGCAGGCTTCTCTGTCCCCCATCCCTCCTTTCACAAATCAGCTAATTCTTAAAAAAATAAATCCAACCCAGCTCCCCGCTCAATTGCTTATATAACTGGTCCCTTTGCACAGAAAATGCTACCTTGGGAACTGAGACAAATTGTAGGCTTATGGATTATGAAGGTTTTTTTTTTACCTTAATGAAAATTTAATTTGTTATGAATGGTTCATCTTAACATATGCCAAGAGGAGTGTGCCAGAAATAACAATCTGAAGGAACACACGGGATCTGACGTTTCCTTACTTTTCCGAGAGGAAAAGAAACCATTGAAAGAGCATATGTCAGATTCTGTTACCATCACGCTGTTGAGGCCATCTGTTAAAAACCAAGATCAGGACCCACTGCGTTCATTGAGTGTGTAGACCTGGGAAGGACACTGTCACATAGGATTACGCTGATTCTGTGAAGAGGAGTGCACCTGAGGGACTAATTCTTTTTATTCTCAAGGATAAGCTCATGTTATTCTTATACATATCTACATAGATGGAGCAGTTTTTAAAACAGAGCTCTGAAAACTGACTCCCAATACCAGTTATCCAGTTTTTGAAACACAAATTGCAATGATAATTTGTGTATGTGGGTAGATACTTGAAATTGTGCATGGGAAGACGCTGAATCTAGTTGTATGCCTGATGAAGTTGGTCCTCAGAATCCTCTGGCTTTTAGAATAAATCAAGGATGACCATAATAGAATATCTGATAGTTCCTAAGTGAAAAATAAAGCACTGTTTCCTTTCATATTCTGATGAAGCTTGAAAGGCAGAAGGGAAAAGTGGTTTTTAATGAAATGCTTGCTCACATCCCAGCCATTCTTGCTTTTATATCGAAACATCAAGCTGTTTTTATTAAACAATAACGACACAGGCCTCCCAGTTTCCCAGAGCATGTCTTTGTGTGTGATTTCAAGTGTTCCAGCGAGCAGTCCATTTGCATGGGTTCTGCGCGTTTCCTCATTCTCTTGTCGTAGACCCTCTCATCACACAAGTTACAAAAGAGTAAGCTCTCCTTTTCTCTTTCTGTTTCTTATCTCTGATAAAGCTCGACAGTGAGCTTTCTTTAGTAAAACTGAGTCTTAATCAGTGGCTGAAGTTATTAGGTAACTGATGGAAAATTTTTGATCTTAGTGTTTCCTTACATGTTAAATGGCAAGAATAGCTTTAATCACTAACATCCACCCATCTCTAAAAGGCTAAGATTCCTGGGATGGTAGAACTCTGTATATTTCTTTAAAAATTGCAT
>NC_022024.1:11830169-11847416 GCF_000317375.1 Microtus ochrogaster
CTGTATGTTTCTAAAGATGCTATGTTTTAATTTTGTTAGTAGATCGTACAGATATAAAGCACATTTTCAAGAAAGATTAGATTCAGAAGAGTGTCATAAATATTGAATATGAGGGCATGCTCTTGAAATAGTTCTTTATTTCCTCTCTGTTTCCATTCAGAATCCTTTCCTCTGAATCCATGTTTCATTACAAACTCATTTGTATCCATCCACCCATGAAATTTCTTTCAAGTCACTAATAACTTAGATCTATGCAACTTGTCTCTCATATATTGACATGAAATGACAAGTCTAGGGACTTAGTGTCAGTCTTCTCTCTTAAAAAAATGGGAGCTGGGGAAAGAGAGGCCAAGGAAGTGGATATGGATAAAGCTAGGTAGGACCAGATAGTGACAAAGGGAGGGTGGCTATGGGAATTTGGAGAGAATTTAAGGGATTTGCGTAGAAATTTATGCTAATATCCTGTCATTTATCAGTCTCTTTCCTTAGACATAATGAAAGAGGTCACAATGACATAACAACAGGCCCCAAGGACTAGTTTTAAATTAAAAAATAGACGCTGATGATCCTGCATAGTTGAGATGCTAGAACACAAGGCTTAGGCATGGAAGTCCGAGAGCAGAGGTTTCCCTCACCTGTGTTTTTGGAAGACGAATCTCATCACTCCCTTCGGCACAAATTTAGAATTAGAGAGTCTAATTTTACTTCAGCGGTCATATTCAATTGTAAAATGGGTCTAATTTCTGTTTGGGGTTATGGCTGACCTACCATGCACTCCCAGTGGGAACTTGAAGAACGTTGTATGTATGAGTGTGTTTCTGTCTCCCTGTGGGTAGGGAATTCAGCTCATAAGGGAGTGGACAGTCCTGAAAGCACAGACAGAAGAAATCCTTATCGGACGATCAGAAAGAGAGAGAGGCTGACCCAGAAATTTATACTAAGTGTTATCAATTGCTTACTTTTTTGGACCTGTTGCCTTCAGTTCCTGTTTTAAGTATTAAGTTCAATTAAATTGCATTTATTTACAATTGAGGATCAAAATGTTTTATGTTCCCCAAACTTTACCCTTTACTCAATAATGAGGAATCTTGTTATGTACTCAATTGAAATTACCTCTGAACTTAGGAAAAATTCTGCTGACATTAACTTACTGATTTTATTTTGACTCTTCATAGGTTGATAGAGGTCCATAACTCACGGGAAAACTTTGAATTGTGTGTGTGTATATAAACACACACATATATGTGTACATATGTAAACATATATATACATATGTATATGTGTGTATATATACACACTACATTCAACAAAAACATGTTTTCCTATATATGACAATATTGCAGAGTATAAGATAAAATTTCTTGTTCTTGAGGAGTTTACAGCCTGGATAAAACAGGCCGTGTATTGTTTCTAAGATTTGTATCTTAAAGTTCCTAAAACTGCTATGACTGTTAGCGTGGCATGATATAATGTGTACAATTTCATCATGGTATATATACCTTGCTGTCCTACAGCTAATGCTTTCCTATTCATGGACATGCGGCAGCATCAGAAACTAGGGAAGCTCGACAGCCATTCCACTTGGTAAGTGTGTTAGCAGTGATTTCAGGTTACGACACAGGAATCTGCAGTTCTGTGAGCTGATCTCAGTGCCAGTTCCTATGTGCCTCCCATTTATAACTCACCAGCTGGCAGTGATTCAGGGCTTAAGGATTTATCATACATTTTGTCATGCAGACCAAGTCCCTCGTTTGGTGGTCAGTAGATGAAATAGAAATTGAATGGAAGAGGACTTTAGCTTGATTCATCTCCAAGAGATTTTGAAACATGAATGAGACTGAGCATGATTTTTCATATCATAACTATCATGTCAAATATGATTTCCTCTCATTCTATGGAACAAAACAGGATGTTATATATTTACATTGACATGAAGACTATGTGAGGTCTAACTTCAATACACTTGTAACTTCGGAGAATATATTAAATAGTCATTTTAAGAACAAGGTTACTACCTAGTCTGTGAAAGTGTATCAGGGAAATTTCAAGAGACATCACTATGGATTTTTCCTTTAAGGATGTTGTACCATATGCAAGTGTTTGAGTGGCTAAATATTTGTAACCGTTGATATTGTTAGATATTTTCATAGATTAATGTTAAGTGAATAGGGTTTTAAATACTATTATTGCTATACAAAAGTGTTAAAAGAAATAAATCAACCACACCAAGGAAGGGTAAAGTATAGGGTAGCACAATATGGAATAGGTGAATTAAGAATGTTATTTAAAATGCTAAGGAAATTTAAATAGGGTAATGTATTTTAGAAGGGGTGATCCTACAGTCAAGAGATTGCTTGAACCTCTCTTGGAAGAAACAGGAGGGTTCCTTGAAAAGGCAGAAGTTAAAACATTTCTGATTCAAAAATATCTAAATGATGGAGGAAGGTCATTGGTTAATTAAATAAAGAAGCTGCTTGCCCTGATAGGTTAAAACATAGGTGGGAGGAGTAAACAGAACAGAATGCTGGGAGGAAGAGGAAGTGAGCTCAGACTCGACAGCTCTCCTGTCTGGAGCAGAGACGCCATGCTCCCGGCTCCTGGGCAGACGCGGGGATAGCTCTGCTCTCTGAGGCACACGCGATGAAGCTCCGACCCAGGATGGACGTAGGCTAGAATCTTCCCAGTAAGACCGGTGCTCACAGATTATTAGAGATGGGTTGATCGGGATATCAGAATTAGCCAGTAAGGGCTAGAGCTAAAGGTGCAAGAAGTGTTGAAAAGAATACAGTTTCCATGTAATTATTTCGGGTAAAGCTAGCCGTGCGGATGGCTGGGTGCTGGGGACGCAGCCCCGCCGCTCTTATTACAACATCTAAAGAAAAGTGTTTGTAAGCCAGCTTGTTCACACACACACAAGAACATACTTACCTGCTGCGGAGTGGAGCCAGGTGAGAGATTGATGTGGAATTCCCCTCTGTATGCTATGGATATATTTTATTACCATTGGTTAATAAAGAAGCTGCTTTGGCCTATGGCAGGGCAGAATATAGCTAGGCAGGAAACTAAAATGAATGTAGGGAGGCAGAAGACAGAGTTAGGCAGATACCTTGTAGCCACCCAAGAAGCAAGATGTGTGGTAACAAACCACGAGCCTCATGGTAAAATATAAAATAATAGAAACGGGCTAATTTAAGATGTAAGAGCTGGCTAGGAATATGCCTGAGCTGTTGGTCAAACAGTGTTTAATTAATGTAATTTCTGTGTGATATTTTGGGTCTGGGTGGCTGAGAAACGAAAGTTGAGACTCCTTTTACAGGACATAAAGGTTCAGGATGTTGGAGACAGAAAGTGTCCATGATAAAGCATGACTGGAGAGGAGGGAAGAGATGATGGGTGCCGAACATGTGCATGGGGGTGAATATTAAATAAACACAGTGCCAGCTACTCCTTCCTTTCTTGCTGTCTCAGAGACACAGCTGGCACTGTATTAACTTCTGGGGTCAGGAATTTGGAAGTAGAGGAGTTTTTGTGTATTGTATTCTATTTTCTCTTTGACATAGGAAATGTTCTGGTGGTACAGAAAGGGATGGAGCCTGTTGGTGGTCATGATGAGTGGGTAAGGATTGATTATAGTGACAAAGCCTTGGAATCATTGCTCAGGGACTGGGAGAGAAAATTGAACAAAGACAGTAAGAAAAAGTATCGCCGAGCAACACCGGAGGCCCCTTTCAGATTGCCAGGCCAAACTAGCAGCAGTCTGTACAGTCATGTGAGTCCCCCAGCAACTCTTAGCAGCTGATATAGGATGGGAGGAGATGTAGGACTGCAGAGACCACAAAGTCAGTCATCTTGGAAATGGCAACTTAGCAGTGAAGGGGAAAGAGCCATATGCGTGTTCAGAGAGAAAGAAATGAATGGTTCGCTATTCTGGGAGCGTGGAGGAGTTGAGCACTAAAGGCTGGGAAGGAGGGAGTGGGCTATGTAGGCTGAGAGATGGAGTTTGCAGGAAGGATTCTTAGTTTCTTGTGTGCTGAGACTGCATAAGGCATTGGCAGTGCCAAGGGGCTTTTGAATAGTTATCCATATTGATTAATATAAAATTAACTCAGTTTCCAAATAGTGGATCTTGATAAACAACCCAGAGGTCATAGATGATAAGAGAAGATAAGAAAGAGTTATGAGAAATTCAAATGCATCACAAAGTAGTGTAGGAACATTAAAAAAAATAATTGTGGGTATACAGAATAAACTATGTTTTCAAGAGACAGGAAGAAAGATGTCATACCCAACTACTTTAGCCGAAAGGGTTGCCTGCACATGAGCGTAGGGAGGTATTGTTGGAGATACTTCTGCCTGTGGTGGCTGAAATACCTGACAGACATCAACTTAGGGGAAAAGGGTTTAACTTGATTCATGTGGTTCAGTTCATCATAGCACAGAATGCATAGAGTTAGAAGTGACACCGTCTATGGTATTGGGAATGTAAGCTGATGCTGACCACATGCAATGGACCAGGAAATAGGGAGCATGGTTAAGGTATGAACTCAGGCTCTGTTAATTGGTCAGCAAGTACTTTGCCAACTGAGTCATTTCCCTCATCCTACCCCTCCTTTAATCCTGCTTTTAAAATAATCAGTTTTTTACCATGGGGCAATTCACTGCTTTATTATGTTGATTCTTTATTCTCTCATCTGTGCAATACACACTAAGAGAACAGGAGTCTCTACTTTCTTCACTGATATACCCGAAGAATCTCACATAGTGCTTGATAAGGGTGGGTACTCAAATGTTTGTTAATGGGATGACTTGATATGTAAATGAATGCTTATATAGAGAACTTTCTGCATGGCAGATATTTGGCTAAACATTTCATTAGTACTACCTTTTATTTCTCATGTTATATTTCTTTTTTTTTATTCAAATAACATTTTCTATATAGACTGGATTTTGCCCTCTCTCCTCTTCCCAGTTCCTGTCACAACCAAGCATCCCATCCACCCCTTCCTCTTCCACTCTTCAGAAGGGATTATGTGAGCCAAGAAGTGATGAGGAGGGAAGCCACGGAGATGGCTGACCTGACCTGAGCTTGTGGGAGCTCATGGACTTTGGACCACCAGTTAGGGAGCCTCTATGAGACTGACCTAGACCCTCTGCATATGTGTGATAGTTGTGTAGCTTGGTCTCTTTGTAAGTGAGATCAGGACCTGTGCTGGTGCTTAGCTGGCTTTGGAGAACTCAAGTTATTTTTCATCTGGGAGGGAGAGGGAATAAGGAAGACTTTATTCTTGAAAGGTTCGAGAAAAAAGGATAGAAAGGAAGAATTTCAGGCTGACATAGATTGGCAAGCAGATTATGACCTTAAAGAAAACTTTAGTAGGCTATTGGTTTCTCTGGAAGAGCCCTCTGTAAGAAGGTACTATAGGGAGAAAATAGGTGGGAAATAATTTACTCAGAGATAATTATTACTAGCAGGAGCGAACCTTTTCCACGCTGACTCATTCAAGAGAGACTACTTTTATGTAATTATCTTGGTTTAAGTTTTATTAATCTTTTGGCACTGAGTGAGATGGGGTACTTTATTGGAGGACGCTGTTCACCAGTGGGACTTTACAGCTTTTGGGGGAGCATTTGAATGAGAATAGAATTTGATAGCAGGATTGATTTAGCAGTGGTTGTTCAAATTTTCCTTACCGTTGCTCTTTTTATAGCCTGCATGTTTGAGCAATTAGTGACTTTAGGAGAGAATTGCAAAATTTTAGTACTGAGAATACAGGATTTTCTGATTAGTTTGAGAGAGTTTAGGCTTTTGAATTGGGATGTTTTGCTTTCTTGTGCTACCCATTGCTTTATTGAAAGGGTTTAATTGTCACACTGGACAGAAGAACATTATGGCAGACCCAGGGATAAAGGTAGATCTTTAAAAATTAATCTTTTATATTACTGACATTACTCATATTAATCATAGGAAATGTTAGTAATTCAGGAAATTCAGAGCAAAGAGAATCACCCTGAACTTACTCAACCTCTGGAAAGTCAACATTAACCTCTTCAGGACTGTATACATTTTACTCCGAGTCATTTCAACAATTGGACAGGTGCAATTCCTATGGGGTGTGTTCATTTGGCACACAAATACCTTGAAACTCCATAGGGCAAAGATTTCTAGACTTCTAAAAAAATTATAGCTCCCCTGCCCACAAATGCCCATATAATGATAAACACATATAAATTCTGTGTTTATCATTAGTAATATCACAGGCAGTTTTCATTGTATAATGATCTATGAATTCTAGATTGAAATCCTTCATATTAGATATAAGTTATTTTTTCCTTCAAATTTTAAATCTGAAAATGACAGGCTAGTGAGATGGCTCACTGAAGCATTTCCCATGCAAGCCCAATAGCCTGAGTTTACTCCCTGGAACCCACGGAAATGGGTAATGAGAGAACCAACTGTACAAAGCTGTGTTCTGATCTTCACACACACGCTGTGGCATGTTTGTAACTGCACTTACATATGTGCATCATATATACAAGCCCACACTAATAGTATGGTCTTAAAATGTAATAAAAATCTGATAATTTATGAAAGTTAGAATTAATTATTATTTTAAATTTTTTGTTCTTTGAGAATTTCATACATGTATATAATATAATCATATCATCCTAACTTCTAACTACCTCCTCCCAATTTCATGTATCTTTTTTGTTTTTTGATAATACACTAAGTCCAATTAGTGCTGGGATTAAAGGCATGTGCCACCATTGCCTGGCTATCCTGCATTCTTTTTTTTAAAATATTTATTTATTTATTATGTATACAGCATTCCTTCCATGTATGTCTGCAGGCCAGAAGAGGGCACCAGACCCCATTACAGATGGTTGTGAGCCACCATATGGTTGCTCGGGAATTGAACTCAGGACCTTTGGAAGAACAGTCAGTGCTCTTAACCTCTGAGCCATCTCTCCAGCCCCCTATTCTGCATTCTTAAAATGTATATTTATTAAAACATTTAGATATCTTTTTTAATCTTGTAAGTTGTCTGTTTTTCTGAGATGTATGCTTGCTGTAGTTTTGACTTTGAGTGTCTCCCAAAAGCTCATGTGTTAAACAATTTCTTCCCAGTCACGATACTAATTAGGAAGATAGGTCCATGGAAGGAGGCTAAGTTATAGGGGACATTCCCCTGGAGGTACTATTGGACTCTAGCCTCTTCCTTTCCAGCTACCATGATATGAATAGTTTTGCTTTGCTGTTCTCTCCCTATTTCCTAGTTAGAGTTACTATTGCTGTGATAAAACACAGTGATCAAAAGCAATTTGAGGAGGAAAGTGTCTATTTGGTTTACATTTCTGTATCATAGTCCAACACTGACAGAGCCAGGACAGCAGCACAAGCAGAGCAGGAATCTGGTGCAGAAGGGGTGCTGCTTCCTGGCTTGCTCCCTGTTTTTGGCTCAGCCTGCTTATATGCTCCTCATTACTGGCTCAGTCTTCTTGTAGAATCTAGAACCACCTTCTCTGAGATGGTCCCACCCACAATAATCTGGGCCCTCTCCCATTAATGACTAAATAAGGAAATGTCCCACAGACCTTTCTTATGTTCTACAGTCTGATCTTAGGAAGACATTTTCTCAACAGAGAATCCATTCTCGCTGATGACTCTCACTTGTGTGAAGCTTACATAAGGCTCTCCAGCACACCTGCCTTGATGCTATGCTGTCCCATAGGCTCAAAGGCAAAGGAGCTAAATGACCATGGACGATAATCCTAAAACTAGAAGCCATCATTAGCCTCTGTTCCTTTTACATTCTTTATTTCAGAACATTTTTTATTTTAATAGAAAGTTGACTAGCACCATGTGCTAAAATCTTTGCCTCGAACAACTCATTTTTTGATTCATCTTTTGTATTTATTGATTTAACATGCATATATAGTTCAGTATATATGCACTTATACATATTCATGATTGTTGTATCTTTTTGATGTTATATTCCTTTTTACCAATATATGATGCTACTTATTTCCTTGAAGTTTTTTTCAAGTTTTCACTTGAAGTCTTATACTTTAGATTTTTCATTACATAATTTTCTTTCCCATTATTATCAACGTACCGTAACCGATATACTTTCCATATAATTTTAAAAACTGATTTCTTTTTGTGATATCCATTCTTGCATTATCTGATTTATTAGCTTGACTTATTTATAGTTATTGTACTGTTATTTTTATTAATAAACGTGGCAGACTAGAGACTACCCAATAAGCTGCTGAAGGAAAGACTCAAAGGAAAAATAAACCAAATTAAAAGATGTCAATGTTTAATGCAATCTACCAGGTGGCCCTGGAATAGCAAGGAGAGAAGAAGAGAAAAAAGGGGAGATCACATGAAACCCGGAAACTGCGTGTTCATATTTTGGGGGCGGCAGTTTAAACAGCCTGTGGTAGTGGTCTCGTCCTTCCCTTGGGAGGGGTTACCATTTGGCAGGCTTTCTCAACCCTCTCTGGGGAGGGGTCACCGTTTGGGGGGCTTTCTTGACCCTCCCTGGGGAGGGGGCTTATTCCAGGAGCTGGGGTGAAGCTCCTGGTCAAATAATCCAGACTTTTTGCATAAAGGAGTGTAAGGGAGCTGGGGTGATGCTTTTAACCACACATTCCAGGCTTTTTGGATAAGGGGGTGCCAGCGAGCTGAGATGAAGCCCTCAACCAAACATTTTAGACTCCTTGGATAAAGACGCACGGGCTCAAGTCTGGCTGTTTCCTGTGGGCATGGGGCGATGTGGGAAGGGGGAGAGCTGGGAGTTGGTGGGCTCACGCTCAGAGAGAGGTGTGGCTTGAGCGGCATCTAGTTTACTGTCATCATGGAGCCCCAGACAGCTGTTTCTTGAGGGAGATGAGAAGGCAGGTGGCTAGGAGAAAAAATATATTGTTATTATTGGCCCGATGCATGGGGCTAGCCATGGGAAGTCATTAACTGCCAGAAAGAATGGGGCAGAGAAGTGCCCTGGTTGTGCAGGTGAGGCTTGGGTTATAAGTGGGACACAATAGCAGATAAAACCAGATTTTAGCTGGCAGGTGTCCTTGATCCAGGAGAGTTGGAACCAACGGTGAAGTCCCAGGAGCTGGTGCAGGTGTCGGCATTGCCTGGCGAGTGCTTTGTAAGTTGGGCTTGGCTCAAACAGCAGGAGTGACCTGTAAAATATGCTTGAAAATGGGTGGGGTTAAAATAGACTCTGGAGACTGCTAGTTTTTTTTTTACCAGACTTGATTTTTTGATACAGCAGTAGAACTTTTTCCAGGAACCTGTAGGTATCTGTAAGACAACTGGAACAGATTTACATCTTGGTATCATAGCAAAAGGCTATTGCTTTAGGTTAAAAGTTATGAACATTTTAGAAGACGATTAAAGGGAATTGGAAACTTTGAACTTCTGAAGATACACCTGAAACCTGTTAGTCCTGGACTATGAAGTCTGTTAAAGAGGCACACCTGTCTGTGTTTTAGAAAGAAACTTAACAAATGAAGTAATGAGTTACCAGTACCTTAAGTCATCAAATGCAATTAAACAGATCTAAGGGGAATAAATGAACAGAAATGAGACAGCTTTTTGCTACACATGCAATCCCAAGCCTCTCCTTAGTCCTTGGAGATCACCAGCCTAGAAGCAGTGCTTGCCATTAGCTGCTGAGTATAAGAGGCACAAAGATTTTCCTGTTGGGGGAAGATTTAGTCTACCTGTCTTGGCAGGATGAGAAGATTGATTCCCTGGGTGGCATCCAGGAAGCTGAAGAGGTGGCAGGCCACTTTTTGCTGTGTGGGTGGCTTTGCCAAACCCAAAGGCAAGCCTCAAGGCAGAAGGTCTTTAGCAACCACGTATCTTCTTGGAGGAGCTATAGGTTGCTGTGGGAGCTGGCGTGTCTCTGTGTTAGAAGCTCTTTTGTTAATGCCATACTCTCAGATCTTGATCTTTGATCAGAAAATTCCTAAGACCCTGTTGGCCCAATATGAAGGACTTTATGTTTTTGTTATCTCTTCTGTCTTTGGAATCTAAATTATTGAAAACAAAACTTTGACCTTGTATAGGTGAGAAGTAGTTCTGGGTTGCATCTATCTGTCAGTGTGTTTCGGGGTTACTTGGGCTAAACTGCTGCAAACACTCATGGTTCCCATCTTTACCATTCTCAGAGGCGCATGTTCCCCTTCTAAATTGGTAATAGATACTACACTTGATCTTCACCAAATGTCTGAGAAGAGATACATGTTCCACTTTAAAAAATAGTAAAATGAATTGTGAAACTGGACAGGGAATTTGAAATGAATATAATCTCTCTCATCCAATATCCAGCACCCAATTTGATATTTGAGAAACCAATGCTTTTAACCACTGGGCCATTGTTCCAGTCTCTCCAACTTGATGTTTGAAATGAGTATAAATACGGACAGGAATATGGGTTCTAGGAAAAAGGGAGGTTGCTGGCTTTGGATGAGAGACAAGATTATCATGAAAGTTAAGGGATAGCTTGGAGGTGGTTCATTTTATATGCAAACCTTTAGAGTTTAGGAAACAGAAGTGCACCTCAGTGAAATAAGACGGACATGGGCATCCAGACCTGCCATTAGAGTCCAGGTCTTCTCAACCCTGTGACAGTGTTCTGTCTATCCACATTCAGCTGTGGTTTTCATGTTTCTCGGACCCAGAAGTGAATGATAGCATGCTGGTAGGTATTTTCCTGGGCATAAAGAAGTTGTAAGCCAGAAAGAAAGCTGACGATATCACTAAGACTTGCTGTTCCGATATTAAATGCAATAGTCTTGTTCTCGTGTCAATTTGACTAGGTCGCAGGCCCGCACATGTAGTCAAACACTGTTCCAAATGTTTCTGTGAAGGTGTTTCGGTAGGAAATTAACATTTAAACTAGAAGTCCTTGTACAAAGCAAATTGCCTTGAACAAAGTGTGTAGGCCTCATGTAATCAACTGAAAGGCTGAATAAACCAGGTCAACCCTTCCAGAGCTAGAGAAAATTCTGCCGAGGGACTCTGGACTTGAAGTGCAGCCTGGAAGCTTTCCCGGTGTCAGTGTGATGGCCAATCTGCAGATGCTGAACTTGCCTATGGCTGCTGTCTTGTGAGCGATAAGATACTGGCCTTAACATCTTTCTCTGTCTTCCCTCTTTGTCTCTCTCTTTCTCCCTCTATTCTCGTATCTAATGTAATCCTCCCATTCCTTCTACTTCTCTAGAGATCTAAACAAATACATTGAGGGGAGATATTCATTTTGTTCATTCAGCATTTGGACCATAAATATCTGTACCCAGAGTGTATTTTCTCTGATGTTTTGGATAATCATGCATCATTATCTATCTCTTTAATGTTCTGTAAATACAAAGATTTTTTCCTTTTTATTTTGGTTCTAAAAGCAAACTTTAAAACCATACCTTACTGGCTTTCGTGGTGCCAGCAGATGCTGAACAAAGAGAAAAACTCAATGGCCTTATCCAGTGCTGGACCCTGCCTGCTCAGGACCTGCTTGCCCGGCAAGATGTGCTTGATTGTACAAGAGTTGAATGACGGTCACGAGGGCACCAACTGCTTTCTGATTGCCTATTCTGCAGGAGCAAATTTCATGCCTGGCATTATAAAATGATCAGGTTGCCAAATTTCCTTCTAAACATTTATGTTTATACCCATAGACTTGGGATACTCTCAACTTTGGTCAGAGAAACTTCTTTTTTGAGATTCTAATAAAATCACAACATTTCTCTCTTTTCTTCCTTTAAACCTTCTCATATACCTTTTCTCCCTTTCTTTCTAATCCAAGGCCTCTTTTTTCATGAATGTTATTATATGCATATCATATGCATATATGTTTCTAATTATAACCTTCTCAGTCTGTATAATGCTAATTTGTAAGCATGTTTTCAGGACTGGCCATTTGGTATTGGGGAACCAATTGGTGTACTCTTTGTTGGGAAGACTATTTCTCCTACATAGGGATGAAGCCTAATGGCTTTCCTCTGTTCTCTAAAGCATGTCTGTTGTTGTCCTTGGTCAGCTCACATTAGGCAGTCATGTTGGTGAGACTTCATGGGTGTAGCTTTTGATATTGCCAACAGACAAAATTTTACAGCCAATCCTCCTGATTCTCTGGCTTTTGCTGTCTGCCTTCTCTTCTTTCCACAAGGTTTTCTGAATGTTACATCCAGGGGTATTTTGTAGATGTACCCTCTGGGACTGGATTCCACCACTCTGCATTTTGATTGTTTTTTTTTTTAATGGTCTCTGTCTGTTGCAAAGAGAAGAGAGAAGTTTTTTGGATGAGAGGTGACTATATGCACCTGAGGGTATAATAACAAATGTTTAGATTTTTATTAGAGATTATGCTGGATTAGTAAAGTAGTTGTTGTGTGTTCTTTTCCAATAATGACTTCTCTAGCACTAAACAGTTGGCTACATTTCCAATGCCAGGCATAGTTCCACTCTGGTTGAATGGCTCAGTTAGAGAGTTGTTGGTTACCACCAAGGTAAGTGTGCCCCTGCTATACTCTTGGGGTTATCATGCCATGCTGATTATTGAAGTGGTTTACCGGCATCAAAGCTGAGTAGGACTGTTTTCAGTAGACAGCAGTCAAAGCAGCGACTCAAAACTGGTCAAAGTGCCGAGAGTAAGTGACTGTACCTACTTGGCCTTAAGCTGACATCTTTATCAATTCCTCAGCCCCTGATGCTTCCAAGGCTCAGCAAGTAGCATAAAAGAGGGGGCAGAAACAAAGAGCCAGAGTCTTGGGAGGAGTGCTGAAATGTCTTTGGACATGGCATGGCTATTGTGTTTATAAATACACAGCTATGGTTACTTTATAAGATCTGTATAAGATCAAACCAACCAAAATTCTGGCATAGATGGGGAGGTGGTCTCCAGGTCACTTCCATGATTGAGGAACTATTGGCAGTTTCTAGTATCTGTGGGAATGAACAATCATTTTTCTTTGTGGGTAAAGCTGCTGGAATTTTCCTGTGCACCAGAGGATGTCCCTATGTTCATGTTGGCAATGCTAATTTGACTTAATGAGCTACTACAAAAAAGAAAAGAGGGCATGGTGTTGGGAGGCAAATGTTTTGGAGAGATACAGAAGTGGTTGAGGGTGTGAAATGGGCATAGATAAGATCATATTTTATTGTGGATATGTATGAGATTTTCAAAGAAGAAATGAAAATAATACCCTATGGTTTCTCATACAATTTTCTTCATGGTTATTCCTAACAGAACCCTTATGTGTCTTCATCAAATTATGAAATCAGAACTTCTGTCTGTATTCACTGAAGGGTCAGGTAGCTTTGCTATTCAAGTTATATTAAAGTCAAGTAAGCAAGCACACATGAATACAACTGCTTTGATTCTTCCTCTGAAATGTTATAGTCATTGTTCTGTTAAGTCCACTGTTTTATTTTCTCAAGGTATTCATTCCCACATTATTTGTATCCTCTGAATTAGGAGTCAAGAGAATTTGTATCTTTGAATTTGGACTAGTCTTCTTTGTCTTTGGTTAATAGAATATGACAAAGGCCATGCTGTATGAGTCCTTTAGACAATTACTCTCCTTTTTACTTTCTCCTGTTGTATTTTACTTAAATCCTTTTGTATGGAAATGGGTTAATGTTAGAGGGTGAAAGGCCACAAGGATGCTGACTAAGATGTTTTATTAATTACTAGAGTCAACTGTCAGACTTGTGTGTGGGGCATCTTGGTTCTTTTAGTCTTGATGGTTGTCTTGTTGATGACTAGGTTTTCCCAGGAAGAACATGCTAATCCCAGTCCACGTAACTGATGGAGGTGGGTCTTGTATCTTATCTGTTGCTTTCATTGGTTAACTAATAAAGAAAACTGCTTGGCCTGATAGGACAAAAAATTAGGTAGGTGGAGTAGACATAACAGAATGCTGGGAAAAGAAGCCGAGTCAGGCAGTTGCCATGATTCTCCCACTCCAGACAGACGCAGGTTAAGATCTTCCCTGGTAAGCCACCTTGTGGGCTACACAGATTATTAGAAATGGGTTAGAATATGTAAGAGCTCGCCAATAAGAGGCTAAAACTAATGGGCCAAGCAGTGTTTAAAAAAATACAGTTTCCATGTAATTATTTGGGGGCATAAGCTAGCCATGCGGGCAGCCAGGTGCCAGGGACGCAGCCCTGCCACTCTTATTACAACATGTAACAAATAAAAATAGTGATTGTCATAAAATAATTAACTTTTAATAATAATAAGCATGTTACATAGTAAAGGTCACAGGTAACACCTCACAGTGAGACTCTTTAGTTAGGAAGACTCAGGTTTTGCTGTTGGATTGAGAATAGTAACTGTCAAGCAATAATTGATTACATGTAGCTTAAATCATTTTCCTTTAAATATTTGACTTGCCAATTCATCTTATCATTTCTCTTTCCTGCATATCAGCAAATCCAGCTATCCGGAAAAGCCTTAATTTCAAGCATATTTAGACTCTTACCAGTATGTGGAAATATTAATGTAATTGGAAAAAAGCTTGGTTTCTTATGTGAGTAATTTGGGGACTCAAATCTGACCAAACTAAAGTTCCAGTGGAAAAATAAGACCATCTTCTATGATTGTCTAAGAAAATATGGAAATGCAGAGTTTAAACTCAGGAGGCAGTTCAAGACTCTCTTTCTGAAAAACATCCTGTAGCTATCATCTTAATGTTCTTATTAGTGTTTATTTTAACATCAGTGACCACCCTTTAACTAGTTGTGTTCTAAAAGGGTTCATTGCTTTAGAAATCCTGGGGAAAGCATTTGGCATTGGGAGATTTTCACAGATAGGGGAGATGTGAAGAGTAATCAGATACATCAGTGAGCACGTCTTCATTTGCACAGTGATTAAGAAATCAGTCTTTAGAATTAGACTTGGAAGTCAGCATCGCCTTCTGTCACTTTGACTAGAAAGCCCTAGGCAGGTTTGTTAGCCTCTTGGTGTCTCAGTTCCCGCAACTGGAAAACAAGGATGATAATAAGACCTTGCTCAGTTTTGTTTTTGTGTGGATTAAGTGGGCAGACAGTATTCTTACCAAACAGTAGCCCCTCAGATGTTATTTAATACTACACCTGCTCTCTACCCAATCTCTGCTTTTCTTGTTATTCTTCACACTCCTCAGCAGACCAGCGAGATGAGTGAGATGTCCTACTTAACTGCCTTTGAAACTCTGGGACTCTGAATACCAAACAGGAAGCCAAGGACTTGTGGTCTGACCCAAGCTTTTGTTTACTATAAGATGTCCAAGATGAGATCAGATGGTATAGCACTAAAGGAGCTCCCGTTGTGTTCAACCAGCTAATCGGTGCATTATTTTCAAAGTTATTTACTCCTCTGGACATTTCTTCTATTTTCTTTGAGAGAGAAGATGCATAAAAGATTTCTGAAAATCATGGTCTCCTTTGGGTATCAGGCTTCTTGAAATGGAAAAGACTTCTCTTAGTTCTGCTTAGTTCTCCAAGACATATTACAATTGGGATCCAGTCAATCTGCCCAAGTATAAATTGTGTTTCCATTTATTCAATCACTGGCTGTGCTGTTGACCCCTCACATGTTGGTGAGGTTACTTCAGTCTGGAAGCTGGTAGCAGCTCATCTCTTAACAAGACTTCTCATACTTTCCTCTAAATAGCCTTGATTCGTTTTGGCTGTTAAATTCATTACAGAGTCCATTCTGGGTCTTCTGGCTGCATGCGATGTATCCAAATTCAGAAGTAAATGAAGGGTAAAGTGGTATACCAGGGCCACTGCAGGCTGACTAAATTGAACCTATTTGCCCTCCATCATTTCTGTGTCAGCATAGTTATACCAAAGTGGATTCTGTGAAGCTGATTGAATCACTGAATCCAGAAGCTTAATAAGCTTCTGAAATGTAAATACTGACCTGGGGAATTTTGCATGGCTAATGAAGGCAAGCGTTCGGACTCTTATGATTCTACAGCGTAGCTCTACCGAAACAGCCAGTAAATGTTTACAAATCCATTTGATCCACTCAGTTTTCCTGCTCACACTGTGGAAGGACTGGATATATTTCAACAACAAATTAACTCTTTCAGGAATAGTAGCAAGAGCAGAGTGAAGTGCTCAGGAGGCGTATCTGTTCTAAGCTTTGGTTTTAAGGATGGCTAACGCCCAGTCCTTGGAGTGTTTGTTTAGTGATTACAGTATCAGCTCCAAGAATAAGGAGCTTTCTGCCAATGAGTCTTGTAAATAGTTTTGGTTCTGCGAGGAGATTGAGGGGAGAATGGAGAGAAAAAAGGAATACAAATGCTTCATGCTATGAATGCTGACTCTCTCCACCTGAAACCAGTAAATACAATATAGATTTTTCTGGCATTGAGTTAGATTTGGCAGATTCTTCATTTCATTGATCTTGAGGGTAATAATATTTATCATAGTGTAATCCTTAGTAGAAGCAAAAACACTAACTGTGGAGACATTCTCATTATTCATGTCCTTTTGTTATTGTGCTATTATCTATATGTTTGTTTTGTCTGACTGTTTCGACAAAGAGAGAATGGGCTGAGAAAAATGTAGAATTTGAAATGGCATGGGGTGTGTACTCTAGAAAATGATGAATGCATATGTAATTTTTCACTTTGGATTAGAGGCAAAGTTCATATCCAAACCAAAAATATAATTAGTTATAACGACAGCTTGTTTTGTGTAGATCATTTTAAGTTTCAAAGTGTGCCGTTAAAGGCACGGATTCTTTCTTTTCATCTCTTCTTCTATGCTTGTCTTTGCTTAAAGCAAAGGCCTCTGGGATGGAACAGAGGAAATCTTTGTAAAGCAGTAATCATGCATAATGGAGATAATTGGGAGGGCAGATCTGGTTCAAGATAACGCTTTTCACAGCCCTCAGGTGTACCTTTAGTTTCTGGAGATGCTCAGCCCGCACCCCAGGTCCCTGGCAGTCTGAATGCCTTCCTACTTTTTCAACCTCCCTTTCAGACAATAGCAGGGCTCCCAGCAGGGCAATGGGAGGGAGCAGGGTGACATATTTAAATATATATGACTTCAAAGGAGCACTTTTTAGAGTTGCACTAGTTCAGTCATCCAGAAATTTCTCCAAAAATGAAAGGGGGATTTGGTTTGCCAGGATATAGTAGAATGACTGCAAATTGGTACATCAATTGGGCAGCCCACTGGCATCTATCCAGAAAGCCTTGTCTTTTTTTTTTTTTTTGGTCATGCAAGATTTC
>NC_022024.1:11847912-11866713 GCF_000317375.1 Microtus ochrogaster
GTGCTCCAATTTGGGTCTCTGTCTCTGTCTCCTCAGAAAGCCTTGTCTTATTTGTTAGATCTTACTCTGTGACGCCACTATATAACTCTGTCTCAACCTCACCCTAACCTCAATATGAAATTTGATTACTTATGCCATTAAATTCCAGCCCTGTATTTTAATAGATAATAATTAGAATATGTATATATTTGGATATTGGGCATACTGGCCAAACCCTTGGGAATTTAAGGGGAGGGGAAAGGAAGTTATTAATACCATGTGCTTGTCCAGCCTAGAACTTGAGTGTGTGTGTGTGGTTCACGTGCTTTCATGTACGTGCATGTATGCATGTGGAGGTCAGAGGTCCATGTCAGATGTCATTTCTCTGCAACCATCTTCTTTGTTTTTTTGAGGCAAGGCCTCTCATTGGCCTGCAGGTTGCTGAGTGGGCTAGGCTAGATGGCAGGCAATCTACTACCTCTACTTCCTAATATTACAAGAACACATCACCACCCTGGCTCTTTTATATGAGTTATGGGAATTGAACATAGGTCCTTGAGCTTGTATGCCAATCACTTTACCAAATGAGCCCTCTAAACAATAAGTTAAAAAAAAAAGATGGTCCCATGAAGATCAACATAGGTTGAGCAATTAAACCTACAAATGATGCATACTTACAAATCCAGGCTCTGTTTCACGAAAGGGCCACTTGGTGGGATGCTCTCAATGGACCGATTGAGACTATTGCCTCAGCAACAGAGAACAAGCCATGCACCCCAGAGGACTGCATGACCAGTTATTGCCAATGCCTGTTGCAAGCTTCCCTTTTTGGGACAACACCGAGCAACCGTGACAATCCCTTCTTGAATCAGGTCTCCCTGATGCTGACCTGTTTTACAGTATGACTTATTTTCTCTGGCCAGCTCTTCTTTCTTCTATATCCCAGAAGAGTCACCCGCACACAGAATTTTGTTTCAGAGTCAGCTTTTTGAAGAGCCTGACCCTGAGATACTTTCAGGACCCGCATGAACTCAGCGAGGTATTGGGAATGTGTCACCTGACTTGAAGGTTGAAGAAGGTAGAGATTTAGGCATTTGTTCATAGATCCTATGCCTCTTTACTTGCATCTAATATAGTTTTTGGTTTTTTTTTTCTGTTTTCTGGGTTTTTAATACCTTCAAAACCCCTTTCTTCTATACACAATGACAAATATCATATTGTCACTTGTTTTTTTAAATCTCATGTTAAAGAAGTAGTATAATAGAATTATTGTTAAATATTATTTTAAAAAATTCATGAAGCCTATCACTTAAAAGAATAATATCTTTAGAGGACACCATTAAGAAGGCCTTGTACTACGGTGATGGCCCAATCAGTAAGAATGCTCACTGCATTAACACAAGGACTTGACTTTGGATCTCCAGCACCCACACAAAAAGTTGGGCATGGCCATACACACTCTCAACTTCAAAGGATCTTGGGGAGTCTTTATAAATCCTGCCCTAGCAGTCACTGTCTGAGGGCTATGAGGAAGCTATGGGAGGCTGTGTAAGCACAGGGAGTTGTGATTCTCTGGCACTTTTGGACAGTTATGCTCTGGTCAAGCCGGTTTGTATAGTTCCTCAAGCTCAGAGATGCAGACATTCGCAGGTAGCAGTTGGAACACAAGACACTGGTGAGATTCCAAACACATGGGTATGGGAAGACATAGCGGCATGGGTTGTTTCATTTCTATTTCCTTGCTCTGCAGCAGGCATGACACATTGCAGGTCCTTAGCCACTGTGTCCTGACTTCCTTTAAACACGAGCCACGCTGTCCTAAGTCGTTCTTGTATTTGAGGATTGTGGACTTGGAGACGGGAGAAGACAAATGTGCTTGACTCAGGTCATCTCTTGTTTCTGGAGGAGGGAAGGGAGAGTGGAAGAAGCACACTTAGGCTCAGTTCTTAAAGATTAATGTAATACTTTGTTTTCCTGATAAGCTCCAAATTAAAGTTGGAAATTGCCTTGTGCAATTCAGCAAGGTGCATACACAAGAAGGGAGAGAGAGAAAAAAAATTCTGATTAAAGTTTTATTTGCTGACACTTCTTAACAATTTATGTTCAAGTGCTAGTTTGCTAATTAATGGCTGCTCAAGAAATGCCATGTGTCAGCAGTGAATCACTTACTTTAGTCGCTCTTCAATGGTTCTATGGATAATGAGCAAGGACAAGTCATATAATTAAAGCCGAAAATAGCCTGGCTTTGGGACAGAGGCCTGTCAATAGGGAAAGGATGTATTTGTCAGTATCCATGCCAGACTGTGAACAGTTAAACTAGCCAAAGGCAGAAGAAAGGACTTCCCTGGCATATGTCAGTACATCCCTATAGCCAAAGAGATGGAAGGGCAGGTAGACCTAGCTTCAGGGACCTTTTGACCTGGCCTCCGTATCTTCCCCATGCTTCCTTCAGGCTACCATACCATACTAACTGGGGATTAGTTGGGCTGGGGATATTGGCTTCTTCCAGGATGCAGCGAACCGAAGCATCTCTGCATAGAGTGCAGAGAGACCATCCTTTCCACTCACGTTTGCAGTTGAGGGGTCCTCTGCGTCTGCAAAGTGACCAGCTGTGAATAAAAAGCTATTTGGAAAATAAATGGCTGCTTGATGTGGGATTTCCCCTGTATGCTGTGAATATCATTGGTTAATAAAGGAACAGCTTTGGGCCTATATCAGAGCTATAGGGGAACAGAGCTTGGTGGGGGAAAACTAAACTGAATGCTGGGAGAAAGAAGGGTGGAGTCAGAGAGAAGCCATGGAGCCCTGCTGGAGCCGGACATAACATTATCCAGAAAGCCACAGCCTCGTGGTGACACACAGATTACTAGAAATGGGTTAAATTAAGATGTAAGAGCCAGCCAATAAGAAGTTATTGTGAGCCAAGCAGTGTTTTAAGTAATATAGTTTCTGTGTGATTATTTGGGTTCTGGGCAGCGGGAACCAACAAGCAGCTCTCCCCTACTACAAATTAGCATGCCAATGTGGTGGACTAAATCTGTGTAAAACCTGAGAAGGCTTGAAAAGGAATTCTAGACACTGAAAAACAAAGTTTAGCTGCATTTATTTTCCCTAATGGGCTTTGCTTACTGGCAGCACGCTGTGGCTCCTTTAAGAGAGCTTTTCCTGATTCAGTGGTAGCAGGAAAATAAAGTGGTGGTTTTGAAATGCTGGCTTTCTGGGTCTTGCTGCCAGCTCAAACTCTGATTCTTTTTGGAGGTCTGGCTCTGGAGCACTTGAATGGGGTTTGTGGGCCAGGGTGCTTGTATGTCCTCTTGAGAAATTAGCTGAGATCATGCCCATAGCTCAGTACTCCCCACTGAGCAGGCAGCGAGATTAGAACTACTAGGAGTACATAGGCAGGAGAGCTTAGCAGGTTCCTGCCACCATACCCAGAGATATTTCCAGGCCATGCAATGCTCTGCAGGGAATATTTAGCCATTACTCAGATAAAAAAAGGGTTTATGTGCTGCATGCTCATTCTTAGAGTTAAAGTGCTGAGTGCAGCTCCTACCTGGCTGTCCCAGAGCTGGCAGTAATGGCACCTCCACCATTTTAAAAGCGGAGGGAGGTGAAGCCAGAATCCAGAGCTTCTGCAACAAAGATGCTTACCATTTTAAAAGTTCTTCAATGGGACAGATTTAGACATAAACAACCTCTAAATGGGTCACAGTGTTGGATAAATGTATGTAGTCTTGGGAGAGAGAAAATAAGAGTATAGAGAGTTGGAAAAGAAGTAAATGGTTAAAAAACAAAGTCTTTAGAGAGAGTGAGAGTACAGACAGTTATAGATTAAAGAAATAAATAATAATAAGCCACATAAAGATGGAAAATGCACAGAGAGTCTGGATTATATATAATATTGTGTTGTCTTTAAAAATTTTTTGACTGCAAAGGAGCTAAGTAACCAACATAAATATTTTAAAGTTATTTTTATTTCAGAATTTGAGTCTAAGGATATGTTGCTTTGGAAAAGAAGTTCTATTTTTTCCACAGAGGATGAGAACCTGTGGAATCCTCCCAGACTAATGTGGTTTGATGGATCAACACTCCCTGAAAGGTTGCCTTGAAAACCCCTCAACAAATTACTTCATGCAATAAGCTACAGGAAGCAATTTAGAGAATAACTATGCCCATATTCCCAAATATTGTTTATACATATTATATTGTCATTTTTACATTTAAAGGGGATATGCTATAGAGATTTGCATTGGTATGGATCTTGTTTTATTGATACAAATTTAGGCCAATTCTGTTATTAAGTTATTGTGTTTGTATAGCTCATTTAAAATGTAATGTATGATTAAGAAATATAGGTTAGTAGGGAGTCATCTACAATGGTGAAGCTTACAATCACGTTAGTTAGGTTTTCTAGATGTACAGAGATGTATTTCAGATAGATAAGTATTCTTTAAAACTTTCAAAGACTACAGAATATGTCATTTAAAATGTTTAAGAATTTAGGACTTTTCATGACAATGAGACACATCTGCTCCTGGCAGTACCAAGCTACTTCAAAAGGAAGATAGGCACTGAAGAGACTCCTCATGGAGTCTTTGAGCCATTTGGGCAAGAAACTGCTCTCATCTGAACTGCTTGATGAACTGGACAAGCAGAAACCACAGAGAAATGACTGCTGAGCTTGCCTAAAGGTGAGACAATCCTTCAGGGTTCCTGCTTCATGAAAGAGTCTGCTAGACATTTTGCAAAACACAGAAAAAAGTGACTGACAAACTGCTAATATAGGTGGAACTGTCTTTGAAATTTCCTGCTTCATGGAAAAGTCTGCTGAATACTATGGGCCTGTAGGCTGAAGTTTAGATGCCCCAATGGAATAGAAGAGCCTTGGGTGACTGTCTAGGTGGCGAGACGTCTCTGTCAATTCTAGAGTTTTGGAAGTTGCTTGCAATGCACTTTCTGTTTACCTAGGTAATATTATAACCTTCTGAATACTTTGATGGAGTTGAAGAATTTATAGTTATAGTTTTTTTTACTATGATAAAAGATAAAGTAGATTTTGTAAAGTAAATATTGTAACTGTAATTCTTGCTGGACACCTGTTTTGTAGGTGTAATTTTACTATGTTAAAGTTAAAACACTTTTTTATTTAAACAGAAAAGGGGAAGTGATGTGGGATTCTCCTCTGTATGCTGTGAATATCATTGGTTAACAACAGAGCTAGGTGGGGAAAACTAAACTAAATGCTGGGAGAGAAGAGGGTGGAGTCAGAGTGAAGTCATGTAGCCCCGCTGGAGCCGGACGGAACTTAGCCGGTAAGACACAGCCACATGGTGATACACAAATTACTAGAAATAGGTTAAATTAAGATGTAAGAGTTAGCCAATAAGAAGTTAGACCTAATAGGCCAAGCAGTGTTTTATATAATATAGTTTCTATGTGATTGTTTTGGTTCTGGGCAGTGGGAACCAACAAGCAACTTTCTCCTACTGCAGCTGCTGTGTTAAACACACACAGAATTTTTCTTGTCATTATTTTCTTAAATATAGTACAGAATGGCTGATTTCTGATGTATTAAGTATTATATCTAAGGTGGATATGAGTTAATGTGTTTGGGAGGATTTGTGAAGGTTACATACAATTCCAGGCCACTTTATATAAGGAACTTGAGCATCTATAGAGTTTGGTTTTAATGAACAGCATGGGAACAAAGCCATGGTTGATACTGAGAGATGACTATACTTGAAAGAAATAATATCTGGACTCGAGGATCACACGAAGGAAGTGAGTCTCAGTTTTCAGAACCACATAGACTTAAGGGGACATTTCTCAGAAGAAAGGGCAGATGGCTTTGTAGGTAGACAGGACAATATTAGGGTGAGTAAATTCCAAGTGGACAGTCTTGGTGGAAACTGCCGCTGTAATTCAGGAAGAGGGAAAACTTTATACAAATGGATAGGGAGGAAGGACTTGATCATGAACTTGACTGGTGGGTATACAAAGAGGAAAAGGTGCTTTGGATAGTGGCAGAGTCAATAAGGAACTGATTTGGACTGGGAAGTTGGGCTCAGTAGGAGCAAGGCTGATTTGTTTGGAAGCAGAATGAGAATAGAGGGAAAAAAGTATGTATAGTTGTAAATAGCAGGCATGGGAATAACAGCAGAATTTGAGTTAGACAGTAATAATAGTAACAACAATAAACGCTTACCCAGCATTTATTCTTGGACAAGGGGTACTATACGTACTTCATGTAATCCTAACTCATTGAATCATCACACAAATTTCGCAAGCACCATCATGTGTGTGTGTGTTCATGTTATATGCAGGTGTGTGTGTCCCTGTGCTTACAGAGGCCAGAAGAGAGTGTTGTCTGTCTTCTGTTATCCTCCACCTTACTGTTTTGAAGCGGAGTCTATTATTGAATCTGAAACTCACCATTTTTCGGCTAGATTGGAGGCCAATAAGACTTAGGGATCTTCTTGTATACACCCCTTCCCCTCCCTGCCCTGCTTCAGAGCTAGAAACTTGTGACCATGACCATAACCAGGTTTTTAGGTGGGGGCTGGGGAGCAGAACTCAGACCCCATGCAGTTACAACATGGAATCCTATGCTCTGAGCCACCTTCCCAGCCCCTATTCTTGCTTCAGAAAGAAGAAAACTGAAGCCTGAGCTTACATGGTCAAGGTTATTCAGGTAATAGGCAGCAATCTAGCTCTACAGCCTATACTTTGCATTGCTCTGATAATTAATAAAGATGATGGGTCTTGTTTTTTCTAAGTTTAATGACTTCTGATATATAAGCTCTATGTGCTGCAAATACTTTCATTTATAGTAAATCATTTGAGTTTCATAACAACCCTGTGAGTCAAATTAAGCAGTTATTTATTTATTTTTATCCATATTTTATTTTCAAAGCCATTAAGGTTTACATTTCTCATTTGGCTGTAAAGTGTCTGGACTTAGGCTAGAGTTGAAAGTTCCTGAGTCTGGTTGATGTTTTTGCTTCATTGATTGACTGTTAATATACTGCTGGGGCATCTTCCATCATAATGGGAAGAGTACAGAAGAACCATCTCTTGGGAAGAGATGGTTGGGAGGGCTGAGAGGAAGAGGAGAGAGGGAGAGAGAAAGGAGAGAGAGAGAGAGAGAGAGAGAGAGAGAGCCAGAGCGACAGACTGAGAGGGAGACACACAGACAGAGACAGAGAAGGACAGAGAGAGGGACACAGAGAAAGAGAGAGGCACAGAGAGAGGCACTGTGAGAGGCAGAACGGTGCTATTTGCCTTTCAAATCAGATCTTTTATTTTTAATTTGAGAAGTTGAAGCAAATGGCTTCTGATTTCCAAAGAGTGAAGCTAATCATGGTCAGGTATTTTCCTAAGGAAGCATCATTTAAAATGCTGAAGTTGCCTACTTAAAAAATTAATCATGGCAGTCTTAAGACTTTTAAAGCTATGCGTTAAAAATGTTCTTGTTCTAAATTAATTTTAGTTAAAGAAAGAGGTAAATAAAAGAATACACTAGAAAGAATAAAGGAGAGCCAAAAGAAAAAAATATATATATATATATTGAGAGAGAGAGAGAGAAAGAGAGAGAGAGAGGAGAAGAGAAATGGAGGAGACAAAATGAAATTATATAAATGAATAAATTTATTGCCTATATAATATACATATTATATAATGTAGAGTTATCTATGTCCAAAGTACTTCACACTTCACTACAATTTCATATTTATTGCTGTTCTAGTCACTGTAGCAAAATATCAGAACCAGTCTAGATGTCCATACATACGATCAAAACATTTTTAGATGTGCTGTAGTTTGGAAATTTTAAAGTAAATGTCTATATTGTTAAACTTCAGTGATCTTTGTTAGTCTGAAATCTGACTCTATTAACCCTCCTTTTGTTTTAGATAGGGTTTAGCTGTGTAGCCTAGTCTGGCTTGGACCTGACAATCCTCTTTCAGCATACCACATGCTGACATTATAGGCAAGTACTCCCAAGTCTGGCTTATACATCACATTCTTACTGGCATAAGCAGAAGATTCAATACACTAGACATTTTCATATTATAAATGTGCCAATAACTTATGAATTCCTTCCAGTAATTAATGAGTTCAGCAGATAGCCATTGATCATCTTCCATTTTTAGTATATTAACTTAGGTTGTCCTGGGCATCTCAGTGAAGCAGAGAGGAAAGTATTTCCTGTATATTATGGTGTTATCTCATCAACAACTCATAGGGTGTTACTTTCTCCAATGCATGATGGATGTGAAATTTGTGACTCATACTGTGACCTGACCTTTCGAATATCTGATTAGGAAAACATCCACTCTGAGATTGCACAGAATTACATCAGACCCTGAAACTACTTATACATTTATAGAGGTGCCATATACATCCTAAGTTTAATCTGGTCATGGCATCTCTATTCTAATTTTATTCTGCCACTAGTAAAAAGCATCCATGAAAACACATGAACCTTAAACGAAAAGCAAGAGTAAAATTTGGAGTCATCTGCCATTTGGTAGTCTGGCAGTATACTTTTCTAGAACACGTCCATGAACCCTGTTGAACCCTAATGTGGTGTGTGGAATAGGTATGGCCCCATAGAGTCAAGTGTTTGCATGCTTCACCTATAGGCAGTGGCACTATTATGAGGTGTGGCCTTGTTGGAGGAAGTGTGTCACTGTGAAGATGGAGTTTGGGACTCTGTGCTCCAGCTATGCTCAACATGGCGCACTGTCTCTTGCTGCCTGCAGATGGGGACATAGAGCTCTCAGCTATCTCTCATCACCATGTCTGCCTCCATGTTTCTTGCCATGACGATAATGGACTAAACCTCTGAGACTGTAAGCCAGCGCCAATTAAAGGTTTTCCTTTATAAGAGTTGCCATGGTCATGGTGTCTCTTTACAGCAGTAGAAACCCTAACGGAGACACCTAGACTATGCTTTAACTTACTGTTTTTAGATAGGGATTTCCTGTGAAACTGAAACTGATCTTAAACTGGTAAGATAATTTGTAATTATCTGGACCCAACTTATAGCTGATAAAAGTCTGTTTTAGCCATGGAATTTCTGGTGCCTGTGGAGTTAAATTTCTATTTGAGAAGCAAAAGTCAGCAATCTAAATCTATACTAAATCTATACTAAAGTGCTTGGGTTTTGCAGGATTTCCCAGGGAGATGTGAGTAATTGTTTAGTTAGCCCAACCAGGGCACTGACAACAGACCAAGAAATGGTTCCAGCCAAGTCCAGGTTGATGAGCCAAGGGGCTTATGGGGCTGGGTTCCTTATAAAGGAGCAGGGTCAGGTCTTATTGAGTGGAACATGTGGGACTATGAGTTAAGTGTCCCATCAACAAATCCTTCCCAAAGTGGATTCCCTAATGCACCCTGCCCAACCTGCCAACAGTTTCATCAGAGAATCTTCCCCTGACCAACAATTGATTAGTGCCTTGATCACCTTGGGGAGGGGTGTCCCAAGGCTCGTTTCAGGCGATTTCTGAGTCTTATGAACCTTCATCCTCCTTCCAATAGGGAACGCTTCAGTTCAGAGGAAATAGCTACGCAACTGGGGAATATAGAAATTGCGAGAGGCCCCAGGGCATTGCTGTAACTGTGTCTTCATTCACTGGAGTAGATCTTTTTGATTAAAAGTAGGAGTTAGATGAAGGCTCTCTGGCGGAAGCCTCCAGAGGCAACAAATTGTACCACCCCTGTTTCCGATCTTCTATATTGGTTTTGCCTGGAGCTAAATCCTAAAGGTGCCTGTGGCATTTGAAAATGCCAAATTTTCAACCTTCAAAGCCACCGTAGCTCTTGACGGACTGACTGAAGTATTGCACACCACAGAGAGACTCTGCAGGGCTGAGGCGTGCCAATGACTTTGATCATACTTGAGGAAGCTAAAACGAACGTATTGTTGCAAGTCTATTTAAACATTTTTTTTGGAAACCTATTTTATGAATTGACTTAAACTTATTGAAAACTATACTGTTGATTTGTTCAATTTGAAAAACTATCCCCTCACCTCTCTGGAACCAAGTACTTTAATAGTTCAACTAATAACACGGCCTTTTTTTGTTTTGTTTTGTTTTGTTTTGTTTTGGCTGCTCTCCTTGGGCAGTGTCTCAGAGTTCAAGTAGAAGGAAGTGCCAGTATTCCAAATCGTAAGATTATGGCTTCCTGGTGAAATGCCAGCCATAGTTCAGAGAAGGCATAGCACTAATGTTCAATTTATCTGACTCAGGCAAGATGTCTTGTCCCATGCCAGCAACAGAAAAACAAGTATGATTTGTTCAGGAGAACAACCGTCATTACGAATGGAATTGATTTTCATTTTTTTTTTTGATGACTAGCACAGTCAAATCTGAAATTACTAAGGGGGTTTCTTCAAACTATCACATGATCTAGCTCTATCACTCCTGGATGTATAACCCAAAGACCTCAAGCTCCACCACGGAGATACTTCCACATCCATATTTATTGCTGTTCTGTTCACAACAGCAAGGAATTGGAACTGGTTTATATGTCCAGGAGTAGATGAATGGATAATGAAAATGGGGGTACATATACACAATGGAATTTTATCCATCTGTAAAGAAAAATGAAATTACAAAATTTTCAGGAAAATAGCTGGAACTAGGAAGTGTAATATTAAGCAATGTGGCCAAACTGAGAAAGACAGAAACTGCATGTTCTCTCTTATAAGCATAGCCAAGACACACACACACACACACACACACACACACACACACACACACACACCTCTGTTATTGAAAAGCCCAAGACCGAATGTATGTTTGTGTTTCTTTCTGTCAGTATTGTTGCCACTTCCCTTCCCATACTGTCAAATTTTGTCTTATATCCTATCATCCTTTCAACCATTTTAGGGGGAAATGCTAATTAGCACGGGCCTAATAGCTGTTTTGAACTGCACCGGACCACTGGGGTCTCACGAATACCTGTCAGTGCAGAAGTTGCAATTATCATAATTCCATTCCTAATATGTCTACGTTTGTCCATATGTGCATCTATTTATATGTGGATATAAATGAGGAGAAGGGCTAAAAACCTGTACCACAGACCAAGAGAAGGGAAAAAGAAGCATCGAGGAAGTGGGAAGGCTAGACATCACATGTAACATGACAGTAGGAAGGACTCTGGAAGGAAGGCACTCTGCAAAAAAACGCACTTTGCTTGAAAATGCTGTACTATGTAATACCTTGGATGCTGATTAAAACACAAATGAATCCATCGATTTAAGAGCAGAGTTGTTTGCAGATTGAGAGAAATATGTTTTATCTGAACAGATGGATTTGCAGTAGTAAAGTCAGGTAAGGATCTCATACATTGGCTGTTCTTACTGTGCTAACTGCTGTGGCAATCGGAAGAATTAAACATAGGCTTTATCCAGAATAGAAGAGAGAGGAAGGAAGCTACGGCTAGCTTTCCATTTGAACAGGTGTTTACAGAACAATCATTGTATAACGTGATAACTCTTATGAACTAAGAGCACTGATACATAGTTTTCCCAGAATACCATCATCCCATTTGCAAAATGGACAGACACTGTTTATTTTTGCAAGTAGTCAACTAAGCTAATGTGAGTGCCAGCTTCTTTGATGTTTGGGCTTTAAGAAAGTTGCATTAATGGAGGGCAATTATGGTAATTTGAATTAGGAATGGAATTATGGTAATTGAAACTTCTGCACTGACAGGTATTTGTGAGACCCCCGTGTTCCGGTGCAGCTCAGAACTGCTATTAGGCCCCTGCTAATTAGCATCCCCCTCCTCAAAATGGTTGAAAGAAGGAGGAAATATAAAACAAAATTTGACAGTGTGAAAAGGGAACTGGCAACAACATCAAAACCGACAGTCAACAGAAAGAAATACAAACACATTCAGCTTTTCAAAAATAGAGAGGCAGTGGAAAACTAGCTTTGTTTGGGACAGTGGGGGAGGCCGAGCATTTACGTTGCGGGCCCACAGTGTAGAGCCATTGGCAGCACAATGGTGCAGCATAGAAAGCCGTTCTTATTTCCACATCAAACAGTTGCAGGGAGGTCTGTGGGCCCTCCGAACACAAAGAATTGGAAAAGCTATGACAAACACGAGGTGAATCATTGCACAGTGTTCATGTAGCCATTCAACAAACGCTCGTAGACTGTGCCCATCACGAGTCAGCTGGATTGCCATGTGCCGGAAATATAAGTAAGATAAAGTTCATATCCTCTCAGGGGTGCTTCAGTTGAGGGTAGGACTCGAGATCTATTTGGTCCTATTTTTTCTAATTAATATATATATTTTTCCTTTGAACCTCTATTAATGTATTTCCTAAGTTTTTGCTATTATAATATAACCACATCATTTCTCCCTTCTCTTTTCTCCCTCCAAACTCTCCCATGTATTCTCAACCTTGTTGTTTTTTTTAAATTCATAGCCTCTTTTTCATACACACAAATATTGTATGTGTGTGTGTATGAATGTATGTATGTGTATACAGGCCTGACCATTTGATATTAGATGAGCAATGGACGTGCCCTCCCTTGGGGAACACTACTTCTTCTGTTCTCAACATTCCTTAATTGTCTGTAGTTTTTGTCTCAGGTTGAGCCCTCCTGAGCTTCCCTACTCCTGTGTTAGCATGTCTGCTAATGCCAGTTTTGTTCAGGTCTTGTTTAGGCAGCCATGTTGGTGAGACTTCATGGGTATAGCTTCTGATTTTATTAGGAGACACAGTCCCCTGGAAAACTCCCCGATCTTTCTTCTTTCTGATATTTCTTCTGCAATAGCCTTGTTGGGAGCAGTGAGACCCCCGATCCTGAATTTCTTATAATCCCCTGATCTGAGTGCCTACAGCTGCTCTGAGCACGAGACCTTCAGGAGTTCCTGATGGCACGAGAATGGTTTTTGGTGGGTTTGGCTGGCGTGTGGCTATCTCCATATAATCTGCCCCTGAACACAATAAAGGGGGCATTCTTGGGGAATTCAAGGATGATCCGTTTTGCTGTCTTTCTGTGTGTGTCTGTGTATTTTAACCTCCAGCCCCCTTGCCCGAAGCTCGCAAACCGGGTGCCAGGCAGAGCACAGACACGGGGGCGCGGTGCGCAGCATAGCCTCTGAGTCTTCTGTGCATAGAGAGGTTGCACCTTTTCGCTCCCCTCTTCCTGGAAGAGTTAAAAGTACTAGTTCAACACTTTGTGTATAGTGTGTGTGTGTGTTTGTGTGTGTGTGTGTGCTCGTGTCCTTTCTGTATGTACCCATATGTGGAAGTCAGAAGATGTTGGATGTTTTGCTTTATTGCTCTGTATCTTATTTTATGACATTTTTTTATTGTCTTTGAGAACTTCATACACTTTTTTTGATCCTCTTCATCCCTATGCTACCTTCTGCCAGATCTGTCTCCCCATCCTTTACCCACTGAACTTTGTGTCTTACTTCGCTTTTTCTGAAGCCCATCAAATCCAATTATTGTTGTCTCTATGTCCATGGGCATGGGGCCATTCACTGCACCCTGTTAATCCTATGAGGGGCCACACGTTTAAAGAAAACTAGCTTTCCATCTTCTGGCAATTATACATTACCAATAGCTTACTCAGGTAGGGGTGGGACTTTTTTATGCCTGCCTCCTCCCTTCCATGCTGGCGGTTGGTCAGTCTTAAATTTTACAGGTCTTGTTCAAAGTGCTATGGGTTCATATGTGAAACTGCCCTGTTGTATCCCCAAAATTCCGTGTTTCTTTACAGCCACCCACTGCTTCTGGCTCTTAACAGTCTTTCTGCCCCTCTTCTGCAATGATTCCTGAGCCTTGAGAGGTGGGGATGTGATGTAGATGTCCTATTGAAAGTCAAGGATTCCACAGTCACTAGTTTTTTTAAAAGCTGGTTTAACATTCCTTTGTGAACATTATTTTTCTTGCTGACTTATCATTTGATGGAATCCAGGTTGTTTCTGTCTCTTATTTTGAATGGAAGAACAGTGAACATGGCTAAGCAAGCAAGCGTCTCTGCAATAGCATATAGAGTTTTTTTTTGGGTCTATGGCTAAGAATGGCATAGCTGGATCAGAAGGTAGATATATTTCTGGCTTTGTGAGGGGCTGCCACACTGATTTCCACCATGGCTACACCAGTTTATATCTCGCCAGCAATGAACAGGTGTTCCCCTTTCCCCACATCCACCCCAGCATCTGCTGCCATTTGTGGTTTTGGTCTTGGCCATCTGACTGGGGTGAGTTGAAATCCCAAATTAGTTCTAATTTACATTTCCTTAGTTCGACTAAGGAGGTCAAACTACTTTAAAAGTAGTTCTCAGCTAGTTGGATTTTGTCTTTTGAGAACCCTCTGTGTCGATGCATGCCCCATTTTAAAACTGACTTGTTTGTTCCATTGCAAGAATGTTCATTCTCTTCTCTCCATTCAGTCTTGAATGCTTGAAGTCTCAGTTAAGACAAAAAAACAAGGGAAGGGAATAAAGGGGATCCAGGTAGGAAGGAAGGAGCCATAGCATCCTCATGTGCAGTTGATACACTCCATACATAAAAGACACCCAAGACTCTACTAGGTAACTTTTACAGTTGGCAACCACATTGAGCAAAGTAGGAAGACCCAGAATCAACACACAAAAACCAGTAGCATTCCTATGTCCAAATGGCAGACTTATGGAAACAGAAATCAGGGAAATAATTCCACCTACAATAGTCTAAAAATCTTGGAAGTAACCTCACTAAGGAAGTTAAAGACTTGCTCAATGAAAACCCAAAGATAGTGAAAAAGGAGATTGAGAAGACACCTGAAGTTGGGAAGATCCCCATGCTCATGGATTAGTAGTATTTATAGTGTAAAAATGGCTATCCTACCAGAAGTAATACACAGATTCAATGCAATAGTCATGGAAATTTGAATATAATTCTTCAAAAAATTGAGGAACAATCTTAACTTTTATATAAGACCAAAGATAGCTAAGCTATTCCTAAATAATGAAATACTGCTAGAGATATTGGCATCCCAGATTTCCAGTTATGCTACAGAGCTATAATCATAAAAGCAGCATGCTATTAGCATAGAGACAGAACAGATTCAAAGACCAATGAATAGAATTGATGACTCACATATAATCCTCCATTCCTTCAGCTACGTGATTTTCAACTGAAAGCTTATTTATACATATTGAATCCATATTTTAGAAATGACAACATCTTCAAAGAATGGTGCTGATCAAAGTGAATTAATTAATGTTTGGAAGAATGAAGCTAGATCTTCATCTCTTCCCTGGTGCAAAATTCAAACAGATCAAGGACCTCAACTTGAAATGTGATATCGTGAGTCAGATAGAAAACCGAGGATGTGCTTGAACTTGTGGGCATGGGGAGGGATTTTATGAATAGTGCCCCATTGCAGCAAGCACAGAGACAAATGATTGGTAAACGGGGCCTCATGAATCTGAGGTTTCGGCATAGTACAGTATACTATTCCTTGAGTAAGGCTCTGCCTCCGTGATGGAAAAGGCCTGTAGAGCTGGCCACCCGATGGAGGGTTAGTGTCTAGAGTATTTAAAGTGCTCCGCCTTATTTGTTTTCAGACGGATTCTCACAGAACCTGCAACACTCTGCTTCAAGCAGCCTGGATGTTCAGTGAGCGCTTGGGGTCCATCTGTTCCTACTCCCCATTGTAAATGCTAAGATCATGTGCAGATAGATCTGCCTGGCTTACAGATAGGTGCTGGGGATTTGAACTCAGGCTTTGTCAGTGACTCAGAAAGCAGCACTCTTCCTCAGCTATCTCCTGAGCCCACTAACTTAGTTTTTTTTTTAAACCTTTAGACTTTGTTTCTGTTTTGGCGATTTTCATTTCTAGGGATAATCAAAAATTATAGTACCTATAAACAAGCAAATGCTTGGCTTGTAAATAACATAATACCTGAAAATACCTGATGCATGCACACACACATACATACACAGTCATACACATGCGGGCATGCACACACACACATATACATGCATTCACAAACATATGCATGCATGTTTGTATGTGTCTTAATGGTGTAACCAGCAATTTTCTTTGCTGGTGTAGCCGCTCCAGATTTTCCTAGCAACCTAGACTCTGGTTCTGTCTGATCTTCATTTTCACTGTCTTCCATTTACTTTCAGATTCAGAGCACTTGGATCTGAGGAGGAGGCTGTCAGAGGTTTTCTATGGGCTTTGAATGTAGTTGTTATTAGATGCTAAGTTCTGTATAGCATATCTCTACTATGGCATGAGTACCGTCACTGGAAGAGAAGTTGAAAACCCCGTCTATCAAGTATAATTAATTAAATAACTTGGGTTCTTTGATAAGCAATAACCATTTGGGCTCTAGGGGATGCTATCACTGTTGTTATAGAATAGTATTTTTATATAAACTGCGTGTTAATGATTTGCACATGCAAAGAGGGAAGAAATAGTGATCTCTATCTGTAGTAGAACCCGATGTCCTACACATGAGCCCAAATGGCCAGTAAAGATTTATGTCACTGTTTTAAGCAGGGGTCGATGGTGGAGGATAGGCTGAAATCCCAATTTGCTCAAATGAGACCATGTCCTATTACACTGGTGAGTTCAGTATGTCTCTTTCCCCATCACTCCCGAGCAATCTGCTTCTGTGGGATGCCTTGTGCGGACCTCAGTACAGTAGAGGGTAATTGACCAAGTCAACGTCGCCAGTCAGTGTCTGTCATTACCAGCTTTTCTCTGTCCTCAGCGAGGAATCTGCAGCACAATCCAGTTATCAGAGTCCCTTTTCCAGGCAACAATTGTTTTCTGGGTGTTGAACGTGAACGCGCGCGTTACAGATGTGATTGGAACAAGTAGCCTATCTCAGAGAACAGGGCGACTGCTTCTATTGATAATACAGTTTCCACGCTCTGACAGCTTATGATAGACACACGACTGTGCACATGGCTTTCTCAGATAGGGGACAGAAAGCAAGCAAGCCGAAGGGGAGTCTGCTGTGTAGTGATGGTCTCTGCTCAGTTTCTCTTACTGTTTAATGAGAAAGGAAACATACAAAAAAAAATCACTCTTCAGTATTCAGAGATGCTATACATGTATTTTCTTCTAAGTAGAGAGCAGAATGATAGAGCTTACTGTACTGGGAAGGGATTGTCATTTGGGAGCATGAAAGAACAATTGACAATTATCTCCATCTTTCTAGAGTCTGCAGAAAAGAAATGACAACATTTTATTACGAAGCCCTTTTAATTAAGCAATTAGAAGCAAGGATGCGAGTCCTGGCTGCAAGGTTGTCAGAAGGGAAATAGATTTCTGGTCAAGTTTGCTGAGTTTGGAGGCTCTTGATGAACTTTTGAGATAACAATTAACATAGTCCTTCTGAGGCATTTTCGGCCTTACCAGACATTATTTCTCTCGGCCCCTTTCGTCTCTCGGATGAAATAATCATGTTTAGCACTTCGCCAGCGTCTTTCATTTCAGCGAGTCCCCTGGCTCTTAAACCATTTTTCCTATCTCCACATGTGTGAATACGTGTCTACCCAGAGTCGTTTCAGTAACCCCACTGGGAAGTACACCACAGCTGTTCAGCATAATCTTGTACTGTGTTGGGGAGCGGAGTATAACATTAAAAAAAAGTAAGGAATGAAAACCCTGTGTGTATGCGCTCGGAAAAATCCAGGAGGCATGAATGTGTGTGTATACCAGCGTATTTGCTCAGCTTCTACCTACTCCTGCTTCTAATATACAAGGTACAGAGTTTCTCAAGACAGGAGAGGATTGGGAACTCAGTCTCGAAATGTCTTTTGAAATACATTGCTGTCAGCAGCCGGGCTTCCTGATGCTGTATTGGGGCATCCGTTCAAGAAGGATGTAACGCAGTGTAAACCACTTCATTGCATTGGCGATATGCCTTATGTGGTGGGCTGCTTTCCATAGAGGCCCCATACAAGGACTGGCCATGTCTGCTATTTAAGTTTTAGGAACTGATAAGCAACTGTGATTAGGCATTCAGGCTTCATTCACAAGGAAATGGAATTATTTAATTGCTTTAAAAAGATACGTGCATCACAGCATTGGGATAAATGGAATTTTCAAAGGGTGACTGCCTTCCTCATGTAATGCAGTGCTTGGCATACAGTAGGGACAATTACAGGAGAAAAAGCAAGGCTTTGACTTCCTGCTAGCAGCCCTCATGGTTTCTATGGTGCCATATGCCTTGCAATGGTCTCTCACAGATATTTAAAAAAATATCTCATTCGTATTATACCAGACTTAATTTGATGTTGCTCATGTTGGAAGAATCCAAGGTAAGAAGTTCATTGGAATGAGTATGTTTTCATTCCTCTTAGGCAAACTGGTCCTCACACTCAAGGCTGCTCTGCACACACTGTGTTGTATGGATACTGCTTGCTCAGGAGACCCTGTTCCTTGTATAGCTCTGCTTTAACTAAACTCTATGCTCTCTTCCCACTTTGCTGCATGTTGAATCAGCTTTCTGATCTACATGACTGCAAGAGAAGCAGTAACACCTGTTGGTTACTGTGGTACAAAAAGCCACGACTGTAGGGCTCCCTTGTTTGTTCTAAAGAGAAGTTGAATCCGGTAGGTTTTGAAGTTATGCTGGTTATCGTGGCTCAGGCCTGGAATCCCAGCACTAAGGATGTCTGAGCATTGCTGTGAGTCTGAGGGCTACATGCTGAGTTCCAGGGCAGCCTGGGACACAGAGCAAAAGCCAGTCTCAAAATAAAACAACACAGAACAAAAGCAGAAATGAAAGGCAGTGATGTGGGGGAGAGCCCTGGCAGAGTATCTTAGTGGATAAAGTGTTT
>NC_022024.1:11866833-11874425 GCF_000317375.1 Microtus ochrogaster
ATCTACATGCAAAAAAACAATGAGCAAAATGAATGGGGGGGGGGAGAATTTCCAGCTATTAGGGAAATGGAGATGAAAAAGAGAATGTAAGTTAAATGTTGGCTGCAGTGAGTCAAAATCAGGTTCAAATAATTGTGGGTCAGAAAAGAGTTCAATGACGCCTGCCTCCCCTCACCCCTGTGGTGAAGCCGAGACAGCGCACCCATCTGGTAAGGGCAGAGCATCTCTAGGAAAGATGGAGAGGGAGTATCACAATGACCACTCCTTTTGCCATCCTCATGTATTTTGTGATGGACACTTTTATTTCTGGGCCTGCCTTAAATGAGTTCTTGCCCTTTATGATTCAAAGAAGTCAAAATAGATGTTTGCTTATAAAAGTAGAGTGATCTAGGCACCTAGAGGTGGCAAGCTTGTGTCCCTCTTCCTGGTAGGTTGGTGGCAATCCTAAGTACTTTAACATTCTGATGACAAGTGTCTTTCAAAACCAACGCTCCATCGCTTCAACTTTCTAGATACCTAGTGTCTGTCCTTGAAATCAACTGAACTCCAACACTGTTGTATCAAACACTATAGGTTCAAAGGTTTGACCCCACAGACTGCCCTCAATTCAGGCTCCAGTCACAAATACTAAGCAGCCAAAACACCTACACTTCTGTATTTCCCACCCCTTTCTTGTCCAATTACACTTCTGTAATTCCCACCCCTTTCTTGTTCAATAACCTGCTAGAATAATTTCAGAAACCCAAGAAATCACCTTTCTCTCCTATTACCGATTTACTGTAGAGGTTACAAATGAACAGCTAGATGAAGACGCACGTGGAGGTCAGCGATGAGAACTCGGAAGGGTTCCAGCCACAGGAAACTGTGAAGTTGGTATGCTCCACCCACCTGATATGGGGTATGTGCATCAGGGGAAGTGTCTGACAACCCAGAAGCTTCCATGATATCATTGGTTAGTGGATTGTATAGGTTCCATTTTATAGGTAGGAATGACCACTAATGAATGATTAATTCATTCTCTAGTTCCTGCTGCCCCATTCCCAGAGGCTAAGACAAGGGTTAAGTCCTTTGACCTATAAGTTGGTTCCTTGACAAACTGTCCCATCGTGAAGCTATTTAGAGGCCAATCAAGAGCCACCCAAATTAACACAGTTACATTTGAATCCAGTTATTGTGAATGACCTTCTCTGGTAATTTAGACTATGCTGTAATTCCAGGAGTAAGACCAAATACTTATTTTTTAATTATATCACGGTATTAAATGATCGATGTCATTCATGGTGTTTCATTGAAAGGTAGCATCGATTTTTCTAGAGACCTGGGCTGATTCTGAGTCACTCCCGTGCTTTGTTGCTGCTCAGAATATGATTTATAGCAGATTCTTGGAGCTTTAAAAGTTTATATTACAAAGCAGATTGTTGTTTGTGAAGGTCTGCCTTTGAGGTTTGGGGCCAGGATCTCCCCTGACTTTCCCAGTTTCCATGGTTAGCTTATTATACCAGGATGAGCTGGAGCTTTTGTGTTTGGAGAAGTTAGAAGCCAAGAATGATGCTCTCTTCCCAGGTTTATTACAGGCACTTCTGGACCTACTGTTTTGTAGGACAAAGAACAAACAAAGGAGACTATTGTATCACTAATGCTGTTGATCTAACCACCCCCCCAATTGGGACTACCCCCAACTACAATCTTAAAAGAACTAAGTGTTGGCGGTGGGATGGGGAGTCAAATCCACAGGCACTCACCTACACTCAAATGTTTGTTAAATGTAGAAAATGGTTTTTGTTCACCTTATGGAAATGTCATGAGGTCCAACTGCCAGAACACACTTATTAGTGAGCTCCCAAGTATAGATATAAATTTTATTTTCTTGTCTCTGTGTATCTCACAAGGGCATTCTCTAAGAGCCAATGGTCTTTCCTCCAGTGCACGTCCTTCTTCAGAGAGCGCCTTGTTATTTCCACAGAGAATGATCTCATCAATGGTGAGGCTTCCAAGTCTTTGTCCATGTGTATTTTTCTGGATTCCAACACTAAGTTTTCAACCAAATACTTCGTGGGTACATCCAGAAGATTCTAAGTGTGTATAGGCTAAATTTGAGATCTTTAAGTAGTGCAATATATGGAGAGAGTAAGGATTGTAAGCAGCCTCAAAGGAAAATGGGTTCAGGTGTGTACATCTATGCTCACGTTTCCTGACAGTCTAATGAAGGTGTGCTATGTTTCTTTGAACTATTTTGGTGATATGCTTCTGCAGTGTTAGGGCTAATACAAAAGAAATTAACCTGATCTTCAAAGTAGAAGTGTGGCAGTAGCCAGATGTTAGTAAAAAAGACATGCTGTTTCATGACTTGCCAGCTGACCTGGCTGGTGTGGGATATGATCCAAGTTGGCACCAAGCCTCTTTCCCCATTTCGGGGCCTTACCCTTCTGTAGAGTCTCTAGACCTTAACTTTGCCTTTATAGTGAAGAATACATATATTGTGAATGTCATCCACACGCCCAAAACAAGGAAATGATGGGAGAAGTTGGGGTTTCAGTTTGTCCTTCATTTTATTCTCAGAAGTTCTGAGTCATATTTTGGACTACTGGTCCTGGGTATTTCAGACCTAATCCCAGAAGCAGAACTTATAGCTCATAAGAGTACTTAGGGATTGCTTTTTGTGATTTTATTTATGATGTATTTATCATCTATCAGGTGGAACATTTGATGAGATAAGCATATATACCAGTAGAATTACTATTAAAATCAAGATAGTGAACATTTTTTACCACCACCATAGTTTTGTCTTGATACAATCAGTCTTTCCCAAGCAGCCACTGATTTAGTTTTATATAATAGAAATACACACACACACACACACACACACACACACACACACACTCCCACACACTTCTTTCTGTCTGGCCTAATTCTGGAATCATAATGCATTTGTGACTCATCAAGATGCTACTCGTATCAGTGGTTTGTTCCTTTTTTATCACAGAGAAGTGTGCTACTGTAGAGCATGTAATGCTATCCATAAACATGCAGAGAATAACAAACCTCTGATATTCAGATGGCAAGGATCGTCAGTGGATTAGCCTTTAGTACATCTGATATATGTAATGCCCGCCAATCAACCTACTACCACACATAACTGGGTCTGTATTGTGGAGGTTATTTACGAATAATCAGAACTGCTAATGTTCACTCATTCATATGAAACATAAAATAGTTTCTAGGGTCTGTTCACGGTAATTGAGATATAACTCCAAATTATACATTTCCTCTTTAGATCATAGTGTAAAGAGAAGATAGGAGATTTTGTTTGTGATGAGCAGCGAACATGAACACATAAGTTATTGGTCCTGATAGAGATATACAGAAAAGGAAGGACTAGATCTGAGTAAGACAGATAAAGAAAGAGGAGTATATGTACATAGGCATAGAGGTTAAATAGAGTCACCAGGTTAGGCCTCCTTGGGATTTAAAATCTGAACGGGACACGGATTTATTTATCATAGCATTTTCAATGTAAATTATCACACACCTCATGTGTCTATAACACGTCCGACTGAGAAATGATACATATTTTTTTTACTAGCACTATCATGAAATGTTTAGCTAAATTCTAATTATGCTATTTATAGCAGTGCCATGACTATTATAAAGAAAGACATTGAATTGTCTCATGTTTACTTAGGATTATATTTTTAGAGGGGTGTAAGTAGGGTTTTAATATATATAGTTCAGGCTGAACTCAACTTCATGATCTTCCTACATCTACCTTCCCAGTGTTGGCATTACAGAAGTATGCCACTACACCCACCTACATAGGCTAGATATTATAAAGCAAAATTATATTAATAAGGATAATCATTTTTATGTTTTTAAGGTTTTCGTATATTGAATCATGATGGTATGCTTAATATAAATCTTCCTTAGATACATTATTTTTCCTAAAATACTGCTATTCAATTTGTTAATATTTTATTTAGAACTTTACATATATCTTAAAAATGATATAATTTACTTACTAGTTCTTCATTTTTTATTACTGAAATTATATTTACTCCCTCACTATAGAATTCATGAGTAGCTTATTTTATTTTTATGTTTTCTGGAATAGTTTTATTCCTTTAAAAATATGAAAACATTTTTTTCTACGAATGCCTTGTTTTCCAACTCATTATGACAGAAGAGAGTTCTCTCAGATTACTTATATTTATTATTTTTCACTTATAACTTCTTACAGTTCTTTTCTAATTACTTGAGTTAAATGCTTATCTCATAAAAAACTGGACACCAGGAGCTCACCATAGAGCTGATCAGATTCTTGGGATCAAAACAAGCCAGTGTTTTCAAGGAAGGACTTCACCCAGAGAATCAGTTGGTCTTCATACACTGTCTCCAATCCTCTCTCCCCATCTGTCATCTGTTCCTATGCGTTTATTATATGATCTTGTACTCACTGTACACGGATCTGTGTGCAATCAGGCACCTCATAGCTACATTTCAGTCAGGGATGGGTGATGGATATAATGGTAACTATGAAAATTTTTATTGCCTACTGATGTCATAGTCATTTTGGCTCATGCAACAACCCTCTGCTGGTCACATGATAAATGCACCTCTGCTATTAAATAACATGTTTCTAAGGTTTTCTTCTTAGAGTCTATGTAGCTGTTATGTACTTTAATATATGGAGCTGGATAGAGTTTCAAGAAAAATTGTAGGCAGAGTTTATCTCTGCCCAGGCAGCTGCTCCCAAATAATCACATAGAGATGTATTAATTATAAATGCTCAGGCTTGTTACTCACTAACTCTTACACTTTAACCCATATTTCTTATCTATGCTCTGCTACGCGGCTCGGTACCTTTTCTCAGTACAGCAAGTTCATCTCTTGCTTCCTCTGCATGTCCTCAGGACTCGGGAGACCCCTCTTCTTCTTCACACTTTCTTTGCCGATCCTGCCTAACCTCTACCTGTCTAGCTATTATTGGCCAGTCATTTTCATTATTAATAATTAACAATTAATCTTCATTAACAATCACAGTGATAGCTATTCACATAGTGTAAAGAAACATTCCATAAGTAATGGGCTGAAACAAACAGGTCAATATAGACAAAATACTTAGCCAATGGCTTGCAACGTCAGATAAGAATAGGCTGACTAAGCACGATGGTGGTGTTGTAGCCCTTCAATCCCAGCACTCGGGAGGTAAAAGCAGGTGAATCTCTGTGAGTTCGAGGCTAGCCTTGTCTATGACTCTATAGGGCTGTTACACAGAAAAACCTTGTCTTGAAAAAACAAACAAACAAAAAAACCAAAAACACAACAACAAAAATACTAGGTTAACTATAGAGAGACAAGAAACAAATGAAGCAAACGAGATGATCCCTATCATTTCCTCAGCTTTCCAGGGCACAAGGTGATAGGAACCCATGTAGAAGCACTGTGCTTTTTTTTTTAGGAACTGGGAAAGAAAAGCCAGGGAGAGCAACTGGAGAGGAGCAAGGTCCATGGTGTGCAGCGGAATGGTACTGAGTACGTGAGTGTGAGAGACTAGCTGGGTTCAGAGAAAGACCTGTCAGAGAGATAAGGAAAACTGATGGGTGCTTTGTACTCGTTCTTGCCTGGGAGCAGCATCTCCTACCAACCCACCCAGAAAATGTTGTAATCCATAGCATGCCAAGAAGTCCACAGAGGAATATCTTCTGCTAGTAGTGGAGAAAAGTAGCCCTGGAAACACTGCTGTCCTGTGGTTTTCTAACAATGTTAGTGGTTTTACCACCACGTTGGTGGAAATAACTGAAGTGTGACTTTGCTGCGTTCCAGAACAAATGCATCATTTATAGGAATACAGAAGATCCAATAAGGTGAATGAAATAGCTGGCATCCAATCAAAGATGACCAGGCTTTCATAGAAGCATGATAATTTGATCGACAATTATTCCATTACATCTCGACAAGACCTGACATAGATTTTAAAATGTCCATATTGGGACTTTAAAGCAGCTACTAAAATTATGACATATGTTTTAAAAGTTAAAGTTAAGTAGAGATGTAGATAATATTTTTAAAGGAAAAAGATTGACATGATCTTCAGAGAAACCAGAGTGTGGATTATATTGAAAATTTGGAATTTGAAACTCTAAAATATACAAGATAAAAATTTCCCTGCATAGAATTAATACTAGATGAGATACTGCAAAGGGAAAAAAAAACAACTAGTGAATTTGAAAGCATTGCCATAGAAACTACAAAAGAATATAGAAGAAAGGGGATTAAAAATGAAAACAGCATCAGTTATCTGCAGGACACTTTCAAGTAACCCAAAAAGCATGTAATTGGAATCAGTACCACAGTGAGAAGCAGAAGAACTATCTGAAGAAATAATGGGCAAAGAATTTCCAGACTCAATGTGCAGTATCTATCCACAGACTTTCAAAGAACACCTAAGATAGGAAGGGAAAGAAAAACAACTTCAAGGTGCATCCCATTCCTATTGCCCCAAACAAGTGTTAAAGAGGAGATATTAAAAGCAGGCAGAGGAAATGTTTTAGCATATATGGAGGGACAAAGATAAGTAGATGGCAGATTTGTCTCTAGAAACACCTTTAAAGTACTGAACAGAAGATGTCCACTTAGAACTCTATATCCAGCAAATAGGACTCTTCAAAACAAACAGACGCCTATTGCAGACAGACAAACCTGAAAAGACTTATCCACTAGCACGCCTGCAGTAAGTAAGATAGTGAAAGAATTTGTTTAGGCAGAAGGAAATGGCAGCAGAATACGGATATAGAGAAGAAAGGAAGAGCCCCTAGGGGAGTGGCCTGGCCGATATGAGCATCACTACTAAACGCCATTGAGCCATGCTAATACTAAGAAGTGGTGTGCTGCTATATGATCTCCAGCATGCTTCCAACAATGGAAACTGGGGAAACCCCCTTCGAGTCCTTTTGTGCGTCTGTGCAATATTTCCCAAGGGTAGATGCTTATTGTCAAACTGGCATTCAAAGAACATTTCTGTATGACAGAACCTTTCCCAAGATTTCAATATACTATATATACATAATATATATGTGATAAACATTATATATTATATTATTGCAGAAAGATACTTTGAGTACATTCTTCTTTGAGTTAAGACATGAAAGACCACCATGACAGCTAATGTTCAATAAAGTATCATAGGTTCTATATATTGGAAATTAGTAAGTGGTGAATATGTTTTTTATTATTTACAGACAAAACAGTTACTTTATACACAATCCAGAGAGGTCTGTGAGACTGTAATAAAAATTCAATAGTATCACCATGTATATCCATAAGAATCAATTAAAATAGATATCATTCACAATGGAACAAAGATTAAGAGTACTTAATAAATTGTAAATAAAGTGAATATACAGCTTTAGTGGAGAAATGTCTTAAAATTTTTATTAGGGGAATTGAAATAATGACAAGTGTTGGGAAGAGATGTGTCATAGTCATGGAGCAAAAAGTCATATTAAAGAGTAAGTTTTATTTCAAATTAAGAATCCCATGATTGCCGGGCGATGGTGGCGCACACCTTTAAGCCCAGCACTCGGGAGGCAGAGGCA
>NC_022024.1:11874783-11878852 GCF_000317375.1 Microtus ochrogaster
TATCTAGCCTCTTCTAGGCTAACTCTCGCACCCGGACTAGCCCATTTCTAATCATCCGTGTAGCAACGGTCTTACCGGGAAGATTCTAGCCTACGTCCATCCTGGGTCGGAGCTTCATCGCGTGTGCCTCAGAGAGCAGAGCTGTCACCTCTGCCCGCAAGGAGCATCATGTCTCTCTCTGAGGCATCTTCCCCCGAGAGGAGAGCTGTTGAGTCTCTGACCTCACTTCCTCTTCCGCCCAGCATTCTGTTCCGTCCACTCCTCCCACTATGCTTTAACCTATCAGATCAAGCAGCTTCTTTATTAAATCAACCAATGGCCTTCCTCCATCATGTCTCAGAGTAAGTGAGCTTGCTGTGTAAGCATGAGGACCTGAGCTTGATTTCCTAGCACCCAGTTTTGGGATGAGAGACAGGCAGATCCTGAGAACTTGCTGGCCATCCAGTCTAGCTGAAATGGTTAGCTTTCAATTCATCAAGAGACCCCTGTCTCAGATCAATGAGGTCAAGAATGCCGGAAGTCCCTTGGTGTTCTCTTTTGGATTCAACATACATGTGCATGGATGAATATATTTTCTACTCCCATTCCTGCAACACACAGACACAGACGAGCAGACAACAGAGACAGACAGATGCCCCCCACACAATCTATAGCTTTTTTTAAATACTCACCACCAAATTGTTTTCTTAAAAATACAGTGTTTTATGTACTATCCTTTCTACCACTTATTATATATATATGTTTTATATTTGCTAAATTATATTATACTCATTTAATGTTTAAATTGATAGCCAAGTTGAATATTTTTTATAACTTATTAGCTGCTAGATGTCTTCCTTTGTAAGTTATTCCCTTTTGCCCATATATCTTGCGGGGACATAGCCTTTCCTCCATACAGATTCAGATCATTTTACACATAAAAAGTGTTTTTCATACATTTGCATTAGAAGAAGTATTTAGATTGTTTTTGCATCAATTGTGTGTGCTATAGTGCCAAATGACCTTCAAATATCAGTTGTAAGTTGGCTGTTGGTAATGGCTTTCCTGGAACTTGCTATATTTTATTCTGATTATCCCAGGACTCCAATCCAGGGAGCAGCCCTCCAGGACATGCTATGTGTGTGTGTGTGTGTGTGTGTGTGTGTGTGTGTGTGTGTGTGTGTGTGTGAATGGTAAAAGTCAGGAGGTCTGGCGGAACTATATAATGACTTTTAAAGTTTCTCACATATTATTAGCAAAGCAAAGCGGGATAATACCCTGCGTGAATGCTCAACAAGTAAGATGTCAGTGGGTGGGAATGGATAATCCTGTCTGGGAACACAGTTATGGGTGATCAAGAACAGTAGTCCAGCCTACCGCAGGGCTTATTTACAGATCCTTTTGGTATAAAACCCGTTATTCTTGCCCTGTGATGATATTAGCAATAGAATCAGTGTCTTGGGGAAGCACAGTTTAACAATAAGAATAATCCTTGGGAAAGTATTCTGTGCTAACTTTTGGAGCTTCCAGTCTGCAGCTAAGTAGGATTCTTTAATTGAAAGGGGAAATCTGATAAACCTGCTGGTTTGCCTGCTGGGGACTGGGGCAGCTAGCTGCCTGTTTGTAGCAGTCCTGGTAATTAATAATACCCGAAGGAAAGAGCTGGCATGCCACAGCCAACCAGGGGGTCTAAAGACATCAACCAACTTTGAGAGACGACAGCATTCTCTGTACCCTAGGAGACAATGCATTTTAGAAATTTTGGATGAACAGCAGGGACAACACAGGAAGTAAAGCCAGGCACAATCAGAATTAAAACAACCTCCCAATCCCTAACAAACAAAATAACTATGGTCTCTGGAGACAAGCATTTCCTTTCTCTAGGGCTCTGGAAAGTTTCTGTGTGAATCTGACCTTCCCACAGTACCCTTGCAAGCCAGTCAGTATTTTAAAAGTAGGCGTGGCCCGGGAAAATAAATGAGTAACAAGTCTCAGCTGTAAGTCTACTCTTGCTCCAATAGTTCATGTTAGGGGGATTATTTCTTTCCAGTTTTAGTCAAATGCATTGGCATGTTGGATTGCTGCTGGGTGCTGGAGATACCGAGATGAATAGAACCTAATGAGCTGAGATGAGGCCATAGATAATTTTATTTTAAGGAGATTGAGAGCCCAGAAGAAGGATGTAGCCATTCAGCCTGGAGGAGGGTGAGTCAGAGGAAGTTTTACAGGAAAAGTGGTATTTGAACTGGATCCCTTTTCTTTCCTTCCTTCCTTCACTACTTTCCACCTTCTTTTCCTTCCTCACTCCTTTCCTCCTCCTTTCTTTCCTTTTTTGAGATAGGGCCTCACTATATCCCTGGTTGGCCTCAGATTCATCCAACTGAGGTTTGTCTTGAACTTCTGATCTTCCCTCCTCTAACTCTCTAGTGCTGGGCATATAGGTGTGCACCAGCATCCTCAGTATGTGTGGTGCATGCCAGACAAGCATTTGACCAACTGAGCTACATCTCCAACCTCTTGAATTTGATCTCGATGACAAGGAAATAGTCCCAAGCAGAGAACGCATGGGCAAGTGTCTGAGAAAAACAGCAAAGAGCCTCATGTGGATGGAGAATAGGGGACCAAAGATGGGGTGGTATAAGATGCGTCTCCATGGGATACTGGGACCAGGGAATTCTGATTGCTCTTCGGGCTGAGGAGGGAGGGGGACTTGATTGGGGGAGGGGGAGGGAAATGGGAGGCGGTGGCGGGGAAGAGACAGAAATCTTTAATAAATAAATAAATAAATAAATAAATAAAGATGGAATAGAGAGATTTTGAAAGGTTTTATAATGTATATAGAGTAGCAAAGAAACGAGATCAGTACTTCAGGAAATAGATATTGACAATTTGAAGAGGAACTGGAGAAGCAAATGTGGACATTGGGAAGCTAGCGGAAGGCTAATGACATTCTCTGGAGAGTCCTGATGTAAGTAGGAAGGAGGGGGCACATTTAGGATAATTTCAGAGGCAGAACTGACATGCTTGCGACTTGGGCATTGTGGGTAAGCAGGAATCAATAATGGCTGGGAGTGGTATTGGGTAGCAGGTTCCGAAAAGAGGGAGGAAGCTGAGGAAGGCAATGGGATCCCAGGAGAGATAATTCAGGCTACTTGGGCTAAAACATCAAACAACCCCCAAGTTTCCCATTATACCAGGTTATTTTAGCATCTGTTGTTTGAATTTTAATGTGGACTAAAATTATATTGACATCATAGGATTTATGCTGAGCCTGTGATGTGGATGCTGTTGCAGAGGAGTCCAGAGCTTAGTCACTGGTGCACCTTGCTGCGTTCCTAAAGCTGGTATCTCCTCACCTATTCTGTAATGACTGTAGCCTCTTTTATTTACTTATTGTTTTACCAGAAACTTATGAGTGTAGATTTATTATTATTTTTTTTTAATGGAATACTGAAGTACCTTCCTGTTATGGTTGGCCCTGGCCTAGAGTTTCTGGCTCTGATTTCAAACACCGCCACATCCTTTTCCTGACCGGTCCTGCGCCTTCCTCCATATCAACCTCCACTTTGCCTGGGTGTCGGCTCTGTATGCAGAGAGAGAGAGAGAGAGAGAGAGAGAGAGCACACACTGGAGGTAGGCGATGCTGCTGACTGGGAGGATGAACCGGGCTCCTCTGGCCTTTGTTTGTGTTGGCAGCTGAAGTTGTTAACACACTTCTTGCTCCAATAAAAACTTGAGTTTGTTAGGTCCTTGGTCAGGATTTGCTTAGGAATAAGCATGAATATCTCATGATGGGACTGACAGCTTTCTCTGTTACTGGGCCTCCTGATCTGTGATTTTACTCCCTATAGGTTTGGAAGAGTAAGGCTAATCTGAGAATGTACTCCAAGGAAGTAGTTCATTGTCTTTGGTCTTTTTCCTCCTTGCTCTGAAGTGTGTATCTGAGAATTTTCTGGAGAAGACTATTTCCCATTAAGTGTGTTTGTGTGTCCTGAAATACTTCCTGAGTTTACGTACTGTCCATGCTGAAGAAAAAAGTAGTAGACGGAAAAGATCATGGGTGCAAAGTATTAGAGGATTGTGGGAAATA
>NC_022024.1:11879105-11922210 GCF_000317375.1 Microtus ochrogaster
GAGATGGGAACAAACAATCATGGCAGCCCCGTCATACAGGCAGAAGGGTAGATTTTCCTTAAGTGTCATGGCTTCTTTCAAAGGCTCCACCTAAATTCTGGAAGGGGCTCTACCTAGCAGAATGATGCCATGAATGTATATGCTGGGAAAAGTGTGTCTACTTTTATTATCAAAAGGGCTCCCAAATTGTATAAGCTATAGACTCCACAAATCCCGGTTCTACTCTTACGTTCATAAACTAGAAGGGAAAGAAAAAACCCTAAAAATATGAAGATTTTTGTGTTCCCTTTCTGCTCAGCATTGGTTTTTATCTGGCTCATTGACACCCTGCAATTCTAAATTCAGCTGTCTTCAAAGCAGGGAAGTTTGCAGGGCTGGGTGTAGAGGAGAGGGTGGGAGACTGGTTTCAGCTGGCCAGTTCCATCCCGTGATGTGCGTGATTCCGGATAAACAAACGAGGAAAACAATGCCTAATAGTTATTGTGATGCTGCCTTAATTATTTGAAGCCAGCAAAACAGTGATATGTTATTTGACGCTAGATGGCTAGGCTTGCTCTATTTTGGATATATATGTGAGATTTAAAATTAGTCACCACAGTGTGCAAAACAGCCTAAAAAGGAAAGGAAAAAGAAATTAAGGATCTGAGTATGAATACAAAAGTACACAAAGCTTCTTATAAAACACGAACACTGGCAGAATGCCCAAGGCTTGTGGGGTTTTGGACCTTACTCCAGCCACTTGAAATTGGCACTCGAGTGTCATTTTCCAGAGGCATAATCAGAGAGGCCAGGTCTCTGTAGGCTCTTCAGCTTTGTTGATTCTCTTCGCTTTATTATTAAATTGTCATGTTGTTTCCAGTGTGTCGGCACAGTCCTCTTGTTTGAAGCACACTTCCGTTCATTATGAGTTCTGCAGGACCCCCGTGAGGTATGATGTCACCTTCCTCAGCCTGCTCTCTCTGCTGGTGACACTGACAGAGATGAGATAAAGCTGGCCTCAGGTCTCATATTCGATCAATGCCAGGGTTAAGGCTCAGCCATGGTTGGCAGACTCGCCAGCCCTGTTCCTGGCTTTCCAGATACTAGGGTTTTGTGATTTCCTCACTATGTGTATTTTTTCCACCTACGATTTTTTTTTTTAAATAAAAAGAACCGAGGAAAATGTGTTCTTATCTTAGCTCCCTCAAATCCTGAAAAAACCCACAAGGGCTATTTACTGGTGATAAAATACAAGTGCCTTGCTGTGGGATGAGATCAATAAGTAGTGTTCTCTAGACTTAGTGCTGAACTCCAAGGAGATTAAGTTGGCTCTGCCTCCACTGAGGATTCTTCTCCCTTTAGGAGCAAGCTGTCACGCTCCCATCCAGGTCTCAGGCTGAGTTATGCTACTGGGACAGATGTGCAGCCCCTGTGGCTGTGACATTTTACAGCCCTTCCATTGTGATCACTGCTGACATCCCGACACTGGGCAGTTCAGTAATGGTGATCTTGGGGCTCATTCCTTCTGGAGACATCTGCTCTTCTCCTTCGGCTCCTTGGTTTGGCGATGCTCTGAGCACGCTGCTTGTTTTTACCAGAGCTCATCTTTCATCTGGGTCATGAATCTGTATGGATGGTGTCGGGCTTCAATTAAATCAAATAATTCGGGATCGCAACTGGCTTCAGGAGACAAGGATGTCTAGGCTTCTTCTCCACACCGGATATAAGTAACTGTGTGCCGTGAGGCTATATGAACATCTGCAAAATGGGCTCTTTATGCTTTTTAAAAAACATGCACTGTAGTGAAACAGAAGTATAATATAACCATTAGCATTAGTGTCAGCGTAACAGCCCCTGAATGGCATATTGGTGGGAAAATATTGATAGCAAAGTGTAAACAACCTCAAATGGGAAAAGCAATACAGCTTCCTGCATGGAACCCGTAATTTACCATGAAACAGGCTCCTTTGGAAGGACAAGAAGTAGAGAGAGGCACGTCCGAAGTCACAGAATGAAGAGAGTGATTCTACTGCCCGCCTGGCCCCAGGAGGATGAAAACTGAGAAGAAAGGAAGATGAATGAAGTCATGGATGGGGCACCTGGCACACGACCAGTCGGTTATGGTACAAATCCCATTAGTCACAGTTGAGGCCGGCAGAAAGTTTCACAGGTTAACATTCGGTGTCCTCTAGCCACTCAGAGCTTGGTTATAGCAGCAAGAGTTTTGGCAGCTCCACATTCTACTGTGAGGGGATGTCCCTGTGAAGGAAAATGTCCTTACAGACGGGAAGTTCTGTATTTAGATGAGGGATGACATTTAGTTTAGTGAGTTTTCATCCACTTGTACAGAGTCCCTAGCTCCAATTTCCTGCCTTATAAAGGGGTTGAGCAAAATCACTCCTTCTCCTCATTCTTTGTAGTAATATAAGAGGCAGGGCTGCGTCCCCAGCACCCCGGGCCGCCTGCTAGCTTATGCCCCGAAATAACAACACACAAATTGTATTCATTTAAACACTGCTTGGCCCTTTAGCTCTAGCCCTTACTGGCTAATTCTGATATCCCGATCAACCCATCTCTAATAATCTGTGAGCACCGGTCTTACAGGAAAGATTCTAGCCTATGTCCATCCTGGGTCGGAGCTTCATCGCGTGTGTCTGCCTGGGAGAGGGGAGGATGGCGTCTCTGCTCCAGAGAGCAGAGCTGTTGAGTCTCTGTCTGAGGTGTCTTACCTCACTTCCTCTTCCTCCCAGCATTCTGTTCTGTTTACTCCACCCACCTATGTTCTAAGCTATGAGCCCAAGCTGTTTGTTTATTACTTAACCAATGAAATCAACAGATTGCTATATGACACTCCCACATCAATTCTTCATTTTATGGGATCATTAATGTGACACACAGTGAGAAAATAGCTGTGGACAATTTACTAGTGTGGCCCTTCTGAAACAAAGCAGATGTTTGTAACGATTCTTTGCTGAACTCTTGTCACTACAAGTGTCATCATTCTGGGGCAAACATGGAGAATGGCTGCCAGGAGGGAGATTGGTAGCAGTGGCTCAGGGGTTGGGGCTATTATTCAGGTAAAGACCAGGAGGCCTTTGGGGAAGCCAGACCTCTTAAGGCTGATTTGGGGTGAATGTCATCACTAGTGTTGTTGAGTTTTCCTCTGCGGAATGCCAGCCAAGGAGGAATTGACACTGTTCAGAGAGTACCTCTGTTTATTCCTTCTCAGAGAGTGCCTTCTCTGAGTCTGTGGGAGTCCAGATGAGTCTGTGGGAGTGTCTGAGGTACATGAAGTACCAAGTGTCTCCTGATTCTGACCATAGTGCTGTTCTCTATGACCTTATAGTAAGGAAACAACTCTCATGTGTTTTATTTTTAATTTTTTAAAAAAATACATTTTAATTAAAATAAGTGACATTGCTTTCCCCCCTCCCTACCTTCCTTCAGTCCCTCCCAGATATTTTCCCTGCAAACTAAGAATGACTAAGATCAAAAACACTGATAATAGCTTATGCTGGAGGAGGATGTGGAGTAAGAGGAACACTCTTCCATTGCTGGTGTGAATGCAAATTTGTACAACCATTCTGGAAATCAGTATGGTGATTTCTCAGAAAACGGAGAATCAACCTACCTCAGGACCCAGCAATATCACTCTTGGGCATATACCCGAAGGATTTTCAATCATACTACAAGGACATTTGTTCAGATATGTTCATAGCAGCATTATTTGTAATAGCCAGAAACTGGAAACAATCTAGATGCCCCTAAACCAAAGAGTGGATAAAGAAAATGTGCCACAGTACTACACAGTGGAAAAAATAATAATGATATATTGAAATTTGCATGCTAATGGATGGAACTAGAAAAACCCATTCTAGTGAGGTAACCCAAACCCAGAAAAATGAACATGTTATGTATTCAATCATAAGTGGATACTAACTGTAAAGCAAAGGATAATGAGCCTATAGTCCACGACCCTAGAGAAGCTAAGTAACAAGGTGAACCCTAAGAGAAACATATATAGATCTCCCTGGGAAGGGGAAATAAATAAGATCTTCTGACAAAATTGGGAGCATGGAGGTTTGGGGGGATGGATGGTGGAAGGGGAGGAGGAGGGTAGAAAAAGATGGAGAAGAAGAACTTGAGGGAATGGAATAGTTGAGATGGAGAAAAGACAGAGATGGAGAGCAAGGAAAGAGATATTTTGACTGAGGGAGCCATTATAGGGCTAGCCAAAAACATGGCATTAGAGAAATTCACAGGAATCCACAAGAATGACCCCAGCTAAGACCCCAAGCAATAGTGGAAAGGGTATCTGCACTGACCTTGCTCTGTAGCCAGATTGATGACTATCTTAAATGTCATCATAGAACCTTCATCCAGCAACTAATAGAAACAGAAGCAGAGACCCACAGTGGAACACTGGGCTGAGCTCCCAAAGTCCAGTCGAAGAGTGGAAGGAGTGAGAATATGAGCTAAGAGGTCAAGACGATGATGGGGATACCCACTGAAACAGTTTACTTGAGCTAATGGGAGCTCACCAACTCTGGATGGACAAGGAAGGAACCAGCATAGGACCAAACTAGACCCTCTTAATGTGATTGATAGTCACATGGCTGGGACAGATGCAGGGCCACTGGAAGTGGCACCAGAATTTATCTCTACTGTTTGTCTTGGCTTTTTGGAATCCATTCTATTTGGATGGATACCTTGCTCAGCCTAGATATAGTAGGGAGGGCCTTGGACTTTCCTCAAAGCAATGCACCTTACCCTCTCTGAGGAGTGGCTGGGGAGTGAGGTGGGGGAAAGTAAATGGAATGGGAGGAGGGGAGGGGATGGGAACTGGGATTGGTATGTAAAATGAAAAAGGATAATTTGTTTTCTTTTTTTAAAAAAATAAAATAAAAGATGTTTGCATGTCATATTATTTAAAATTTAATATGTTTTAATTTAAATAGAGTAACATTGTTTCCCACTCCCTACCTTCCTTCAGTCCCTCCCAGGTATTCCCTCTACAAACCCTTACACTCCATCTCCCTACCCTCAAGTTGATAGCCTCTTTTTCTTTGATTAGTATTGTTACACATATATATGTGTGCATAAATATAGAAACACAGTCTGCTGAGTTTGTTTTTGGTGCTTGTGTGCATATGGCATCAGGCTTGACCACTTTGCATTGGATACCAAGTAAGGGGCTCATCCCAGGGAAAGGCTAACCTAATTATCTTTCTAGTGTTGCACTGATAATGAACACATGGTCCATATTCACAATGGAGCACTGTGAAGCTGTAGAGAAAAAAATGAAATTCGTGGGTAAATGGGTAGACCAGAAAAGATATTGAGTGAGGTAACCCAGACCCAGAAAGATAAATGTTGGGAGTTCTCTCTTATCTGTGGCTCCCAGCCCCAAACCTTCAGTTGTGAATATGTAACATGGAGTAACCACAGAAACCAGGAAAACCTAAAGGAGCCATCAGTGGGGCCTGAGAGGGGAGCAGAGGAATATAGGTGATATGAAGTGAGAAACTGAAAAACACGGAGAGGGCTTCAGCTGGGGAGGATGGAAGGTGGCCAATAGAAAAAGAGAAGGAGGGACACGGGACAAATAACATTAAGGTTGTTTGATAAAGCCTCAAAGAATCATATTGTTTTATATTTGCCTAAAATTATAGATGATACTTACAAGTATATATGTACATATAAGCATGTGAATGCTTGCAAACACTCACACACACACACACACACACACACACACACACACACACACGAGTTATGATACTTGGTTGACAATGTGACCCACAGGCACAAGAAACCCTGTTTTAAATGGTTAGCACGCTAGTCCAGTGACTGGGAATGACATAGACGATTGATGAGGTCCTTGGTTACCTCTCAAGGGTTTGTGGTTAGCCCCTATTGCTGAAGGTACCACATACTTATGACAGACGACTTGGATGATTTGAGCTGGATTTAACCAGAGCCAGAGTTCTAGGCAAGAAATGAAAGTGGCTTTGTTTCTGAATTCCAGCTACACAGTAGACTCACACCGGGGAGCTGTGGAAATGCACGTACCCAGACGCCACTCCTGGCCAAGGAAAGCAGACTCCAGGAGGCAGGTCACTGGGTACCAGCTCTTAAAACTAAACAAATGAGACTCTAATCAAGCCAACAAAATGCCTTGACTTTCCTGATGGGCACAGAAGATTGGGAAAAGCACAAGTGAGAAAACTCAAGACCATTTAGATGTGGGAAGCAAGAGGCATGTGTGTGGAGACTGAGTTTAGGATTAGGATAAAAATGATCCGGGTATTCCTCATGAAGAGGCTGTTTCTCGTTTCAGATGTCAGCCATAAGAAGCTGTGAAAGAGTTGAGGCCGATGACGTCACGTGGGCCATAATTCACATTCTCTGGGGGGAGTACATTACATAACCCTGGTCTTGTATGTCATCCAGAACCCAAGAGTGCAAATGGAGGAGATCTGTGCCAGGACAGGGCAGGATCTCGCTCAAACTGCCCTCGTGCACATTGTCCTTTTCAATGGCTATCAAACATGGGAAAGTGCCCTTAACACCTTGAAGTACAATGTTTCACAAAATGGAACATCTGAGCTTGGCGGGAGACAGAGGACACTTGATTCCTTTGGAAATCATTCCTTTTTTATATGAAGAAGGTTTAGCTAAAAAAAAAAATTCAGTGGTGGGCACTGATTTTACAAAGACGATGAATTGTGTGTGCACAGCCTTTTCTAACAAGAGATTACCATGGAGACTGTTTTAAATGATGCTTGAAGTACCTGAGTATACATTAGGCTTTAGCTCTCCAGTTTGGTGAGATTGAGGTATTGTTTCCTTAAATAAAGTGAGCACTTAAAATTATAATTAGTAGACTTAAATGTTAAAGGAAAAATACAAATAAAGATACACACAACTTTTACTACCAATTTTAAATGGCAGAATTGATTTTTTTAAAAAAATTAATGTGTTAAAATGGCTTTTATATATAAATTAAAATACTTCTTTTCTCAGACAACATTCAGGTTTCTAAAAATTTATAATGATGGAAAGCTTAGAAAGATCATAATAGTCATGCTTGCACGACTGCAATGTTAATTAAATGAACAAAGAACCCACCAAGGTGTGTGTCTTATACAAAATATGTCTAAAGAAAGACAGAAAAGCTAACTAGGGGAAAAATTGGAGATTATTGAATCCACCTCCATGTCCATATGTAGCCATTACGAGTAGAAATGTTTCCAGCCAGTACAGGAGATTTAATTTTTACCAAAAGAGATCTTAGGAATGTCACAGGTGGTGATTACGCTTGGAACACAAAAATAAATTCCTGTGTACCTTCTGCCAAATTAGCTGCCATTGAGAGAAACAGCACCAGGCCTTCCAAGACCCTGCTGGATCAGTTCCTTATTTGAATCAAATTATGCTATTATGAGAAATAGTCTTATTTAATGAGAATATAATTATTTTTATTGTGACTAGTCACAGCCATAATGCAAATGACTGAGTGTGTCAAGGAGCTGGCTGGCTCTGGCATTACCTTTGCTGCCTACCTTCCTCGGGCTTCAGCTTCCTCAATGATATGCTGAGGTGGTATTTCAGTGCTTGTCATGGGGTTTTGACAGAATAGCTGATAAAAAAGGGATGTAAGTCTGTTCTCAAGCAAAGTTGTTTTCAGCCAGGAAAAGTGAAGAATTAACTGCTCATATAGGGAGCTAAGCCCAAATCAATCAGCAAATTCCTACAATGTATTAGTATGTAATGTTCTTTTCAAAAGGTTTTCTCCCTCCTCCAATTAGAGCACAGGATTTCATGCTAATCTAGACTCTTACAGGAAGAGCAACTGATTCAGGTAAATAATCTTCCGAGAGCATACCTCATTCAGCACTTGGAAGAAACTCATACGGGCCTGTATTTTCTCTGGTAATCTGTATTAGTCGTTTTTCTGTGGCTGTGACCAACACCACAGTGGCAAGTGACTTACGGGAGAAAGAGTTGATTTTGGCTTAGGCTTCCAGAGGGAGAGGCCATTAGTGTTAGGGGAAAGCTTGGTAGCAGGACGTCAGGTAGAATTCTGTGCGATCGCATCTTCAACTGTAAACCCAAGCAGAGCACAGAGACTGGAAGTAAGAACCAGGCTAGGAATCCCAAAACCCGCTCTCAGAACATACCTCCCCCAGCAAAGGATTGCCTCTTAAAGAGTCCACAACCTCCCCAAAGAGTGCCAACAAACCCGGACCCAGTGTGTGACTCTCTCCCTCCCTTGGCTTCTCTCTTGCACAGTAAGCTACTGTTCTTTTTTTCTTTCCATCAAATGTTAGACAGCTTGAAGTATATATAAAATGAATTTTAGTTGTCTGTATTCCCCATTTCTCTCTCTTATTCACTGCTGTTTTTCCTTTCTTGTTGGAACACCTTTTCTCAAGAAATCTCTTTTCTTCCTTCATGCCTTCTTTTTTGTGTGTGATCCAGAGTTTACTTATGTTTCTTGAACAAGAATGGGTGGTTTTTTTTTTTTTTTTTTCTGGAGCAAGAGTGATAGATCAAGGCCTCCCGAGGAGACAGTTGTACATGTAGAAAACCAGAAGGAGAAAATCCGTGTCATACTGGAGATTGTGAGTATGGGTTGTACTGGGATCCCAGGGATCACGTTGAGTGTGCAGAGGGGTGAGAGGGGTTTCTAGTGCAGCTGGAGGCACACCAGAGGAGCACCTGCTGCATGCTGAAGTTCATCTGCATTCCCGATATTCAGTTGACCAACTTGGCCTCTGTCTTACTTTCCCCACTCACATTCCTGGGCATCTTCATGGGAGTTGATGGTTGTAATAATTTTTCTTTTTTTCTGCTATGCAGGAGTCCCGTATCATCCTACTTGTTTGTATCTAGTCTCTTCTAGGTCCCTAAGGGTGCACACTGATGACATGGGTGTGTCTGCACGTGGAAGGTTATATGTGTGTTAGAGCTTATTTCTTGAATTACTGAATTGGGTCCAGAAACAACATAGTGTTAAGAACTCAATACCACGCTCCAAATATCTTTTACTTGCTTTCCAAGGTTACTTTGTGCTATCATGTTTGATGGTTAGAACATCTTTGTTACTGATGGTAAATGATGAAGATTTAAGTTTTCTAGAGATTGCAAAGATTAACCACTCTTTTAAGGACCCCGTCTTTGCAGGATGCCAGGACTGGTCTTATATAATTTAGTGTTTCCTTCTTCTTCGAAATCTTTACCCATGGCATTTTTGTCATGCCTTAAAGATGAGTTTCTGGAGCTATAGGGGAGAAACAGTAAGAAGAGGACATATTTATTACTTCTAGGCATGGTGCCTATAGTGAAAAGGATGATGTTTTGTTTTGCTTTGTTTTACCAGGCTCCTTTGAGCTTTCCCTGGCTTCCTTTTTTCTTTAAGGCTTTGTCCCATCTGCCATTACTTGGTCAGCCCCAGCTGCGAACTTGTACTTACTGCTGGCTGACAGCTCTATCGCTTTTGACAATGCCTTGAGGAAACATATTTCTCAAACGCCCCATTCTACTGAGATCTTTTTGCCCAGGTCAGCTCTGAGGCTTCTCCCATCCCAGTAGGGCTCTATTTCGCTTTCTCCTCATTTCTCTTGGGTTCACCTTTTGAGGTGGAGTGGTCAGTGTTTTACTTGTATCTATTGCAGCCTTGTCACTCTCCTTTGAATTGCTCACTGTCTGGGATTTCTCTTGTTTTCAGTAATAACAACTCTGAGCTAGAACATTTGTCACGGTTGCTGAAGTTCTTTTAGAGAGAGATGCAGAACTCTTAACTCCAATCAGCATCTTCTCTTCCTGATTAGAGCATCCCATTTGCTTTTATAGAAATGAGTTCAGGGTCAGCAGGTGATAGTGTGCCCATCATGTTTTATGAGAGGTGTTATGGATACATATATGGCCATGTCTTCTCAGCTTTCCCTTCTGGTGTTTGGTGTTTGTCTAATGAGAGCACCCAGGACAGTGTGACTAGATCCAGTGTTCTCAGTCAGCTGGACTGTAGGCTAGTGGAAGATGGGGGACCTCAAATGCATTGGAATCTTGGTTGGAGGAGAGCTTCCGCAACAGTAGGTGAGGCATGATGAGCAGGGCTGGTGGACTCCTGCCAGGGAGAAGCCATCATTCTGGCCCTGAAGCTAGAGAAGTGATGGGTTCTATCACCTTGCTGCACCTGCTTGGAGTAGAGCATCCATCACACCAAGCTGTTCTTAAACATTTCCTTGAATAAATGTTCCTCTGTCTTGTAGATGCCTTTAGGAATTTCCCGGTGACTTTAAACTGTTGTTATTGTGATCGCTAGAAATGTAATATTCCCTAGTGATGGTTGTTTTGCAGGAGAAAGAGTCCACAGAGATCTGTATACTACCACTGGGCAGTATTTCATTAAAAGAATGGATGTCATAGACTCCAAATTCAAGCTGAGCGTAGTTCCTTCTTTGTTTTCATTGTGAGAATCTTAGTTTCTGCAACCCTATAAATTTGCTACACCTGTCACCAGTGCCACTCGCTTTTACATATCCTAAAATACTTGCCAGAGATATGCTTTTTTTTTGTACATGATTTCTATTTTGTGGCTAGATGACTCTCACTTATTGCTTGGCTGGATTTTCACTAAGGGCTTATTCTACAAGGGTCCAGGGCTAAAATATCATCTTTCTCAAATTCCATTTTCATGAAACCAGCTCTGCATAAATGTTTAGTTCTGTATCTACTTTATTCAGCTCAAAGAGTAGGGCTCTTTCTTATGTATGATCCGTTTTCTCCCATGGCCCTCCTCAAGGAGTCTTTTAGCTGGGAAGGTCATTTGAGTAGCAAAGATTCTAAGTTTCAACAGCAATTCATCAGATCTCCTTAGTCTATTGGCTTGAGAGTTTCTCTTTAAAATCCCTTATCTCAAGCCAGTGAGATGGCTCAGCAGGTACAAGTGCTTGCTACCAAGCTTGATGACTTGAACTCAATCTCTGGGAACCACACAGTGGGAGGAGAGCAGTGACTCTTGAATAGTGTCCTGTGAGTGCCACATGTGTGCTGTGGCATGTACTCATGCCATTCCTCATGGAAGAAGTAAATGGGCAGGGTGACACAGTTGTTCATATTTATCATGGTCGAATGCTAACTTTACTCAGTCGAATATGGTGGTGGCAATAAGCTCTTCTTCGTTGTCAGATTTTACTTTATTTTCAATAAAACTCATCTGAAATCTACATGTCTTTAAACACAACATCTACTTGTTAGTTTTCAACATAGCTTAAGGGAAAATGTGTTCATTACTCTAAAACATAAATTCCAAACTTACAAAAGCAACAAAAAGAAAAAAAAGTAAAATTTCTGTCCAATTAGGCTCAAGACTTCTGTGACCTTTGAAGGTCATGGTGAAATCTGTCTCCCAGGCTACCCATTGATGCCCATGGGTAATAATAATAATAATAATTATTATTACTGGTACTATTACTGCTGTTTTAGTTTTAGTTTGGGTGTGTGGTCTTCATCAGTGGGCAAGTATGCTGGAGGAAGACACTGTTATGGTTGTTTTTGAACAGACACTTTATAGTGGAGCAGCTGAACAGCTCAGCAGACATTGGATCATACCGAGCATGGTTACTGCAGACTGACTTTCTAGGCTCCTCTCAAATAATAATGGTATTAAATTTGTTTCATACAAGCTGCATCCCAAATGACATGACTCACTTTAGTTCATGTTTAAAATATCTTAGAAGGTGGGCAGTCCAAATCCTATTTCCATGTCTTTGATGTGGCAAAAAAAAAAAGAGAGAGAGAAAACCTCTTAGAGAGGTGAGCTACTTGTTCAGGATCATGGGGCTTATAAATTACAAAACCCAAGACGTCTATCTCTTATAACTCTTTCATCCTGCTCCAACTGTTTCCTGAATGAAGGTGAGCACCCCAGGTGACCTTCCAGAGATGGAAAGAATCCCACAGTACCAGAAACTACGTGACATTTCGAAAGGACTCGTTGAAATTTGATGTGAAATTCCATCTGACATGTTTGTAACAACCTTAATTATTTAATCGATTTGATAACAGAATATTTAAAGCAGCAACAAACATAATTGGGCATAGCCAATTTTATCCATAAATCAGACATTTTGCACCTTAGTTTTCACCCTTCAGTTCTGTTTTGTGAACTAATTGGCAATATTGGATGAGAATTCAGGATGGAGACAGACTATAACAGGTGGAGCAATCATATCTTCAGATGGAAATTAATTTATATATACACACAAATACACATGCGTATTCATCGCCTCTGATCCTGCCAAGAAAAAAGCCCCAACAGTGTGGTTAGCTGTAATTATGGCTAAGTGTCATAAAACAATTTTGGCATATTCCGGTGCCCCTCTGGAATCACAGTGGCCTCTTCGTTCTTGATCTGCTAAGCACGTTTTAATCTCTCATGAATTCGTCCTTGCGGGTATTTTTTTTTTATGCTGTTTGGTTTGTCAGAAAAGTAATTTGACTACATGCTGCAACTCATTTTGTGATTTGGGGATGTTGTGAAAGCAGCTATCTGGCGAGCCGGATGGGAACAAAGTGTGTCAGTATGATTTATAGGGATTGCCGTGGCTTCTGCGATGCCTAGAGAACTCTATATACTCCAGTGTGCGTGTGTAAATGCCTTTGGGCGGGGGTAGTCTCACTCAGACTTCCCGAGTTTTCTAAATGCTTTCATAATTGCATGGTTGTTTTTGAGTGTTTGAGCAGAAGGAGCATTGGATTACTTAGTGCTCTTTTTTGGACATGCAGTTTTGAAAAACTTGTTTGAAAACCATAAATCAAACAGATAACTACTTTGACGTGTTACTAGACTGTAGTCTTGGCTGAAGGAGACTAATGGACAATATTTGTCCCCAAAGTCATTTTGAGTCTTCTCGGTACTCTCTATGGTAAGATGTATAGTAGGAAAAAACACTTAAAGCTGGTGAGAAGTCTTCACAGTTCTTATTTTTTTTATATAGCAAGACCAAGAGAAAAGACTGTCATGATGAAGATTTCCATGCTGCATTCAAAATAAGTTAGAAAAAAGGAATTACACATGGTTTTCAATAATTATTTAATTTAGAAGTCAATGTAATTTAAAATAGAAAATGGTGCATGTTTTAAAATTTAGTCAAAGTTAACTAACCTGGTATTTGTAAGTTATTTCAAACTAAGATTAAAGTTGTTTTGACCATACATGAAAAAGAATGGCTATGTTTTTTCCCTGCAGAATAACAGCAACTAGTTATAAATGATATCAATTTATCATAAATAACCAATGATCTCAAACTATATTTATGTTACCCACCAATGAGAACAATTGCTACGATTTCAGCAAATATTTGTACCAGACATCTAATTATACATTCTCAAGGATATTTAATAAAATTGGATTAAAGTATATGTAATCCTGTTTCACTCATTAAAATATTGTAGACATTGTTCTGTATTAATAAATACAGATTTTTGTATTCCTGTACAGGTTAAAAGTGTTTTGATATATAGCTACTCCATAACTACATTAATGAAATTTCAATTATTTTCCATTTTAAGCCTTTATGAATAACATAGTTTCATAGACAAAACATATGAGTATTTTAGCCAACAACTTTATATTTTCTATGTGTGAGACATTATTTCAGGAACTGGTGATATAGCAGTGAATGAGACATTGAGGCCTTTGTTTTTATGGACTTTATGTTCTTTAAAAAGATTGGATACTTATTTAATGTATATGGGTGATTCGTTTACAAGTCTGTCTATGCACCTTGCCCATGGAGTCACAAAGAAAGCATTGGAGACTGTAGTTGGAGTTACATACAGTTGTCAGTCACTATGTGGGTGCTGGGAATTGAACATGGATCATCTGAGAGAGCAGCCAGTGCTCTCAACCATTGAACCATCTTTTTGCCCCAACTTTAACTTCTTTAGAAGCCAAATAAATAACCTAGCTAGTAGCAAAATATTATGTGCTTGAAAAAGACAACAAAGGAAGTAAATATGATGGTAACTGAATGAGACCATGAGGTAACATTAACTGTTAGTCTTATGTTGTATAATTGCAATACTGTGAATTGTCAGTTTAGTAGAATCTGGAATAATGAAGCAGGATTATTAAAAACTCAGAGACTGAAATTGGGGTTTAACCTAAAGACCAGAAAACAAAACAGTCAGCCACTAGCTCTTACCTTTACCTCAGTCTGTAACGATGATCCTGTCTCCAGTAATCTCAGAGTGAGACTGTGTGTGAGAGCTGTTTCCTCCCGTTTATAATCCTCTCTAGGGCTGGGATTAAAGGTGTGCACCATCCAGTTTCTATAGCAACTAGTGTGGCTACTGGGATTAAAGGTGCGTGTCATTGTGGCTACTGGGATGTCGTTGCTGCTTGGTCTGAAAGGCAATGGTAGCTAGGCCATTTTATATGCCTGTGGACAACTGTCTTCGCTGATTAATAATTGAGGTGGGAAAACCCATCTTCGGAGGATGACATCATTTCCTGGTTGGGATCTCAGACTATAGAAGCAGAGAAAGGGCACTGAGCATCAGCATGCAATCATGCTCTGCTCCAGATTACGGCTCTGGGCTTTAAATTTACAGGGCCTTGACTTTCCTACCATGACGGAATTTACCCTTGGATTGTGATGTAAAGTAAGTCCATCTTCTTTAAGTTGCTTTATCCAGGGTATTTTATTTACAGTATCAAGAAAAGAAACTAAGAAACATTTATTCATGGAGGGTAGATTATACTACCCAAGAAATTTGTGAAATTTGCCTGATTGCCTTCACCTTGTTAGCACACCCATTCCTTCACTGGCACTGGAGCCTACTTTTTTGGGATTCCATCATATACAGAAGACCAGCTGAGAAGATATCTAGAGGGTGGGGCAGGGGAAGAGATTCATTCCATAATTTCTATGACTCTAGAAAACCCTGACTAATACACCTGAAACTCAGAAATTCTAGAAAACCACAAGACTTCTTTTCAAGGTTCTATACAAGTACAAGCAATTGCTGGGAGAGAGGAAGCTCTCCGGAGGTGCTCCCTGCATTTTGGGCAGGGTCCAGACATAGGACACAGGAATTTTGGAGACACATGAAGTGGCCCTAAAGTCACCAAGGCCTGAATAAACTCATTGGTGTATCAAACTCTACTTGGGAAGAATTGTTTCTGTGGTCTGAGGTTGGTGTTTTTTATCTGAGGTGGAAGGAAATTTGTTCACTTTTCCCTAGTCAAGAAACACCTTCAAAAGGCCTTTCTCAGGAAAAGGGATTTCAACAGAAATGTGATCTAAAGGAGCTAAGAAGAGAATATTCCAAGTAGTCTTCTCCAAATGGCCTTGGGGTGATTTTGTCATGTTGAAGGGGCAGAATGGAGGGTGTTGCTTGAGGGTGGTACAGGGAAGTGTGTAGAAGGATGAAATAAATTATGAAGAGGCATGCAGAGTTTGATTCTGTGGAGATTCATGGATTCACAAGGAACAGCTAGATTTTATTCTAAGGGGAATATTTTTCTCATGTTCTAAATGCTGTCTGAGCAATTTACATGTTGTGCTGGGTAGATTCTTTTTGCCAGTTTCACACAATTTTGGGTTACCTGGCAAGAGGGGACCTCAGTTCCTATGAGACTGACCCATGCTCTTGTGGGACATATTCTTGAATGACTGATGTAGAAGGAGTCCAATGTTGGAAATGCAAAGCCCTGGGCAGGTTGAACTGGGCTGAATAAGAAAGGAGGTTAAAAAAAAGCCATGGAGAACAAGCCAGCAGCAGCTTTCCTCCACGGATGGTTGTTGCTTCAGTTCCTATCTCCAGGTTCCTGTCTTGGCTTCCCACAATGACGGACGGTGTAGCCTGGAAACCAAATCCACCCCTTACCCCTACATAGGAGCTTTTGCTCAGTGTTTTATTCCAGCATCAGAAAGCAAACTAGATGTATAAAGGTGTAGAGGTATTGATTTTGGATGAAAACTCAAGGGGAAACACTTGCTTATTAAATGTGCAGTTCACCAGATATTTATGGCACAATAGTCTCATGTTAACCATATTTTATGCCCTAGAATATGTGAAATACTAAGGACTCAGTAGTTTCCCAAACGCTGGAAGTCCTCACCCTTTTCAAGCTTCCATTCTTAGTTCATGTAATAGAATGTCCGGGAAAATGTATGTGGAACCTAAATCAAAGCATGGGGCATACACATATGCTATTTGATTTTATTACTTTAAATTTATTTTTATTTTATGTGTACTGCCTGTTTTATGAAAATGTTCTTGCATTGCCTCCAGAGACTGGAGGAGAATTGCCTGGAGCTGGAGTTACAGAGGGCTTTCATTCACAATATAGGTGGGATCCCAACCCTGATCCTTTGCAAGAGCAATATGTTCTCCTAACCAGTGACCCATCATTTCAGGCCCTATGCCATGTGTTATTTTAGGTAGGATAGTCTGAAAGGCCTTGAGAGAGTCTAACCTCAGCTAACATTTATAACAAGTGAACAAATATTACAAGCTAAAATCTTGGAGATGCTTATTTGAAGCAGAGGAAATGGCAAGCAAAGCGTACATAATGATCAAACTGTTGGCTCTAAGAATCCCAGGCACTTAGAACAGAGGATCAAAATCAGTGCTAGAACATCTAATGACAAATTGGTGGGTAGGATGTGTGCCAGGAATGGAAATATTTCAAAGTTGTAAGTACAACAGGAAGAGAGTAGAGGGTTTTGATCAGGGGAGTAGCCTGTTCTCCTATGTTTTCAGATCACTTTGGCAGCTGTGTGGTTAACCAAATGATGGAAGTAGTGAGGCCTGGTAGGAGACTTTAATACTAGGCTAAGCAAGAAATGGTGGCTTTCACTGGATGATGATGGAGAAATAATAAACCATTGACAGAATCTGAAGATTCTGAGAAAGAAGAGTGGTTAGGTTGTACTAAATCGCTGGGTATGGAGTCTTAGGGAAATGAAGAAGTCTTGATTGATTCCTGAAGTTTGCCTTATGTATCTGGTACACGGTGACAATATTCCTTAGATATGGAGGAGCTATGGGAGGAAAGAGAGAGTATGATAGGGGAAGCAGAAATTTTGCTTCGAGCGTATGAAGCTGTGGATTTCCACCGTTCTTTGCGAAGATGCAGAGACATTTAGAGATGCGAGTATTTAGAGGATGGTTAGAAGCAGAGGTAGATGACACCAGGTATGGAGTGAGCGTAGAGAAGAGCTGCTGCCCAAGAGAGCAGCCGGAGAACTTCACATTCAGAGATCTACTGCAGGGATGCTCAGGGACAGGTGTAGTTCAGGAATCTGTGAAATCTCAAAGGCCAAATGGAGAAAAATATTTAAAATTCTATGGGACTCAAGGAGGAAGAGAACTAAGAATCAGTTACTGGATTCCAAAATGTAAATTTTATGATGTCCATGTGTATAGGCAGAGACTACTCTTTTGCTCCTGGCTGCCCAGACCTGAATAATCACATAGAAACTATATCAATTACAAAACTGCTTGGTTGATAGCTTAGGCATATGCCTAGCTACCTCTTACATCTTAAATTAACACATTTTTATTAATCTGTGTATCACCACAAGGCTATGGCCCACAGGTAAGTGTTTGGGTGCCTGTCTCCTTTGACAGCTATGTGACATGTGCCTCCTTTGGCAACTATATGGCATCTCTCTAACTCCGCCTACTCTCTTTCTATATCTCTGTTCAGATTTCCCACCTGGATTTACTCTCCTAAGCCATTGGCTGAGACAGCTTTATTCATTAGCCAATGAAAGCTACACAGATAGAGAAGGACATCCCACATTATAAATGAGAACAAGTTTGGTAGGAAATGTGGATGGAAGTCTAATGAGATTTGGCTTAAAAGGAGGCAATACAAAGAGGTTATAAACAATAGGCTTTATTATTTTAAAACGTAACTGTTTAACATTTGCAATGGAAGAACAGCAATGGATCAAGACTCGTGAGGCGTATGCCACAGTAGTATGGAATATAGAATCATGAAAGGTTTATTATTTGTTTGATAATCAGTTAAATAAATCATGCATCTATTTATGTTTGAGTGCTTGCATGCATCAGCACAACACAAACATGCTTGGTGTCTATGGTGAGGACATAGAATTCTTTGGAACTGGAGTTACAAGATTTTTGTGAACCACCATATAACTGCTGGGAACCCTGAACCGGAAACCAGGTCCTCTGCAAGAGCAGCCCACGCTCTTAACTGCCGAGTCTTCTCTCCATTCCCAGTGGCCAAGCTTTTTAAAAATTGATTTCTCCATTTATTTATCCATGCATGCATGCATGCATGCACATGCATGCCTGTGCTACAATGCATATTTAGAAGTCAGAGGACAATTTGTAGAACTCAGTTTTCTTCTACTACATGCGTTACAGGGATTGAACTCAAGTCAACAAGCTTGGCAGCAAGTGTCTTTACTTTCTTTTCTCGCTGTTTGTGGTAGTTTGAATAAAAATGGGTCCCCATAGGTCCATTGGGACTGGCACTATTAGGAGGTGTGGCCTTATTGGAGTAGGTGTGACTTTGTTAGGGAAATCACAGTGGGTGGGCTTTTAGGTCTGAGATGCTCAAGTCATGTCCAGTATGGTCTTCCTTCCTGCAGCTTGCAAATCCAGATACAGAACTCTTACTTCCTTCTCCAGTACTATGTTTGCTGCATGCTGCTATGCTTCCTGCTATGATGATAATGAACTAAACTTCTGAAACTGTAAGCTAGCCACATGATGTGGGAGTGTCATATATCAATCTGTTGATTTCTCTGGTTAAGTAATAAACAAACTGCTTGGGCTCATAGCTTAGAACATAGGTAGGTGGAGTAAACAGAACAGAATGCAGGGAGGAAGAGGAAGTGAGGTAAGACGCCTCAGACAGAGACGCCATGTTCCGCTATCCCGGACACACGCCATGAAGCTCCGACCCAGGATGGACATAGGCTAGAATCTCCCTGGTAAGCCACCTCGTGGGCTACAGCAGATTATTAGAAATGGGCTAGTCCAGGTGCGAGAGTTAGCCTAGAAGAGGCTAGATAGAAATGTGCCAAGCAGTGATTAAAAGAATACAGTTTGTGTGTTGTTGTTTCGGGGCATAAGCTAGCCAGGCGGCAGGGGTGCTGGGGACGCAGCCCCGCTGCTCCTATTACTACAGCCACAGTTAAATGTTTTCCTTTAGAAGAACTGCTGTGGTCATGGTGTCTCTTCACAGCAATAGAACCCAAATAAAGAAGTAAATCTGTATTAGTCAGGGATCTCAGAGTCACTGAGTTTATGGAATGAATCTCCCCCCCCCCAGATGGCTCAGATCATCTTCTGTATATGCTAGAATCCCCCAAAAGTAAGCTTCAATGCCAGTGAAGGAATGGGTGTGCTAGCAAGGGAGGGTAGTCAGGCAAAGAACAGAACCTCCCTCCTTTCATGTCCTTATATAGACTTCCAGCCAAGGGTGTGTCCAAGATTAAAGATTCTTCCTCACGCTCTGTAAGATCCAGGACACAGGTGTTTCTTCATACCTCAAAGTTCCAGACTAGAAGGGGATTCATCCACTTCAAATCAAGCAGAAAATCTCCCACAGGTGAGCCCTCCATTTCTGGATTGTAGTTCATTCCAGAGATAGTCAAGTTGACAGCTAAGAATAGCCATCATACAATCCGTTATAGGGATTTTTTTTGAGAGCCCATTTAGGCATTCATTTTAAAACATAAAACTCGGTGATTAAAGATCTTAGTTTTGATTTTGTTGCTCCTAGCAGTTCTCATGGAATGACTGTGGGAACCAGATTAATTTAAGGAGCTATTGTAGGAATACATAGAAAAATCTAATATAGTAGTTTGGATAGTACTGTGAACTGTGGAGAGAAAAGAGAATAAATTCAAAATAGATTTAGAAGTAGAGTTGAGGGGAAAAGTACAGACAAAGGAAAAATGATTGCAAAGTTGACCAAATTTCTCTCTGGGACAATTGGGTGTCTGGTGACACAATTTAGTAAAATAGGAAAAAAAAATGGGGAGATAAATGAGGCCCCTTTTTAGATACAGTAATTTTGGTTTTGACATGCTTAGTTTGAGATTGCAATTACATGCTACCTTTTCAGGGGAAATTCTTTAACATTAAATTGTCAGATCAAAGCATTACTTTATGACACACATTTCTAAACGCGCCATCGACCAGTATTTGAGATTCCTGTTGCTCTGGGAAACTCTAGGTATTGTCTTTTTACTCTTTGCCAATCTGATGGGTAAAAGCACAGTTTCAAAATGTTCCATGTCTGTGATTACATATATAATATATGTGGGAGAGCGGAGTCATTCGTTATGATGTTTGTGATTATCTTCGTGTCCTATAGTGCTTCCCAGCTCTGATTCATGAGCATTATTTTGTATTTAAAAAACAACACTCATTTACCGAATCAGTGACAACTTTTTACTTGGGTTAAAATGAGACAGAATTAAACAAATGGCTCAGAAGCAAAGTGAACAATGGTTCTAAAACCAGAAAATTTGGTATATGAAAAAAGTGATTTTTCACATTAACTGGACAGGTTATATCATCCATGTGGACACCTGTTTTGGGAAGCAATGCTATAGTTTTACATCATTTTTATGGTAGAAATCAGGTTTTAGTAGCCTGATCTCATGTTTCTGTGAAAGGACCTAACTTTTTTTTTAATTTTTAAAATTAAAGGTGTAATTATTAATGCACATGAAGCATACATGTTGATGGGTTTCTCTTTGGGGTTCCACACATATTTATCACCTTCAGTCTATCTACCCCAGCCTCCCTCTCAAACCTCTTACCACTGGTATTATTGGTCTTACAAGAGTCTTCAATTGTATATTAAAACTATTCATCTTTCTTTATGTTCTTGCTTCAGTGCTCCCGTTATTTATGTAACACATATATTAGCTCTATTCTGAACTCAGTGAGACCTGAAAAACATCTGTTTCCATGTCATGGGAGTCTTTCTTAAAGGTCTAAGCAAACTCCTGGTGGTTGACATCCCTTAACACTTTCTGCATTCCCACCACCCTCAACTTGACTTCATGCACATCTGATATTCTCTATCTTGTCTTTTTGTTCTATGCCAGCTTGTTTTCCATCATTTGGCCCCCTCAAAAGCCACTCCTGTGCGAGATTGGATGCTGGGTACCTTTCGTGTATTTTACAGCTATTTTAATATGTTCAGAACTCTTGTATATTCCTTGGCCTAATATTAAATCATGCTGCTTTTTCTATGCAACTCTAATATGTGGCCTTAATTACAAGAACTGTATCTCTATTAATTTATTCCGCATTTATAGACTGTGTGTGTCAATCATCGCAGAAGAGTCAGCAAGGCAAAATGATTCCTCCGAGCATCTTAACCTCTAGTGGGACATTATGGATTTAAGTTACACCAGAATGTGATTTTGACAGTTAAAGAACTTTCACTTTCATAAAGCAACCACAGTTTCCAGAGGGCAATTAACTGGAATGCAGTGGTAGTGATTCTGAAGGTCTCAAAGCTTTCTCAGAATTTGGCCTCAGACCTGAAAACAGAAGGATGAAAATGACTCATGTGAATGACTTTGACTTCACACCCATGATTTTGCCTTTAGTTGTGCTCATTATCCCTTTTCTCTCTAGTGTGTGATTTTCCAACTCTGTCCTTCATGTTATTATTTTGGTTTTTCTCTTCTCACTGCTTAACATATGTGTCAAGTCCTCCAATGATGTTTCATTTCTAACACAACTTGTCTCTCCTTTGACAATCAACCTTTACCTTGTTCAATGATCTCCTTACATACCTTACTTTTTTATTTTTCAAAGGAAAGCAGTTTTGATTGATGGTGCTTGATTTCTCTAATTTCCACGCACCGATTCTCCTCCGTGGAAAACACTAGAGGAAAACCTGAGGTCTATAAAAAGTTAACCATACCGAAGCACGTAAAAAAGAAACACTATGAAAAGAGGTCTAAGCACAACAAAACGTGAAACCACCATGGCAAAACAACAGGAAATAATACACCTTGTAAATAATAATGCCAAATATTAATCGTCTTTTAATAAATAGGCAAGTTTGAATGGATTAGAAAAGAGGATCCATCTTTCTGGTGCCTCCAACAAACACATCTCCCCATCCAGGTCAGCCACCACCTTAGGCAAAAGGATGGGAAAAACAAAACAAAACACTGAAAGTAAATGAAATGGAAAAATATGCAGGTGTAGCTATTTTAAGATCTGATAAAAAATAGGCTTCAAATCAAAATCAATCAGAAGATATAAGAAAGAATACTAGATGCCCATTAAAGAAAGAATCAGTCAAGAGGATATTGCACAATTCTAAAGATTCATTCTCCAAATGTAAGGACGCCCAACTTAATAGAATAAATCAAAGCCACGACAGTTATTTTCTTAAGTATTTTCTTGTCTGAATTATCTTTTTCTATGTTCTATTAATTCATATACTACTTAATTTTTTTATTCCTTAAGAGATAATTTTTTTTTTTTTACATAAGATTCATGCTTTTGTCCCGTTTGCTTTTCTTTGTTGTTTACTCTGTGATTGAAAGTTCTCCCTGGCTGTATCTCATGTCTAGATTATTAAAAGAAGGCTGGCTGGCTGCTTCTTTCTGCTTTGATGTCTCCCTTTTGAGTGTTCTTTCTCTGAAAGCTTCTGTTTGTCACCGAGATCCACATGTTATCTGGAAACATATTGGAAATGCAATTTTCCACCCCCTAACCTGGTTGCTCTACCTAAATATCTTGTTTCAAAATCTTGGAGGTGGTCATCAGTGTTCTGTATCTTAAGTTTTCCAGGTAATTCTGAAGCACACGAAGTTTGAGAACCACTGGTTAAATGTGTTCTCTTCTCCAGCAGTTTTCCTATTTATGTTTATGTCACATTTCTGAACACTAGAGTTCTGGGGCAATGCATTTGATACTTATTGCTCTTGTCCCTATCCCTTGGTAGTGTTTAGTGTTAGCATGCTGTCCGAACAGAACTATCTACTTTCCTGGTATCTTTCTCTTATACATATTATAGAAAATATTCTGGTTTGTTTTACTGGACACAAAATTCTTTTTAGTTTCTCTCCCCTCAATTTGCGGTCCCTTTCCCATCTCAGTGGCTGCAAATTGCACCTATATTATCTGACTTGCTCATCTCAGTTGCTGATTGGTATAAACACAAATAGTACGTGTTATCAGATGTAGCAAATGAAGTTGTTTCATATTGATTTGCATTTTCTGGGACATATGTGGTGTTAGCTATACACGAAGATGCTGTTATACACATTTAAGAGCCAAAGTTTTATACTGTGTGTCTAGTCATATTGATTTTTGTCGTCAGTGGGACAAGAACTAAGGGTCTGCACCATCATGAGTGAGACTTTCTAGGTATGGATGACGGTGTTTTTGTACTAAATATAAATAAGTTGACATTTTTGGGGGCTGGGGCATAGGAAGAGGGAAGTTTAGTTTGCTCTACTGTTTGAGAAGGAGTTGCTAATATGAAATGATGTCAAATTAAAAAGAACGCCTATTAGGTTTATTGCAAAGGAATTTTGGAAAAATTTTGCCTTTTTTTGGATTAGCATGCAAAAAAAGAGCTTCAGTGGGGGCACTTTTAAATTTTACATACCACTATATTTTGTTCTTATTAACTCTCAGCCTCACTGTTCCTCCTGTCCCTTCTTTTCTCAATTTTCCTCAGAGGCTAAGGACTAGGTTTACTATCTTCATGTGAAATTCATTGTTTTGCATATCTCATTTAAATTTATGCATTCAACAGTGTATCAATATTGTTTCCATGGCAAATTCTTGGGCTTCCTTCCTAAACATCTTGAATTAGACTCTCTGGAGTAATTCTCGTTTCTGTAAGTGTGTCAATGCAGTTTGTTTATGGCAAGATTTGTGGGTATGAATTCATAGTTCCCATGATAGCTTTGTGTAAAGTTGACTGCCCTTCCTGCGATCCATAGCATCATGTGGAGGCTTTTCTAGGCCTATCACTTAGAAGTATGTCTGACAAACAAGAAAAGGGGGACTATGGTTGATGTGGATTAAGTTAATAACCATCTCGGGTAGGCTAATTGTGGAAAACTAAAATACTTTCTTAGACGTGAGACATTTTCAGATATGTTTTAGCCTTCATCAATAGGATATGTTGTATTAGAATTTGATTACATAAAAGATCCTTGGGGAGAGAGATGAAGTGTCAGTGCACAGGTTTTGGGGCAGGTGTTGTAGGTCTGGAGCCAGTATGTGAAATGCTGAGATTGTAGCATGGTGATGTCTTTCTGATCCACAGCTTCCTGTCTCAGTGACGGCAGTGCTCTAGATAGGCCAGAGTTTCTATGACTTTGTACTCAGCAGTTACGGCGACACCTGTGTGACTGCTTCTCTTTCTGCAGTAGCGAAGGCTGCTTTCTCAGTCACAGCGGTTTGAATGTGTCTGAGGCCTGAGAGTAAGTCTGGTCTGGAAATTTAGCCTGGAGCCTGCTTCTTCAACTCCTGGAATTTATGAAAGAAGATGGTTTTCTACATAAAATCCTTTCTGTTTAAACTAGCTAAAATGGGTTCTGTTATGTGAAACTGAGCTCTGAATAATAAAAATAATTAGTACCAGAAGTGTTTTCTGTTAATGGAATATAAAAATGATAAAACTATGGTATTTTAGGATTCTTATGACATGGAGGAAGCAATAACTTAAAATTTTGCCTCTGACCACCAGAAATATTACACCTATTGGGACAAGACTTTGGAAAAGAAAATGACTAAGATAGACCCTCCTGGAGAAGGAAGAAGAGGGTGCCAAATTGGGTTGCACTTTTAGTAAGAAAGAAAAATCAATAATTTTAGTTTCAGTTGTAAGAACTGCCTAAGAACCAATAATTTCTTCTGCAATCCTTGAAGAGTCTCCTCTCTTTTGTAGCTTCAAGAATCATTTTAGATGGAAGTCAGTAGCAAAGTATGATGCTGCAGAATGCTGAATTTATAGTTTTGTCATTTTTTTTTTTAAAAATCAAAAGTATTGCTTTGCAAAGAGCTAGACCTTCATCATGGACAGTGCCACTAAGCAGGATTTGGATAAAGGTGACATACCATGCACTTCATAACCTAGCCAAGCCTCCCTCTCCAGCTGAAGCAGTTTCATGTATCTGATGTAATTGAAGACACAAAAACAACTTGGTGTGCCTGAAACATATACTTGCAAAGGTGCTACTCTTACTGCTCCTACACCATAGTCCTTGGTCCTTGCATATGTCAGGAAACTTTCATAATGTCAAAGCTCGGAGGAAAAGGTCTATGATAAAAGGATCTAAAAATGCCTTTGTTAACAAATTTATCATAGGAAAAAGTGGGAAATTAAACATGAGAAATGAGTTCGAAGATACTAGAAGAAAGGTAGGGCCGGAGTCACAGAGATAGCAATGATTTGGCAGTCCAAGTATAGTTTTAACACCCGAGTTTGATTTGCTGGCTGGTTGGTTGCCAGACATAACGGTGGCTTGAGCTAGAAGAAGTTGGTATACTAGAAATTCTGTAGTGTTTTGCAAAATGAGAATCACCAGTTTTAGGGAATTAAAAATGCCAGAAGAGGTTTGGCATGCAGATCAACTCAGCTGTCCTTTATTTATGTCTCACGAGAGCACTCAAAGCCTTTGGTGAGCACATTGGCTAAGGTGCTTATTTTGGCGGGCATGCATGGGTGTCTGGTCCAGACTGGAAGAGACAGCAGAATGTGATGCTCTCAAGGTAACACTAAAGCTTCCGTGGGAATGATGAAACTATGTAGTAAGGCCAAGCGGGGGCACTAATATCAGCACAAAGACTGCACAGTTGTTTCTGGGGAAAAACAACAGCAAGAATGCTTAGTGGCGGCTTATGGATCGTGAGGCTCATGGGGTGGCACAGATGAACCTTTACTAACACCCCAAGGCCTACAGATCATCCTGACTTTACTACCAGCTCCAAGCTTACAGCGATGCACAGCCCAGGGCCTCTAAGAATCGTTGCTCCCTCTTTCCGTGATAATGAGTTCTTTCTTCATTATACCAATTAACTTTTCATTCAATTAGTGATTCTTGAAGAAAGACTCCACCAAATATCACACATGCAGACTGCGCTTGCATTTCTGACAAGAAGAGAATGCATGGGGTTACAAAACATATTTAGGCTTCTTCATTAATTACTGATAATGGTTCTGAAGTTAACACTAATCCATGGAGACTGAGTTGCTACTGTGGTCCAGCCTATATTTGTGTGTGTGTGTGTGTGTGTGTGTGTGCATGCGTGTGTGTGTTATTAGAGCTATGGTGATACATGCAGTTTAGGACCTTGAATATCTATATATTTGATTTTATTGAGCTATACATTTTTTTCTCTGCTCCCCTGCTTTCCCCTCCCCTCCCCTTCAAACATTTCCCATGGTCCCCATGGTCCCAATTTACTCAGGAGATCTTGTCTTTTTCTACTTCCCATGTAAATTAGATCCATGTATGTCTCTCTTAGTGTCCTCATTGTTGCCTAGGTTCTCTGAGATTGTGATTTGTTGGCTGGTTTTCTTTGTTTTATGTTTAAAAACCACTTATGAGTGAGTACTCTCAGCATCTTTTTAAGGACACACACATGCACACACACACACACACACGCATTACAATTCCTGCAATTCTTGAGTATCAGGGACTAACAGAATGTACACATGCCTTGTTCTGTCATCTATAATGATATAATGATTTTCCCTTTGAAATCCTGCTTTGAGTGGGCTGCTCTAGACCCTGGAAGACACATAAGTAGTTCTAGACCCTTGAAGACACTAAGTAGTTAATATCAGAACCCCCAGCAATCTGACCTATTTCACATGGAGCAGGTGGTGTTTGTTTCATCGGGACATATATTCAGGGATCTCCATAGCACTTCATTCTTAAGTAAAACTAGAGCACATGTCATAAGGCTCATTATGTTCCAGTGCATGAACTCCTTCCTTAGCTTGCCCCAGGAAAAGATGGGAAGTTGCATATAACATGAAAAACAAACAAACAAAATACATATCTATGTATTGATGGCTCTGCTTGATACATGACGCAAACTGGAGGTGTATCTACCGCCAACGCTTTGTAGCTCCTCTCAAGGGTACTGGTTAAAGGGGAAAAGGAAAATCCCCTTGTTGAGTAGAACAAACAATACTGTGCTTACTAGCCTCCTTTTAATAGACTCAAAGACAGATTAGTACATATACACATATACATATATATTTCACATGCATACATATATACATAGATACCAGCAACAGCTGGTAGTTAGTGGGTTGGAATATATGAATTCTGAGGAATGACGACAGACAGGTTTGAGGACGAGGCTTTTTGATGGGTTCTGAGGCTGAGTCATGTATCTTTTCTCACTGTTACTCAAAAAGTCCTATTCTGAGATGGGTGTCTCAAAATCCAATGAACGTAACTTGGTGGACAAGGAAGAAAACTGACTCCGTATGTCTTTTCATTGTTAATGGACACAGTGCATACTATAGAACACCATGCATGCAGTAGAACACCATGCATGTGGTAGAACACCATGCATGTGTTGTAACACCGAGTATGGAGTAGAACACCATGTATCTGGGAGGATAACATGCATGCAGTATAACACCATGCATGTGGCATAACATCATACATGCAGTAGAATACTATGCATGCAGCAAAACACCATGCATGCGGTAGAACATCATGCACGTGGTAGACCACCATGCATGCGATAGAACACCATGTGTGCGGTAGACCACCATTCATACAGTAGAACATCTTGCATGTGGTGGACACCATGCAGTAGTATAACACCATGCATGTGGTAGGACAACATGCATGCAGTAGAATACCATGCATTTGGTAGAACACATATGTGGTATGACACAATTCATTTGGTAGAACAGGTGGAGAGTTTAGGCTGATTTAATAATGTGGATTTTTCTCCTATCGTATTCAATATAGTCACATATCAGTCAAGTGCTCAAAATGTCTGAAATGATATGAAATGGCTGAGTGGCAGATAGTGTTTATGAACTCACTTCTATCATGGAGAATACAGCCATCTTGCTTACTAGAAATGGCTCATCCGATCTAGTTTTGGATTTGCTTACCCTGCATGCAGTGCCTTTGCCAGAGAACATCTGAGGACTTCTAAAACAGTATCCCACACAATACTTTTTTTTTGACCAGAGAAGCTGATTTTATAGCAGAAGAAACAAGGCATTAGGTTGGTACTTACGGGATTCACTGGTAATATCCTTCTAGAAGCAATTGCCCATGCCCAATGATGGAACGGCCTATTGAAGACTCAGAGAGAGCAGCACATAAGAAACACCTTGTGAGACTGGAGTCCTGGATTGCAGATATGGTATTTACTCGGAACCATTTTCCAACATATTTTTTCCATAGCTGGAATTCATGGAGCCTGAAACCAAAGTGAGCGGCTTGGGAGTGGCATCTCATTATCATGGTAAATAGTCTACTTACAAAATCTTGCCTCCTCTTGCTGAAATTACAGGCTCTGCTGCTTCCAGGGTTTAAGATTCTAAGAGACGATTACATTCTCCAGGGAATAAAAATTTTAGTAGAAAGGAGAGCAATACAGTACTTGCTAACACGAGTGAGGTCCAGACTCAGTATCACATACTCATACAACATCAATATAAGACTACCCAATGGTCATGTTAGGCAAAGAAGATCAATCCTGTATTGATGGGAAAATTAATCCTAAATATGACAAGAAAATGAAATAAGGATGCTTTTGAGACACTGTTAACTCTGGATGTTTCAGACTGCCTGCCAGTAGAGGATTGAAACAGATTTGTTCATCTTGGAGACTGTTTTGTTTCATGGAAAACTGTGGATGGATTTCAATAGATAGAAGAAAATTTTTTTTTATCTTTTCTAGAATGAAAGGCTGAAACAAACAAACAAACAAACAAACAAACAAACAAAAACCAATTTAGACCACAGCTTCCAGATTCCCCTGTAGCTAGGGGTCTGGACATGGTGGAGAGTACACCCATTGGAAAGGTTTTATTATTCTTTGATTAGTAATTGAGTCACACGGGTAGTTTTAAGGGAGTGAGCCAACCAGCAAGCTTATCAAGGCCGTGTGGTGCTGGGTGTATCTGCTGTGTGTTTAGAATGTGGCTCCACAGTTCATCAGGTGCATGTAGAACTGGTTTCCCTAATGCTAGAAGAGGCTATGGGTCTCCCGGAGCTTTTTAGCTTCTAGTCTGCCCTTCGTGGCTTAGAAGAGGCTACGTGTTCCGATTCTATCCTGCCCTTCCTGGCCTTCCAGCAATTTTGTGAGCACGTAATTTCCTTTACGTGCTCACACGTAATGTTGCTAACAACATTAGATCTTGTTCTGCTTTGACTAACACCTGGGTGGATCTTATTTTCTGCAATTGATCCTTGTCCAATACACCTTTCATCCAATTTGGGGATATTAGTGGCATGTTTTCTCCACAAAATTCCCACTTACTTCTAACTACTCTGCGCTTTTTCCTTGAGACGCTGAATTACACAGCCCATTTCCAACTCCTTTTAATTCTGCCTAAATTTAGACATAATATCTCAAATGTACTCTAAGGTTTGGACTTTGTCTTATTTTATAATCATAGGACTGATAATACTTTCTTCAATAGCGTTGTTTCTTTCTTAGAAAGTTACTTTTTTTCACAGAAAAACAAAGAGGTCTTTAATAAAGCATTACCTTAAAATGTGGAACTGATTTATTCTTAGGTTATTTTAATTTAAAGTGCAGTTTATATTCTGTTGCTCAAGTTGGCAAGCTATAATCATGTCTTCTTTATCTATTTGGGGATTCCTTGGAATAGGAAAATAGATTCATCTAAATTTAAAGATTCTCTCTGAAGATATACCAGTGAATAGGAAGCAGGTCTAAGGACTGCATCTTCCAAATCAGAAACAGTTGCCCTGCTTCCAACCCTTGGCTCCACACAGATTAACCCAAGGAGCTTCGGTTAAGTGTTAATGGAAGAGCCACACCTCAGGCGAAGTGAATCATCCGAGAGGCTGGTATTTTTAAAAAAGCTTCCCTAATGATTCCGGGTCAAAATGATACAGCAGTCTTTTCAGGTTGCCGTGACAAAATGTCACAGATGGGGTGTCCTAAGGAACCGTGAATCACCACTGCTCACAGTTCTAGAGGGAGAGATCTAAGACCACCGTGCTGTGGGGGATGGCTTCAGCTTCTCATTCGGGCTTGTCAATTTTTCCCCTCACCCGACTCTATTCTCATGAGGCCTTCCTTCTGCGGTAGTGTAGACAGGAAGAACTTTTGGGTAACTCTTCTTTCTTTGTGAATTCTGTCCAGGTCCAAATAGGTCTTCCTCTAATGGCCTAATTTAACCTTAATTATTTATTAGAAGGCAGTTTATGAGGTTTTCTTGGGTGGAGGCACCATTAATTCCGTAATAATGGTTCTTGATAACCTTTGCTTTAATAGACTTCTATTTGGATTTGTATCTGGATTTTTAGGAAAGGCAGACCAGTCACCACATTTAGAGTATGTGGCAACCTGCCAGGTGGAACGGAGTGAACTGATATTTAATAGGGGGAGGGTATGCAGTGGGGGATGGGGAGAGAGTGGGATGCGGTCAGAGAGAGTACCGCATCTGGGTAGAATTCAGACCCAATTCATTTCAAGCTGGCATACCATGTTGGAGGCATCCTTTCCCAAGACAATGACTCTGAGGCATGTTAAAGCCTGGCACTCTTAAAGTCACATACCCCGAAGTACATAATGGGAGTATAAGATTCAAGGTCAAACTTCAGAGCCAGGACCAACAGGAAATGGATGTGATGTGCCCTGAAATATCTTTTAGGAAACCATTGTTGACTTTATGTGCAAACCAAAAAAGTCGGTCTTGAGGTTTCAAGAGCATACTGAGCCATTCACGGAGATTTTGAGACTGAGCAGAACCTGAAAATTATCTTCATAGGTCATGAAAGTGGTACTATCTGACTGCCCAGTCTCATCAGAGCTGGAGGGGAGGATTAGTTTTTACCTGGCTCACTCTGGTCTACAATTTAGAATTACCATTTTATCTCTAATGAATGTCAGGGTCACCTAGAGTCACTCAGCATGAATTGATTGTTTGACCCTTCTTCAAACATTCCTGACTGCAGAGTGGTTCAAGAGTTTGTACCAGTAACAGGTTTACCCATAATGCTACTGGTGACTATGATTGTGAATCCTCTGCACCGACAGAAGCCAGTTTATGTGTGGATGCCTTACAATGGAAGATTGAGGGCTGTGTGTGTGTGTGTGTGTGTGTGTGTGTTTCTGTAACTTTCTCTCTCAACAAGAATTTCAGTAAAAAAACTAACAAAGGGTGGGAAAACACCTTAGCAAATGGAAGTATAGGGTGCTATGCAGCCACCCCAGAAGCTAATCTACTCTGAAGTCCTCTGGGAAAAGCGAACGCAATAATCCTTCTGATAACACTTAACTGAGAAGTTATTACTTCTCCCTGAAGCTAGAGAGGGCAAAAGAAGCCTGTCCGCCACAACAGCGCAGCCTTTGGGAGAGTTCACAGGCACTTCTCAGAGTGCATGCTATCAGGATTATTTAGTGGAAATTAATGTATGACTGTTCCCATCTCCCTGTCTACTTCTAAATCACCAAGGACAGATTCTTTTATAAAGGAAAGACAAGGTATCAAAGGGAGGAATCTTGAGGTGAAAAAAAAGACCCAAGTGTCCATTAATATATACATTGATATATACACATTGATAAATGTTTACACACATATATACATTGATATATATGCACATTGATATATATTAATATATACACACATCTATCTGTCTATCTATCTATCTATCTATCTATCTATCTATCTATCTATCTATCTATCTATCTATCATCAGTGGAATGAGGGCTATTTGACATTAATGAAGGGATAAAGCCTAAGGCATTGTCTTGTAAATGTATCAGTTCAGCTTTGTACAAAAGCAAGTGGATACACTTTTTTCTTTCATTTTTTTCTTTTTTTTAATTCTTTTTTTTATTGAGAAAAGGAAAAAAAAAACAAGTTTCCACCTCCTCCCAGCCTTCCCCCCTCCTCCCACCCTTATCCCCCTCCCCCCACTCCTCTCCTCCTCCCTCTCCAGTCCAATGGGCAGTCAGGGTTCCCTGCCCTGTGGTAAGTCTTAGGTCCTCCCCCCTCCGTCTATATTTAGGAAGGTGAACATCCAAACTGGCTAGGCTCCCACAAAGCCAGCACATTACGTAGGATCAAAACCGTGCCATTGTCCTTAGCTTCTCATCAGTCCTCATTGTTCGCCATGTTCAGAGAGACCAGTTATATCCCATGCTTTTTCCGTCATAGTCCAGCTGGCCTTGGTGAGCTCCCAATAGATCAGCTCCACTGTCATTTTTTTTCTTTATTGTACATTCCAACCACAATTCTATCTCCCACCCTTCCTCCTGGCCCCTCCCCTTCCCCCCAGGCCACCCCACCTTTTTTTCCCTAACAGGCAAGGGCTCCCATGGGGCGTCAACAATGTCTGACACATTAAGTTGGGGCAGAACCACGCCCTTCCTCCCTGCATTAAGGTTGAGCATGACATCCCACCACAGGGAATAGACTCCAACAAGCTAAGTCACACACCAAGGACAGATCCTCGTCCTACTACCAGGGGCCCCTCAGATAGTCCAGGCTTCACCACTGTCTCCCAGATATGGAAAGCCTAGTTTGGTCCCATGAAGGCTCCACAGTTGTCAGTCTAGAGTTCATGAGTTTCCACAAGCTTGGTTCATGGAGGCTCCACAGTTGTCAGTCTAGAGTTCATGAGTTTCCACAAGCTTGGTTCAGCTGGCTCTGTAGATGTCTCCATCATGATCTTGACCTCCCTTGCTTATATATTTTCTCCTCTCTCTCTTCAATTGGATTCCTGGAGCTTCTGTGCCTCGATTTCAGCAAATTCTGTTGCATGGTATTTTGTAGTTTTCTCCCGGTGTAGTTAGCTTGTTTTATTTAGCATAACATTCTCAGGTTCATCCATGTTGTCTCATATTTCAGGATTTCCTTTGCTCAGTAGGAAAGTTTTTCGTATAATGTTTGCCAAAGTTTTAGTATAGCACATGCAGTAGTCAGTGACTCTGGGTTATGCATGAATCTGTTAGCCGAGCTATCAGTGAGAGCATGTAGAGAAACCGCTGCACAGACCACTCTCCTGGGGACGGCAGTCAGCAGTGACAAAGGACAGAACCGCTGTGTCTTTAAGTCTCAGCCCATTCCTGCCCTTTCTGCCGTGAGGTCTCAGTCATGCTATAGGGATGGGTTTCTGTTATTTATTTAGAAAAGAATTCAAATTCTATTCCTAATACACAACCTATAGTTGACAATAAGACACATATCACCATGTCAACCTAATTATCACTAATGTGTACTATTATGGAATATTATTTTAAGGTGTGTTACATTTGTTTATGCTGTGGAATACTTGTTTAATGATGCAACGATGTGTTGCATTCTTTTGTGTTGAATTTGTTTAACTCTGTGAAGCTGAGTTACTTTGCCTGTCTAAAACACCTGGTTGGTCTAATAAAGAGCTGAACGGCCAACAGAAAGGCAGGGGAAAGGAAGGCAGGGCTGGCAGGCAGAAAAAATAAATAAGAGGAGAAATATGGGAGGAAAAATAGAAAAGCAAGAAAAAAAAAAGAAGAGGTTGATATTACAGACAGCCACCTCGCTGCACAGCAAGCCATGGAGTAAGAAACAAACAAAGGGACACAGAGCTAGAGAAAGATAAAAGCCCAGATGCAAAAGATGGATGTGATAATTTAAGAAAAGCTGGCTAGAAATAAGTCAAGCTAAGGCCGGGTATTCATCAATAAGAAAAAGACTCTGTGTATGTATTTATCTGGGAGCTGGGTGGCGGGCCTCTCAAAGAGCCAAAAGAGTAAAAAAAACAAAAACAAAACCAAAACCACAACAGTGTGCAAGATTATGAATGGTTTGCTGTGATGAGGATGAACATGGCATGCTCCTCTGATATTGTAAACAGCTTCAACCTGAACAAGCAATTCTAGAGTCTTAATATGACGAAGGACCCCTTCGGGTCTGAAGGCAGAGTTTTATTTATTTAACTATTTATTTGTTTCTGTATGTATGTATTTATTTATTTTATGTGCATTAGTGATTCGCCTGCATGCATGTCTGTGTGAAGGTGTCAGATCCCCTGGAACTGGAGTTACAGACAGTTGTGAGCTTCCATGTGGGTGCTGGGAATTGAACCGTGGTCCTCTGGAAAAGCAGCCAGTGCTATTAACTGCTGAGCCATCTCTTCAGCCCCAAAGGCAGAGCTTTTTAGAAGCAAGCGGTGATTTTAAGTTTGGAGTTCTAGATGCTTAGTAGGGATTAATGCCTATGTGAGGAAAAGAGAAGAATCGAGCCGAGGGAAAAATCTGAAGCAGGCCTACCAAAGCCACCTTGCCAGGCAGTGTCTTGTGTCCAGATGGGTAATCTGCTCAGTCTCGAGATGTTTGGTTTGCGATCAGTGTGGGTTGTGACATTTCGTTTGTGTTCTGACAAAGTTTGCTGGGAGATCAGAGGGTGGAGCTAGCCAATAGTTAACCATAGAGGTCTGGAGATCTATACAGACAGAGAAGAAGGGGCAAGGTGGGGCGGAGACAAGAGCTCAGCCCTCTTCATTCTGAGAAGTCAGAGAGGTAAGAGGTGATTGCGGCTGGCTCCTTTACTTCTCTGATCTTTCAGATTTTACCCCAATATCTGACTCTGGGTTTTAATTTTTCAGACCAACTAGAATCACACTTCAGGTGTGAGACCAGACAAAGTGGCTCTCTGCCTCTGAGGCAGATCCCTGGTGTAGCTGACAGCAAATTGAAGTCTGTCGATGCTCTCTGTGTTTAGGCGGTCCATGTTTGTGTCCACCAGTATGCCCAGTGTAAGTGATAAATATATATTTCTGTGAGAAAACGTGTTTAGTGAATTCTGTTCTCCATTAGCTAAAACAAAGTGTGTGTGTGTGTGTGTGTGTGTGTGTGTGTGTGTGTGTGTGGTGTATATAGTGGTCTTTTCAAAAAAAAGCTGTTATTGCATTTATGATGCTTGTATAGCTGATGGATGTCATTTTAAGACAAAAAGAAGCAAGGGAGAGTGAGTTGTTAAACAAAAGTGGTCCTTAACTTGCATGAAAATTCCTTTCTCCTTGCATCACTTCCTGGGTTGACAAGTTACTTATTTAAGTTTCAGACTTCTGAAAGAGTTAGCTGTTTAATATAAATACTCGTACTAAACCCGCAATGGTCACTTTGATATTTTGATTCTAAGGTTGTATGGACTTACCTGGAAGAATGGGCTGGATAATATCTTATAGCAAGGCAGGATGCATGCAACAAGAATAAGATAAATAACGGGAAATAAAAAGATTTCTCCCCCCAATGGTAAGGGAGCTGGGGTGGCCTAATAGATCACAGCGACAAGTGAGTGGTAGTAACTATAAAAGATATTCTTGGAATGGCTATGCCCACAATTCAAACGACTGGCCTGAGTCCAGGTCTTTATTTCTAGGTCTTAAAAATGATATGTGCCCGAGCATCACCAGAGGTTTTTTTTTATTTGAAATTGCTATAACTAAGGACAGATATGATTGGAATTTGGAAGGCAGCATTTATCATTGCTAAATTGGATTGCTTATATTTATAGTTCTTTCAAAAGTACCGAACACGAAAGGCTTCCGTTTGCAACAGATCTGCAATATTGTGTGTTAGCATTAAAAAAATAGGAGAATGAGGTGCTTTTCAGACTTGATTTTATAAATAGAGTTTGGCAAATGTACATTATACCTTGAAAACTTATCCCCAAAAGCCTAATCAATTCAGGCCACTCAGTAGTATTTATCTAGGAATGTACATGAAGCACATCCCGAGGTAGAAATAAATAGGTATATTGAGAACACCCCAAAGCAGAGTCCAGGACACGATGGCCAATAAGCCCCAAATTACAAACCTTTATGGATAGCACCTTCTGTGTGCATTATCTACACGACAAATTCTGCACATGGTATTTTACCCCAGGAAAACTGGGTTTACAGGACGTTATGAGATGTGGACAATAGTTTTTTTTTTCTTGCTCAAAAAAAAAATCATTCTAAACTTTAGATAGTGACTGAATTGTCCCAAAAGGGTATAAAATGAGATTCTGTTATAAGAGCCTATATATTGATATTAGCCAACAATATTACTTACAAAAGTAATGATAAAGCCTAGGAAGAAGATAAATCTGAGTGCTTGCAACCATGTTCTCACCTAAGTTTATATTATATTTTGCCATAGGGAACTAAAGTATGTCCCATATTGTTTCAGGGGAGTGTGGTCCCGCAGCCTTGTTTTGAGAGGACAACGCAAAGATGCCATTGACAGACAAATCTGGGGCTATAATTGAGAAACACATAAATGAAAGGGGCTTGCAAGCATTTCTTTTGCAGATCATTTTTAGAAAATGAGCGATTTGTATGATGTCAAGCACCATTAATTGAAATTGTGTGTCCCTTTGCTTTGATAAATTTCCCTCACTGCCTTGATCCACAAGCTCGTCTGATTAAACTATCTCTGTTTCTAAGTTGAAAAGCACATAGGTGAGCATGTGTGCTCTGACTTAGTTTATCAGCATGGTGCTGCAAGTACCATATTGTGCTGGGGATTAGGAAAATCAGGTCCAGCTACTGAATCAGCAGACACTACATCACAGCCATAAATAATGATACTCATAATAACAATGATGATAACAGCATCAGCAATATTAGGACTAAAATTTAAAATTCTTATAGAAAGAATGTCGATAAATAGAATGGTTTAGAACTATAAAATCAGATTAAAAATTTTGCCTCATAGACCAGACATTTTATTCCCAAACTATTAAGATAAAGGAGCAGAAGCCGGTAAGTATCCCAATAAATAGAAATATCTTAATAACAGAGGGGAACAAAATTAGTGTAGCCCGTGGGTTTGATATAAACTTGATGAGAGATGGAAGTGAAGGAATATCAAAGTAGGAGTCATTCCAGAGCTGAATAAAGTAGTTTCAGAATGGCTAATGGGGATGCTACAGAGTTGGAGAATCCATCACACTTGACATCAGTTAAAAAGTTACTGCCTTCTGCTGCTTCCCATACATCAGGACGTTTCTAACTCTGATGAAAACTGTAATGTCTCTGGCCGGAGAACAAATTTATCTGAACTTGTGAAAACAAATAAAAATTAAAGTCCCTGGCAAAAGATATCAAAATATTTATGTAAAGTCAACAAAGAAATAATTGTGGGACTGCGTCTCCTAAGAAATTGGCTGCAGAAGTAAATTCTGTCGTTGAAGGAGTAAGGAAGCAACAATTCCAAAGGTTCTCAAATGTCACTGCAGCAATATGGTCTTACGAAGAGACAAATCAGACAGATGGCACCAGGCATATGTCACCTAGCGGAAGTCTGAACAGGAGGTGACTGATGTAATAGAGGCGGCCTGCAGCCAGGAAGCTTAGACTCTGACTTACGCAGACCTGGTGACTGCAGGACCGCTTGCAATAAATCAGAAGGCTAGCCAACCTAATAGCACGTGAAAGCAAGAAGCATCCCTAACTAACAATATTTTGAAGTCACTGAATTTTCCACTGCTCACATTTTACCCATGTTCTATAAACTGTTGGCAACATTATTAGAAGATTCGCGCTACAAAATATCTCCACTAAATATTTGCCAGGGTTTTTCAAGTTACTGAAAGAATCAGGTTGTTCTTACTTCCATCGGCCTTCTCTGTTCTCCAGGAAGCTGTTTCTGACTATCCCATCCGGAGAGCATCTTTTGCTTTGCTGATCTCTGTGGTAGTAACTCACTGTGGCTCTTTTGTGTTGCTCCCCCTGCCCCATCTTATTATGTACTTACATTTTTTGGCAATAAAATAATTTTTTCAAGGGAAAGATTTAATCAAAGTCAATCTTATTTCTGCTGCAGCAGCTAACACAGTCTTGCACATACAGTAAGCATTTGTTAAAGGAGTCAAAGAATTGCAGCTTCATTTCCAAATAGTTAATAAACTAGGAAATATGATTGAGATGACTTCAAGATTCCTTTAGTTATTCACAGGATGTAAAAGGACATAATCAGTCCCTGACCTTTGTAGCTTTATCACAGTTGTGAGTTCCACGTATCACATGGTAGCTAATGAGTACAATTCAGTTATTAATTGCTATTATGCTTAATTAGGTAATATTAATTAAAGATGCTAATTAATACCCATGCTTCTAGTCTGAAGTTTATCTCTCTATTAGCTCAGTCTTTGTACATGAGTATTTGGGCACTAAGTTGTGTCCTTTAAAATATAAACTAATTGTGTTTTTAGTGCCTAGTTAAGGTTTTAAAGCACTCCGTACTTTAAATAATTTGAGCCAAATGAAGCCTGAAGAAATATTTGTCTGGCCTGTGTGTTGTTGTTTTAAAATATTAAACAATTAGTAGCACTTTAATATTGAGAATATTCAGAGTAAAAACAAAACTTGGTTTCTCGATTCTCTTAAAAATCAGATCTGATAATGACCATATTTTTCTTTCTCAGAATGACTATCTGTCGTCTTGGAATAGCACGGGGTCCTTAAGACATAGCTTGCTCTGGATTTGAATGGTCCTACTAGGCCCTTTCCATTCATTTGCATTCTTTAGCTGGTCATTTTAAGCTGTTAAAATTATCCGTATTTTAAAGCTCTTTCTGAAATGAGATGTGGCAGCAACTCAGCCCATTCATTAAGCTCATTTACTTTGTCCTGAGTATAGAATGTGACTATTATTTCTCGCCTTTCCAAGAAGCGGAGAGTAGCTGATCCTGAGTGCATTGGAAGGTAATATGTACATCTTAGTGTCTCCTCTGCCCACGCTATCTGTATAGCCCTTCTCCGTTGTCTTCTCCTCCTTGGGACCTGCAAATAAGCCTCACAGCCACAAAGCAGAAGGAAACATTGTGGGTCCTTAGAGGATCCCGATTTTCTGAGAGCTGCTCTGCCAACTGTTGTCTCCCAGGAGTTGTTGTGTGAACTAGAAACTCATAGCTGTGGTAGAACTTGCTATTTGAGTTTACTTATTATGATAGTTATCTGACCCTTATTAAATAGGAGTGTCAATGACCTGGCCAATATTAGGGACAGTCCCACATGAAGGGACATGAAGGAACGTGTGACATTGTTAACAAATGCCAAGCAGGCAGAGGAAGAGCAGGAATGAATGGCTTCTCTCCTGGTGGTCCTGCACAATGTGCTTCCTCTCAGGTTCTGAATTCAGTGAAGTGCATAATTATAGTTTGTGGCATGCGGGTCCTTCTTATTAAAGGGCAGAGAAGAAAGGGGTGGAGAAGAGAGATGTTGGGTCACCGGCTATAAAAAAGGGGCTCTATTGAGAGAAGTCCAGTCATTGGCAGCAACAATGATGCCTTAAAAAGCACCAGCTTGTCGGGTGGTGGTGGCGCTCACCTTTAGTCCCAGCACTCGGGAGGCAGAGGCAGGCAGATCTCTGTGAGTTTGAGGCCAGCCTGGTCTAGAAGAGCTAGTTCCAGGACAGGAACCAAAAAAGAGCTACGGAGAAATCCTGTCTCCAAAATAAAAAAAAAAAAAAGCACCAGCTTTAAGACTTTGAGTTCATCTCTTAGGTCAGTGGAAAGATGATAAATCCCTCCCCTCGTTTTATTGACATTTGTTGATTTGTTGAGAGAAAAAGCAAACCTAATCTATGTGTGTAGAAACACGAACATAGAGGGCTTTGGATAGTGTGTGCATTTAGCAGAAATAATAGTAGGCTGAGCCCCTGGGACCTGTGTGCATCCCGACTATGGGTTCTTGGCTAGACTGACAGTAATGGGTATGCATTTTCTCCTGTGGGGTGAGCCTTAAATCCGAAAGCAGTTGGTTACTCCCATAGCACGAGTGGTACTATTGCACGCATGGGCGTTTCTTGGCCTATCAGTCACTGTTATAAGTTACAGGGTTCACAGCTGGGTGAGACTGTTGGTGTCAAAGTGCCTTTCAGTGCTAGGAATGTCAGCTAGCAGGGAGCAAGTTCTCTAGACAGTACCAAGTTGACTTCTCCAAGTCCCGTGACCAAGTGTTTGCCGTCTGCGGCAAAACCTGTGAAGTTTTGGTGACAAGCAAGAGCAGTGGCAATCATGTAGGTGACTTTTCTTAAGTTCCTTCCTTTTCAAGGAGGACTTCCTACCCCAAATCCTTGGTGTGCTATGAGGGTCTCATGGTTAAATCCAATCTGGAGCTACCCAGGCTGGATGGTTTATCCTGTGCACAGGGGAGAAAGTAAGATTTTCCCTTTTTGGTTCGGTTTACTCAAATCTAGCAGGTGTTGTAGTAGGTCTACTTATTAATTTTACCTAAGAACTGAGGTAAGAATTAAAATTTTACAAGCAGTGAGTATTTATCTCCAATGAGTAAAAGATTTTACTTGACCTTGGCCATTGTAACAATAGCAAAATTAGGGGAAGAATTATTTCACTAAAAATATGTTGGCTATTCTCCGGCTTCTGAAAGTATACATATCACTATTGAGGTGATAAGTGACTGTCCTTTCCACCCAGAACCAGCTCCAATTAGATTCCACTAGATTCTAAATCTTCTGGCAGATAGAAGTAGGCTAGAGAGTGGTGTTTCCAGTTTATCTGACCAATTAAGTGGCAGAAATGGTACTAGGCATGGTGATAAAAAAGAGAAACAAGGCATAGGACCAACTCTCAGAAAGCTCAGTATCTTGGTGGATTAATTCCTTTCCAGATGTCTGTGCCGTCTGCCGTAAGTCACCCACTAGCTGGAAAACAGAATTCTCTTATTCAGTATGAGATGTTTTAAAAGTCATATAGGACTAATTCATAATGCTTTGCAATGTGTTTTGCTTTTTATTATCTTCCTTGACTTTTGTGCTCACAGCGTGAGGCAGACGCTGTTATGCCCATGTGCAGACAATTAGAGCTCAGAAATAAGTTGGTCAAGTCATACAGAATTAGTATGGAGTCTTCAGAGGGACAGCAGAATCAATAGGATAGAACTCCTTTCTGTCTCCCCCTTCCCTCCCCCACCCCTGCAGGTTCTCTCTACCTCGCAATATGGTCTAGGAATTGGCTTATGAGATGGTAAATTGAAGAAGCAAGAAAGCCAATGGTGTGATTCACTCTAATGGAAGCTTGAGAAGGTGAGGAGTCGGTGTAAGAGTGTAAACAGCTGCCTACGTTTGGACCCCAAGAATTAGGGCGGGAAAAGATGAGGAGAGGACAAGATGGACAAAATCTAGTAAAGAGATAGTGGGAGGGAAGCGGGGGTGAGAAACAGCAGAAGGGAAGAATGAGTAAGATTTCCCCTTCCTCTCTCCATTTCTTCCTGGTTTACTGTATTAAATACTAGTATCTTCTGGAAACACCTTCACAGATACAAACAAAAATGACATTTCCCAAGCTATCCCTTAGTTCAGACGATGGCTCCACAAACTCGCCATCACAGGCAGCTTATGAAATGTGGAACTAGCATTTATGTCAAAATTAACTGTGTAAAATGCTCTTATCTGCTATGGACTGTTTTACTATCAGAAACGTAGTTAATATTGTCTATAAGAACTTATTCTCAAATTTGAATAGTACAATTTAAAATATTAAAAGGTAAAAATATAGGGATATTCCATCCATAGAAAATTAAGGAAATTAAGGTTGTAATAGAAAGTAAATAATACAAAATGGAGGGATAATGAAGACCAACAGAATGAAACTGTGGCAAAAAGAACAGATGTCCTAATGTTTGACAAACTTGATTAACAGTGATGCCTCCTGACACTGCTCTTCCAGAAAGCAAGAATATGAAGAAATTAGGCAGCGATGACTTACATTGTTGCATATGGGAGTCAGAAGAACTGCCAGAACAAATGCGGAGATTGTGCAAATTAGAGCTATTATGATTCGGAGAAAAAGGGCTCAGTAGTTGGTAGTTCACTGTCTAGAGCAAACGGAGCCATTACAGTTACATATAAACTCATTCTGTTGTACTGACATTTAAATAAAACTGGACGGCTTTTCAACTCTCTTAAGAATCCAAAACCATCGTGAGAATGGATCCCTAAAACAACTGGTACCAAATTGGAAAGATGGGACTTCTTCATCTCAGCCCCACGAAATGTCTTAGAATGAACTACTTATCCCCTATTCTCTCCTTTCCCCCACTGTAAGCTAAGTAGAGCTGGGGTAATAATAGTAACTTCATATGATTTCAAGAGCACTGTAGACTCTTTAAGTGGGGAGGATGGGCCAGAAATAGTGACTGCTAGGCACTGTGGAGTTAGAGTGAATCCATGCAAACTAGCAGCTGGTGAGGTTATCCTGTGACGTTGTCCTGTGACAATGTGGGCTCAGCGCTGCAGCATAGTTTGATATCTCAAGAATTAGAAAGAATATCAAATCTTTACTTAAATTTTTTAAAGAAAGATGTATTTATTATTTATTATGTAGACAGTGTTCTATCTGTGTGTTTGTCTGCATGCCAGAAGAGGGCATTGGATCTCATTATAGATGGTTATGAGCTGCCAATTGAACTCAGGACTTCTGGAAGGGCAGTCAATGCTCTTAACTTCTGAGCTAGTCTAGACCCCGGATCTTTGCTTCTTAAACTGGAGAAAAATAATTTGGGAGGAGGATGCTCACGGATGACTTTAGCTTACAAGCTGACAGTTGGAGCTAGCGAACTTCATCCTCTTTCCCCATATCCTTGGTATCAATCCATCCAACTCACACAGAGCCAGCTTCCTTTGGCTGTGCCACTAGCTGCAGAGTTCTTCTCTATTTAGACACTCATCCCATGAAGTTCAAGAAAAAGACCTACTCACAAAAGCAGTTGTATTGCTACTCATTTCCTCTCTTCAATGTTATGAGGGCTATGAAACCTTAACTTGTTAAAACTCAGTATGTAGAGCTAAAGGATACACATATATAAATATGTGTATCCTTTATATATATAATCTGTATGTATATATTATATATAATCTATCATCTATCTATCTATCTATCTATCTA
>NC_022024.1:11922310-11928539 GCF_000317375.1 Microtus ochrogaster
ATCTATCTATAATCTGTATGTGTATGGAATATCAAGGAAATTCTTTACTTCAGTGCAGTGATTCTTCTTTAGTGCAAATGATTTCCAATAACTACTATAAAGAGATATAACCAGCTGCATTATACATAGGTATAAATAGCCCCTTAATCCTATACTCATTTCTAGGCTAGCCAACAATCACATTCAAGTATGCACTTGAGTTTTAAGAGTATTTTGCATTTTAAAAGAAAATACATATATTTTTTTTACGTTCCAATTAAAGTTTCTCCTTCCTCCCCTCTGCCCAGCATCCTTTCACCCCACCCGCTCCTCCTCCACTGTGTTCCTTCAGATACTGGTAGTCTTTTCATGGATTGAAATCAGCCATGGTCTATCAAGTTGCCATGAAACTAGGAACCTCCTCTATTAAGGCTGGTTGAGGCAATTTGGTAGGAAGAATGGGTTCCTAAAGCAGACAACACAGTCAGAGACAGCCTCTACCCTCACTGTTAGGAATCTCACGTGAAGACCAAGTTACACAACTATAACATATTTGCAGAGGACCTAGGTCAGTCCCATGTAGGCTGCCTGAATGTTGTTCATTCTCTCTCAGCCAGGTTAGTTGATTCTGTGGGGTTGCTTATATTGCCCTTGACCCTCCTGGGTCCTACCGTCCTCCCTGCCCCTCTTCAGCAGGATTCTCCGTGCTCCGCCTAATGTTTGGCTGCAAGTCTCTGCTTCTGTTTCCATCAGCTGTTGGGTGAAGACTCTCTGATGACAGGTGGGCAAGGCACCAATCTATGAGTATAGCAGAAAGTCATTAGGAATCATTTCCTTGACATTTTTTCCTCATTCATATTTGATTCTATCATCCACCCAGCCACAGCCCCTTCAGGGTACAATTGTTCTTCCTCCAAATTGTGCTGGGGTAAAGATGACATAGCAATTGTAGGAGTGACCAACTAGTGACTGGCCTAGTTGGAGACTCATACTCTGAGAGGGAGCTCATTCCTGAGGGTCAGGACCCAGAGCTGGGATATCCCAGAGACCTAGAAGATGTCTATCTTGAATGAAGAATGGTTGAAAATGAATCTTTTCTATTCTAAAACAGCTTCCACAGTGTGACGGTATAGTAACATGATACAGGATCTCCAGTGTGTTCACAGTCCGAGTTACTCACCATTCCAAAGGAAAATGTGATCACTAATTTCAGCGTATGGCAGGATTTGGTAAACAAGTGGTGCAGATACCCGAGATACTCTGCTAAAAAAACAAAATAAAGGAATGGAGAGATGGCTCAGAGGGTAAGAACATTGACTGCTCTTCCAGAGGTCCTGAGTTCAATTCCCACCAACCACATGGTGGCTCACAACAATCTGTAATGAGATCTGGCGCCCTATTCTGGCCTGCAGGTGTACATGCAAGCAGAACACTGTATATGTAATACATAAATAAATAAATCTTTAAAAAACAATACAAAACAAAAAAACAAAAACAAAAAACCCACATTGATTTAAGAATAGAAGAAAAAATCTCATATAAGTCCAGGGCTAGCCACTCTGCTAAAGTTTCTAGAAGACCAGTAAATACAGAATGAAAGGATTATCTTCCCAAATTGCTTACTGGGGGGCACACTGTGGAGAGGGTCTTTTGGGGGAATCTGCTCTGAGTCATTTACTGAGGGAAGTCATGGAGTTTCTAGGGCTTAGCAGGACCAAGTATAAAGGAAGCCACGGTGACTCTTCCACAATGCATGGAAGGCTTTGCAATTTTGTCCCTGTGACTCAACAGGCCCACTTGTGCTGGAGATAGTCACTTCAATTTATGATGATGTAAGTAGCTTCCAGAAGACCTCTATAGAAAACACACACATGCATGCACACACACGCTTGCACAGAACAAAGAAAACTGTGAGGAGCATCAGAACAAGGTTGTATACTTTGGAATTAAGAAACATACTGTTGAAAAATGGCTCTTAAATTGCTATTGTGCCCTATTAGACATTGAGTGTCTGACATGTGAACCCAGACTTCCATGATGACTTGGAAATTTTCTGCCCCACTAGGCAATGATGTCATTTTATTTTCATGCTGTTCAACAACTAATATAGTTGCTGAATTATTTGGCAATCCATCATATAGGAATGGCATATATGAGATCAGGCCTAAGTAGGTGTCATGTGTAATAATAAGTTATAAGAATGGGTGATTTATATTTCCCAGATATTTACTCCTGCTCTAGTACTGCCTTACCATTGCCCTGGGTGTGGCCCTGATATAATGATTCTCTGGCCAGCTGGAGAAAAAAAATGCCCCAGTTTAGTTTGCCTGACTCTAGCCAGGAGCACGACATTATACAAGTTCCATGTTGGAGCATTTTGACTCCATTGAGAGGTGGACCAGGAGGCCAATAGCAAAAGAAACTTCCAGTGGGCATAAATTTGAATGGTATAAATGGGTTTTCTGTTTCTAAGTTTCTAGGAAAGATAGTGACAAACGTGGATCCGTATAAATTTGTAGTAGAAGCTAACGGCTTGACGATATTGATCCAGGAATTTGGGGAAAATCATGATTGGGGGTTGGTGTTGATTTTGTGTGGAGAGTCAGCTAAGGAAAATGCTGGACTACAGAACTGTTTAAGTTCTGTGTGAATCTGAAAACCACCCCCTTTACAGGAGATTTTCAACAACTATGAGAACAAAATTACTATCCCTGGAGCTGCTGTCACTTCTACCTTTTTCTCTAGCCAGACTAAGAGCTTAACGAACAACAGACCATGGTGTCAGGGATGGAAATGACCTGTGGACTCTGTTTCCCTCCGGCCAGCGTGCTGGCAGTTGATCAACCTGTATTTTCCTTAATTGAATTCTGAAAGTCACCTAGCAGCAGGTTCATTAGACAGGTCCTTCTCGTGACAGAGAAGCAGCACAACCTGTTCCTACTGGAATATTTACTTGGTCTGAATTTCACTTTGCTTCCCCAGTTGGCCATATTTCTCAAAGCATTGTAACCTCTGGGCTGTTTGCACGCCTTCACTTTTGCTGCGCTATCTGCATTCATCAGTAGAATCAGAGTCAGTAGTTTATTTTGTGGTATAAAAAGTCAGCGATTGGGATTGCATAGAACACACTGTTAGTCCAAGAAAGGTACGTGGCTTTATGGGATACTTGCTGAGACCGGTTGATGACTGACTTGTGTGAATCTCAGTAGGCCTGTCATCGGGATTCATATAGCTGTAGTCATAGGGCTTCTGGCTCAAGCGCTTCTTCACTCAATAGTTTCCTGACTGCCTTGTGTCTATCTTGTATATAAGTTCTGGGATGTGGCCTTGGGAGACATTTCACGCTTCTCTTCCCTCCTAAAGAAGTCATCTATTGCCTGATTGTGACTTCCAAGCTGTGTCAGTCAGAGACTGGAAAAAAAAATCTATGTTAAATTTCTAAAATGATAGTAGTGATTGTTTACTTCACAAATGGATAAAGGGAATTTGAATCTGTGCCTTTAAAGGATTTATCATTGAAATATGTTTCTGTATGTATGTATGTGTGTGTGTGGTGGGGTTATGCACATGAGTGCAGATGTTCACAATGCCAGAGGGGCTATCACATCCTATCTATCGATTTCTCTTAGTATCTCCATGACATTGTTCACTCCTTTTCTTCTTCCCTTTGACACACAACGTCCTGTGGATGGCTGAACAGATGTGGTCGTCCATCTGGTAGTTACATATGAGTTGGTGTTTCTGTCCATTTACAGAAAGGAGAGGGCAAAGTACATGGACTGCATTACAGCCACGTGCTCCCTTTACCAGCTGGAGTTACAGGTGGTTGTAAGCTCCTAGACCCGAGCTGTGGAAACTGAACTCAGTTCCTTTGCAGCGTGGCCTTAACCACTGAACAGCCTTCCCAGCACAGATTCTGTGCCTTCTCACAAGCGGACATTTAAAAACACTTGGGAAGTCTCTGGTTATACCCTGAAATATTTCTTTGTTGTGTTAATATTGAGAGCCGTGAAAGGAGAACTATAAAAATATTTGCTAATTATGTAACAATGTAGACACGTCATTGAATAGTTTGTGAACTTAGAATAACAATCTGTTCTCTAAAACGTGTTTATAAAAGTATTGAAGATATCTATGTAGTGTTTGGTGACTCATGAAAGTGTTCTGCTGAAGTATACATGTTTCTTAAATAGGACGTGAAAATCATATCTTTTTATTGTTTTTCTCTAATCAGTGACTGAAATACTCTCTAAGAACAGTGTCCTCCCACTGAAGTGGGAAGCTAGTATAAACAGTAGTAAAGTTCTTGGCTGCACAGTCTCTAAATCAAAGCTTTTCTGGATTGTTCTTTAAAAGTATGTTTTTAATTGAAAAAGAATTACATCATTTTCACCCTCCCTTTCTTCCCTTCAGCCCCTCCCAGCTACTCTTTCTTGAACCGCCTCCTATGCCTCTCGTAAATTGATAGCCTATTTTTCTTTGATATATGTGACATACATACTTGCAATCCATTGAGTTTATTTATGTTGTTTGTGGGTCTATGTCTTCAGGGATGACCACTCTGAACTGGACAACTGGGAGAAGCTAATTGTCATCTTACAACAGTTATTCGTTGCCTGAAGTTCTCTGTCTAGGAGTGGGACCCCATGAAATCGTCCCCCTTGCATGTTAACTTAGATATTTGGGATGAACAAAGTCAATACTTTCTAGCTCTTATATTTTTTCTCTTCTGAATATCACAGACATGGCTGCTGTGAAGTTAACAGGGACAATAAGGATCAAGGGTTTGTTAAAGCCCGGGTCCATTGTAGTGTCATATTCTATCTTTCTTATAGGTCATTAACTTCAACAAGCAAATGTATATAGATCTATTTGATTGTGACTCTTATTAGTCTAAGAAGCAAATTATTAGCCATAACAACTTAATAACGTGGCTTTGTGCAAATGACTCTGACACAACACTTTCATCATACCATTATTAATTAAGAAACTAATAATTGAATGTTCAAAGTACCTTGCCTGAAAAATTGAGAATATCAAAATTGAGTAAATTTTGTTTTCAGGTGCTTAAAATTGAGAACTGCCTCATTTAAAACTTGTTTGTTAGTATGAATATACTTATTTTGGCATTTTTAGGGATATATAGAAAATACAGTGTACATTTTGGCTTTGTGGATATTTTGTGGTACAGTTTCTCAACAGCCTTGCAATAAATTCCATGACCATTCAGATTAATATACAATGCACCAAAGTTCTGTATTTATCCAGCCTGTTAGACACTTCCATTTCAACCACAGATTTTTTTTTTTCTAATTGAGGAAGCTTTTGTTCACATCTGTAAAATCCCTAACACTGTATTTATGTAAAATTACACTTCAGTATAATTGCCTATGTAATTAACATTCAGGAAGAAATTATTTATTCAGGAGCACATTTTACAATTCAATTTCAGTCTGTGACAAAGAGGCTTTTAAATGTTAATCTTATAAAAGAAAATTGAGCAAATAGTAAAGGCTGTGGATTAATAAAGGAGACAGCTATTTACCGCATAGCATTTTCCCTCAGTGGGAATTACCTATTTTCTACCAAAGAGCCTAGCTGTGTTTCAAATCTCACCAGGGACTGTGGGGCTGAATTCTGTATTGTGTGTATATTAGATTTTCACATCCGGTGACCAAATATAAAAGCAAAATGCTACCAATACATTTGCTGTTGAAGCTCTGAAGCATAAATGCATACTATGGCCCAGTGGAAAAAAATGTTTAACACATACGAGGTATATTTTCCAGGTTTCAACTGTATGGAAATTATCTATTTTGTATAACTTATTTTAAGACTTGTGAATAGGTCCCGTAATTCTCTCATCAATTAGCTAGCTATTTTAGCAACACACAGTCAGAGCTCTTGAGAAGCACAGGAACTATTTATACCCCAATCCAATTATTGTGGAGATTGACGAACAAATGAGGGAGAGAAGAAAATGAGAAATCGTGTCCCCTACACTGTATTTTTTTTATGATCTCAGAATATTGTTTTGAAATCTGTTAAGTTGCTAAACCCTGAAGAATATAAAAGCTATTTTCTAGTTACATATCTGATAGAAACAAAATTCACTTCATAACTATTCCAAGACATACATTCAAAATCCATGATGAAAGTTCATGGGTATTGCTGCACATATGGGACACTAACATAGATGCTTTTTATTTGCCTTTATCACCATCTTGATCTGGGACACCAGGACCGCTCA
>NC_022024.1:11928785-11939212 GCF_000317375.1 Microtus ochrogaster
CCTTAATTCTATTCTAGCACTAAGGCTAGCTGCTCTATAGTGGGTGATGGGCTATCTCCTGCTTCCCAGTGGATACCACACTCTAGGCATTATCTTTCACTTTTTGGAATCATCATTTTGTCTCTCTCTCCATTAAATTTTGTGCCCAACCCCCCCCCCCCGATACCACCCCTTTTCTTTTTTTCCCTCTCACAGGAATTTGATACAAATACCATTTTTAACAGTGTTATTCGGGTCTCCTATTCTGGACCAACCTAAGTCAGGCCAATAGCCACTTCCTATTTTATCAAAGTTGGCCAGTGACCTCCACATTGCAAAATTCAGTGACCAGTTCTTTTCCCTCCTTAATATTGAGCTGCTGCTAGCACTGGTACAACAAAGGAGTCTATGTTTCTGGAATGCTCTCTTTAGCTCTCTTTAGGAGGCTTCTGGGCCATAACGACTTCCTGGGTTTCCACACTGGCAGCCCTGCCAGGATTTCCTCATTGTCACTTATGCCTTGCATCCTCACTTCTTCCCAGTCTTTGTTCAAATGCATAATTCAAGGAATTACAGTTCCTTGAAGTTTTCTATTCTATCATACTTAAAACGGCCACGGACAGTGGCACACCCTTTATTTATTTATTTAATTAATTAATTAATTAATTTATTTATTTACTTATTTATTTATTTATTTATATCTCCACACCACCCAAAACTGTCCTTTCTATTGGAATAACAGTTGAAGATGTTTGTGGTTGTGTCTTTTATCCTAGCTCAGTGAAAGGGACATAGGACTATAAACAAATTCATATCTGGTCACTCATTTCTTGGAACATTTTAGTGACTCACCTATGAATTTATGACATTAAAAAATGCTCAGCAGGGTCTGCACATCCTGTGGGAACAGCTCATTCTTTTCTCTTTAATGTCTTGTACTCTTTTCTTTTTTGTTTCTTCTAGTTTTGCCCTAGTCCAGGAACACTGTTCCCACTCCTTGCATATCTAGATCACACTCATATATTAAGTATAGAATTTACTATTTCCTGAGTCTCAGTGAAACATCTTTTTAACCTCCGTATTTTTCTTTTTTTTTTCTGTTATTCTGTATCACTGTGCCTCATTGCTCCTTTATGTCTATGGGTTCTTATTATATTTTGTTCTTTTAAAAGTCAAAATGTGGCTCACAAAACCACAAATTCATGTTTTTAAAGAATCCAACCTTGAGCTAAATATACGTATTTATATATAAATATACATTCATACAAATATTCAGTGGTTGCTAATGTCCACGAAGTTGTGCAAGCTTCACCACTAATTCTAAAATATTTTAAGTCCCCTAAAGAAGCCCCTTATCTGTTAGCATTTCATATAAATGGAATCCAAAATATAACATTTTCTGTCTGGCTGCTTCTAAAGGAAAAGGATATGGTCATGGAATATTATATACCTCTAGCTGTACTGTTAGTTATATATTCCTGGAGATTCCTTTGATATCTCCAGATGATCAGAGAGGAAACAGGGAAGACTAGAAATAAATATTGTTGGAACTTAGATAGGAAACACACTGTGAGGCTGTCGTAAAGCATATTGAAAGGTTTGCTGTTTTTGTCACTGAAATGGCAATAACTAAAGAGAAGAAAGAAGTGATCTATCTCAAGACAACAACACAAAATAGTTGAAAATCCAAATCAGTTTAACTGCTTGTACTCATAAGTTAAGTGTTTTTAGAAAACAGTTCTATGCGGCCAGTAGGCAGCTGGTTCATCAGGTAAAGATGATTGACACCAAGTTCTATGCCAGGATCCCCATGACAGAAAGAATTGAGCCCCCCCCCCCCTATAAGGTCCCTGCTACATGCGTGCTGAAGCATTCCTTTATAGAGATAGAGGGAGAGTGGAAGGGAGCAGGAGAGAGACTGGGCCAGGGCGGTGTGTGTTTAAAGTAAACAGTTTTAAGGGAAGAGGGAAGAATCAAAAAGATAGTCGGTACTTCGGCTAAAATGTTGAAGCTACATTTCCTCCTAATGAGATAGACTCTGCTAGACTTACAACTAATTCCATGCACTACTTCTAATGGTAGAGGACTTGGAGACACAAGAAAATCTCTAGGATCCCCAAAGGCTCGCCAGCCCTTTGAGATGTGTTCCAAACGGATTACAGCTTGTGAGAGGGAGGGAGGTAGCTTTGTTGGTGCAGTGAAGCATGCTGGGGAAGGAGCGAAGCATGCTGGGAGGGCAGTGACACAAGCTGTGCCGAGATGAAACATATTGACACTCCCTTAGGGGAGGCAGCAACTTCGCAGCTCTGGCTGGGCTTTGTCAGGTAACCTTGCCTTGGTCTATCAAATCTGCCTTTTCAAATACTGGAAACTGGTGAGAATTTCCTCTGGTCTTGACTTTTGCTGATACCGTAGCTACCTCTTCTTATTTATAGAATTGGAGTCATAAAACTATGAAAGCTATTATCAGTTTCTCACTAAAATAATAACCACTAGTTTATAAAGATTCCATTTTTAACAACTCCAGAATATTATCTTACTAATTTTCAGTGAGAATGGAAAATGCTAATTGCACCAGATATTTTCCCTGACCTCAGCAGTATGTTCTCTTTCCATAAGTCCCTAATCTATATAGGAAGCTGTTTAATCGTGATGGCTTGGTGGGATGCCTGAAATCGGATGTTTATTTTATTTTGCTTCTTACTTCATGGTAAACCTAGGTCTTGGGTGTAGCTATGTTCTTCTTGGTTGGGTACAATGACTCTCCTTGTTCTCTTAATGTGATGATCCGTGTTCTGGTTTTCTGATTCCAGTCTAGAGAGCCAAGAGTCCTGAGACAAGGGGGGAAGACCGCGCCATTTATTCAATGGATTCCTCAGGGATTCTAATCAGGGAATTACTAGGATGTCTGAATACTAAAACTTTAGCACAGTCTTGGCATATGTAAGTTCTCAACAAATTCTCTTTTGATTTTTTTGTTTGTTTTTAGGAAAATAATTCATACAGTTTATGAGGTTAAATAGTATTTCCCTATGGTACTAAGAAAGGCTGGTTTTGCCATGTGGATAAATTTGAGTTTAGCTTCCCTGCTTCTAGTTAGAAGTTTTTGCATCTTTGTCTACTTGTCTCCGAGTCACTGTGTCCACTCTAATTGTTAAAAAGATTTCCTCTGTAAACAGTCTTAGAATTGTTGTGCTGTAGGCATGCCATCTGCTTTCTTGAGGCTATTTCGTACTTGAAACCATTGGCATCTATTTTTGAACTGCTGTTGTTTGAACCTGTATGTGCAGTTCTTTTTTTTTTTTAAAGATTTATTATTAAGTGTGTGTGTGTGTGTGTGTGTGTGTGTGTGTGTGTGTGTGTGAATATGTGTGTGCATTCATGCTCACACATGAATTCAGGTGCTCATAGAGTCCAGAAGAAGGCGCTACAGCCATATGAACTGAGTTTACAGACAGTTTTTAGTCACCCAGTATTAGCACTGGAAACTGATCTTGGGTCCTCTGCAAGAGCAGTGTGTGCCCTTACCTGCTGGGCCATTTCTCCAGCTCTGTGTTCAGTTTGCTTACAGTTTGTGTGAGTCTATTAGATTGGATTTACCAGTTTGATCTTCTAGAAAATATTATTATAATAAAATAATAATATTTATACACTATTTCTGTAACTGAATTCTATAACTGAATTTCTGAATTGCTATGCCATTTGCTTCTTTTTGATGGTTCAGTTTTTCAGAGTGTTCAACCTTTTATCTTGAACTTCTTTCTTTAATAACTTAAACAAGGTGGGTATGCTTTTCATGTTTAACTTCTTTTAAAGTTCTTAAAAGTCTTTTAAAGTTCTAATGATACAGTTTAAAATACTTCTATACCTTAACCATTTTGTTGTCACATAATGTTTTGTTATGAGTTCATCTTTAATTGTGCGAGAGAACGAGAGAGAGAGAAGGGAAGGGAGCTAGAAAGAGAGGAGTCCGTGAAAACTGCAGGAGAAGCTCTGTAGTCATATATTTCAGGGGTTGAGGAAAATGTTGATTTGGAGATAACTTGATGCTGACTTGTAGCATTTGAGACTATATGCAGTTTGTTTTAATATTTCTAAAGGCTGACCAGGTATTTTACTTCATGTTCCGCTGCAGTCAAACAAATTATCACCTCATGCCTGTGTTGGTGGGTGGAGTTTATCTAGTCCACCATGTGGTTAGTAGGGTTTGAAGCTACTGGAGGGCTCAGCAGAGGATCTGTTACAACTTCCATCTTTAGCAAGCTAGACACGTTTCTCTTCTGTCTCCTGCTCTTTCCCTCCTCTCCCCTCCTCGTTCCTCCTCTCCCTCCCTCTCCTTTCTCTACTCCCCCTCCTCTCATCCAAAACTACTTTAAAAATATTTACTGCTCTCATTCTCAACCCCTCCTTCTCAATCAAAGCAAACATTGTTGTGATTACATGGGGGTTTGGAAATGTCATATTTGTCATTTTACTGGAATGTTTAATATTTTACTGGAAACTTTTTTATGTTTCACAATGCATCTGAAGAAAGGTAAATCATAGCCATTTATTTATTTACTTATTTATTCTACAATTTGTGGTGGGAGGATTTCAGGTTATATATATATATATGTGTGTGTGTGTGTGTGTGTGTGTGTGTGTGTGTGTGTGTGTAGATATATGTGTAGATATACATATATAAGTATAAATATAATTATATTATACATATCATTATACATTTAGAACCATTGCTCACTCTTGAATCTATTATCCCTTGTGCTCAAACTTGTCTGGTAGATTAACCACATCATAGTCATGTTTTAATTTTTCTTCTGCCTATTCTACCTAGTTTGCTGTGGCATTTGGTACTCTATTATGGTTATCATCATTATTATTATTAATTAGCTTAGACCCTACCTCTGCTTTGTCTCTGGATTCGGTTTAGCCTCACACGTTCTCTGTATCTTCTATCTAATTCCCAATTGCTGTGCTTCCCAGAACCATTTCTCTCTCTTCCTTTACATAATCTCCTTGGGTGATTACATCAGCCCATGATGCCTCCCAGCCACCGTTAAGTTAACTTTCCTGAGTTCCACTATTCTAATTGATTGCTCACCATTCCCTGCTGACATCGTGTAGGCACCTCAAGTATGTCCAAGTCTAAATTCATTACTTTGCTCCCAGCTCCTCCTCATTCTGAAAACTTTATTCTCAGCAGCGTCATTGTCAAGTTAGACAGGAATAAGATTTGGCCTTTAATGTTGGAAGCTGTCTTAGAAAATAAAAGACCTTGACAACACCAGAATGTACCCTTTGATGCATCGGAATTATAAACAGAATAATGAGCTTGTGTATCTGTGTGTTTCCCACCCCCACCCCCATCAGCATTTTCAATGCTTGCCTTTCTTGAGCGTAGCTGAATTGCCTGGATCCATGTCAGATCATGAAAAAGACTTGTTTAAAATTTAAAGGTAAAAATGGTAGCACCAAGTGCAATCACAAGCTGCATTCATCTGGTACATTTTAGGTGGGATGCTGCATAAGCGGATGGCCAGAAGTTTACAATGAAAACATGAAATAACATTTGATCCTGGCGAAATGGCTGCAAACTGTTACAGGTAATAGAGGCAACACTATTGTCCTTTAAAGGGACTGGCTTGATAAATGATCTGAGCTAACACCTCTGTAGTTTCAGCTACCCAGTTTGTTTGGCCTTCCACTCCCACTTTTGACTCCTTTGGGATTTTGTTCATGCTTTTTCATAACCTGTTGTATACCAAAATTTTACTCACATTCAAAACTCAGGTCAAATGGTGCCACCCTTCTGAAGCTATCATCCTGAATTATAATTAATTACCCTTTTTGTACTACTAAAGCATTGTCTTTTCACTTAGATTATTTTCTGTTATGGTAAAAAATATATAACATAATTTGCTATTTTTAATGTTCTCCAGTGCACATTACAGTGTTAAGACAGTCACACAAGGAAAGATTCCTCATGTTTGACTTGCATGTCTGAACCTCTACATCCACTAGACAGCAACTCTTCATTTCCTTTTCCTCTTGGGCCCTGACAGGCACTATTCTACTGTCTGCTTTTATTAATGTCATTGCCTTAGCTACCATACAAAGATGAAATTGAACAGTGTTTGTCATTGTGTGGTTGGCTTATATATTATTTCATTTAGAGGGATGTCTCAAATTCCTTATGTGTGATGGGAAAGCATGATGGGCTTTCCTTTTCAAAAGGCTGGGTGCTTCGTGGAATTAAACATAGTAAAGCCATCCATTCCCCCACCCCCCGCAGTGGGATATTCTATAACCTTCACAACTTAACCTCTGAGAGCTGTACTGTGGTACACACAGTGGGTAAATATCTCTTCCAGGCTATTTTCAAGGGTTTGGAACTATATTTAGAAAAGAAGTTGCTGAGTCAATCATAGGGTAGTTCTAATTTTTGGAGTGAATCTTTTCTGTTAGTTTTTAATAGTGGCTGTACCATCTATAATTCTACCAATAATACATGGTTTCTTATTTTCCCATATCTTTGCTAGAAACTATAACTTCCTAATTATTGATATGAGTATGACATGGCATATCAATATGCCAAAAATGTTAACTCTGACTTACATTTTAGCTAGTTGTTTGTGTCTCTGGTTTTTATTTTCTTTCTTTTGCTAAATAACTATAGTACAGGAACTGTCTAGTACCTAGTTTGTAGTAGGAGCCCTATAGTTCTTTGTTATGTGTGACGGCTATTCTCAGTTGTCAACTTGACTATATCTAGAATGAACTACAATTCTGAACTGGAGGGCATACCTGTGAGAGGTTTTCTGCTTGAAGTGAGTGAATTCACTTTTAGTCTGAACCTTTGAGGTAGGTAGCCTTTGATCCAGTTCTTGAAGCTGGAAGACACACCTTTAATCTGGGGCACACCTTCTGCTGGAAGCCTGTATAAGGAAGGAAGCTTTCGCTCTTTGCTGCTTGTCCTTACCTTGCTAGCACATTGGTTCCTTCACTGTCATTGGAGCCTACTTCTTTGGGATTCCAGTGTATACTGAAGACCGGCTGAGACATTGACTCTTGTGGAACTGAGCAACTTCTAGAATCGTGGACCTTCTAATTATATGCAGCCATTGAACCGAATATTAGCTGAACTGCAGCTTGTAAGTCAGTCCAATAAAAGCATTCCTTAGGCCCTGGGTTCAATTCCCACAACCACAAAAAGGTATTACAGACTATAACTTAATATGTCAATGTTTACCTAGTATGTTTACATGGAGCAAATATATCTATAAGAAACTGTTTTATATGTGAGAGACTGATCTTGATAACGAACAGTTCATGGCAGGTGACGAAACTTGCTGAAGGCAGTTGGAGTTACTTGATTTATTGAGCACAACGGAATAGAAATAGGACTTCTTCCCCTGTCTCTTTCAGTGATGTACTCACAGGTTCTCTGCATTTTCTATTACAGCTTGCTAAAGCACGTCAATAAATCTCCGCATTTTACTTGTGGCGATATTTTATCTCTCTCTTGGACATTTGCTTATAGCTGATCCTTTTGAGAATGTCTTAAAGGCTGTCTCCCTCATAAGATTGCCCATGATAGCCAAAGACCGTGTGCACAGCAGAGAATGGGAAAGGGCAGGCGCATTAGCTCAGATCAAAAAGTGCTCATTCTGCTTTTCGGTCCTGTGTCACCTGGTACTTGAATATGACTTCGGGCACACTGAATAAACACAAAGCTCTCACAGGCAAGCAAAAGGCTACACTTGGTTAGGACTTGAATTGAACTAGGTCTAGAGGGTCAAGCTTAGACACCAATTGTCAATACTAGTGGGAGAAATTCATAACAATTTCTAAATGCATGAGGCTGACTTCCGTAGCAAAAAGAGCAACCATATCTTTCTATACATATCTACCAATCTATCAATCTACCATGTATAATATAGTATAGTATAGTATTTGATAGAAAAGATCCATATTTATTATTTCTTACAAACCCCTTCTCTTATTTTTAAACAGCATTTCCCCCCCAAATTCTCTTTCTATCCTATTTTGGAGTAAGAAACTACAATAGGCATATCTGTTCAGTAATAGTTGCCTTAATATACCTGAGTTAGGCCCTGAGTACAAGGAGCTAATTATTCCATTTATTTCATTAGAGTGGTTTAAGATAAGTCTACTTTCCTAGGGATGGGTCCTAGGCCAGGAGACTGACCTGGCCATTGAAAGATGAATTCTGCTCCCAGGGCAGAGACTATAATCTCTTATCAGGAGGAGCTTTCATTTCTCTGAACAAGCCCTTATTACTACTCCAACACTTTGCCTTCCTAAAGATTCTAGAATCATTTAGGAACCAGATCAGAGATCTGAGTTCCCAAAGCACTTTTGGAATATTTACCCTCAAGAAAGATGGAGATGCTGAGAGTCTCAAGGACATCTCTGACTATTGGTCAAGAAAGAAATTGGTGGTTTTTAATATTTTTATTATTATTTTTATTATTATTATTGGTGATGGGGTCTTTACCGTAAATTGCCCAGTGAATTTCTGTCTCCTGTTTTTATCATCCTATCTCTCTCTGGAGACATAACCCCCAACTGCCTGAATGGGTTTGGGGTGATCACTGGCCTGACTTCTTCTGTCTGGATTTAAGGTATTGAGTGTGACAATTTGGGGACATTCAATTTAGAGAGTGAGTCAATCCAAGACCCCGACTGTAGCTATAGGGATGAAAGGAAGAAGAACGACCATTTTAATAGATGGTAAAGATTCAACATTTCTGAAAGTGATTATGACGGTGAACCTCAATATAAAGGTGACAACAGAGACTAATTTATTCTGGTAAAATGTTTACGCTACCCTTGTGAACAAAAATTCCTGAAAAGAAGTTATGCCTGGTGTGAACAGAAGCTCCTGGAATGGGTTTGGGTGTCAGAGCCTGATGCACCGAGTACAATATCAGATTGGAATTCTGCAGTTTCACCTCAATGCCAAAACCCATGTTCTGCTACTTAAATTGCTCACCTTCACAATAGCAGGGCCTCAACTATCCCTGCTTCCCCTTCAGATCCTATCTGTTTATTTGTAAGTACCTCTGGGGAGGGTCTCCTGAGATCTTGGGACAGCCATTAATTTTTGACTCCTTGCTCTCCGCTCCTCAGGATAGCAATCACCTCTCAGCAGGCACTGGTGTCGATGCTGGCATGACCACCAAGATCCCTTCTGCTGTGCTTTCTGTTGATCTACATTTTGTCCCGTGGGTCACAAATAAGCCTCTCGGCCTAGATACTGCATCCCTGACCTTGTTTACAATGTCTGCTCTTGTGGTTGTTCTCAGTTTCTGCCGCCTGAATAAATCCTGCCTTCTTGCTTTTCCCAACCAGCAACCTCTACCTCCCTGACAACCCCAGATTGACCTCTTCATCTGCTCACTGCTCATAATAAGCTGTCTTCTACAGCGTCCTGTAGAGCAGGCTCACGATCTCAGCCCCACCGAGTCAATCTTCTGCGCATAAAGCTGTGTTTTGATGCGAAAGGATCAGCTTTCTGCAGATGAGGGATAGATTCCTGGGGGGATGTGACATAACAGTATTCTGCCCTCACTTACCTTGGTAACAGGTGGCCCAGTCAGCTGGGGTCTTCTTGAGGACACTCTCCCAGGCCTCCCTCTGACCATATGCACTCCAGTCCAGATGGCGACATGATTCCCCAGACTCCTGAATCAACTAACAGGAGATGGCAGGACTATGCTAATTTTGCCCAAGGTCTGATACAAGCATGGGATTTTTTTTTTATTATTTTACGTTCTAATTTTAGAGAAAGGCACAAACCTTATGTGAAAATCATGTTCATAATGTGGCTTTGAATTCTCTCACAGGAAGTCTAAATTTTTGTGATTAAATTAGAATTCATAAATGCCAAGGTGAGAGAGAAAATTAATTTGTCTTTTACTGTTGGAAAAAAAAACAAAGATGACTTTGGGTCATCGGATGTATTAGGTTATTCACTTCTATCTGATTTTCCTTTGCATCTTGCTATATTTTTTTAAAGGGCCAAACATATCTATTCTGCTAAGACATACTGAGCAGAGATTCACCTTGGTGAAACGAGGAGGCAAGTTACTTTTTTCAAAGGTTAAAGCAACTACTTTCCACTGTATTTTGAAACTAGCCGACATTCCAATTAATTCAGGCTTATAAGGACAGTGCGTATTTGCTGAAAGTTATCTCACCTTGTACATTGTGATGTCTGGTGCTCTTATACGAGCATGGATGAAATCCTCAGTGTGGCTTGAATGTTCATTGCCACTGAATTGTTGAAGAGATTCAGAAAAGAAAATGTACAAGACCATGACACAGGCATGGTGAAGTCCTTTCTACTTCCTTCCTCTTCCTCCCTCCTCTCCCTCCTTCCCTCCCTCCCTCCTTCCCTCCCTCCCTCCTTCCCTCCCTCCCTCCCT
>NC_022024.1:11939527-11940167 GCF_000317375.1 Microtus ochrogaster
AATCTACAACAATATGGATTATAAATTTGGAGGGTGCATGTATCCTTAGTCTCTGATAAAGATTTTTGAAGCATTCTTCTTAGTAATACAGTTTCTGGTAGTTGTGACATAAAATGACCTAATTCTACGGTGGTCCCCTTTGTTTGTCATGGGTATCAACTCTGCAAAGTGTGTTCTAATGTTTTTGTTTTTAACTCTAGAGATTAAGTAGAGTGGAAAGATAAGAAAGAGCAGGAGAGGGAGTGAGAGATAAAAAGAGAAATAATATTGTTCAAATAATATTCAGCATTTGTTTTAAAGGACAATGTTCTTTTGTTTGAGACATGCCTTCACCATATAAATGTGTAGGTCTGGCCTCTAACTCAGAATCCTGATGCCTTCGCCTCCCACTGTGGCATGGACCATCAGATTTAATTAGGATTTTTTATTTTAGGGTGATTCTGGGAATTGAACCTATAGCCTTGTGCTGTGAAAGTGAGCTATGTATACAGGCCAAGGATAATATTTTTTTTCTTTTTTTTTTTATTGAGAAAAAAAAATTTCCACCTCCTCCCAGCCTCCCACTCCTCCCGCCCTCCCCCCACTCCTCTCCCCCTCCCTCTCAAGTCTGAAGAGCAGTCAGGGTTCCCTGCCCTGTGGA
>NC_022024.1:11940292-11944324 GCF_000317375.1 Microtus ochrogaster
CCATATTCAGAGAGACCGGGTTTATCCCCTGCTTTTTCAGTCACAATCCAGCTGGCCTTGGTGAGCTCCCAATAGATCAGCCCCACTGACTCCGTGGGTGGGTAGGATAATATTTTTATAAAGAGGAAAATCATGACCCTTCTATAAATGTAAAGCTAACACATGTCAAAGATTTCCTTTAACTTAACAGTTAACAGGGATGCCAGAATGGAATTCTACTTGCTGGAAGAGAGCTAAACTTTCAGAGATTTCCTCACTGGGGGGAGGACTATTTTTGCTTGTATGCTCAGGTATCATTTGTATCACTGTGGGCAACAAACTTTTCCATTACTGAATGTCTTCTCTCTAGTGTAGAAAAAGACAAAGAAAGGTAGAAATCACTCTAATGGAGGCTTGGGGTCAACTTACTTCCCTCTCCTCCCTCTTTTTTATTTTCTTTTCTTGCCATTTTAAATTCACTCACATTTTTTTCTGACCCATATATGCACAATCTGTAAATCCTACTGTGATATGCATATTACATATATTACAAAATATCCCCCCCCCCGTTTTCATGTCTAGGACATAGTGGTTCCAGTGAATACAATGAATGATGAAATCTTTTCTCTTTCCTGATTGAAGAGTCAACTTTGTTTGGCAGCCCAAGATCAGCTTCTATTTTCTTCCAATTTCTCCTTCACCTTTCAGCCTATTGTCCTTCCAAAAGCTTATCCTGTCCCTCTGTGTATTTTATCACAGCAGTCTCTTGTCCTGACTTTTGCTGTAAGAAAAAAAAAAAAAGAAAGGCAGCAATCAGAAGCTTGTTGGTATCATGCAACTCACCATCCCTTGAAGCCTGAAAATTCACTTCAGAACCAAATCTGAGCTTGGTCTTCTCTCAGGAAACTGTTCATCACAAGTCCTGAGAATTTAGTATCAGTATAATCCACAACTCATCTTCTTAACCTGACTTTGGATGTCTGTCCTAAAGCATCAGCATCCTTAGGCATTTGCCTCCAGGTTTTTTCTTAGTCTTTTCAACTCCTTTCTCTATAAAACAAGGATCCCAGAATTGTATGAGGGGATGTTTTGGAGTTTATAATTATATTTACCCTGAATGCTTTGACTGGCACATATTTCAGTAGTTCTTAAAAGAATAATCAGTTGGAATAGAAGAGTAAGGAGATGAAGAGACCTAAGGTAATTGAACTGTTGAAATTTGTGCTCCCTTATTATGTCCGGTGCAGAGTGGTTAGCCTTGAATCCATACACCCACAAACAACAAAAACAGGCTCAGCAAATTATGTTTATATATAAACATATATGTATGTATAAACAAATACATAGATACATATATGTAATATATAATAATAATAATCGATAAAAAGAAGCTATCAACTCTTCTTGAGGAGGGGGCATGGGAGGGATTGGAGGTAGGGTAGCTGGAAGGGATTTTAGGGAGGAAAGGGAGTGGGGGAAGTGGCACAAATTCTATTTCAATTGAAAATGTATTCAAAAAAACAAAACCCTGAAAAACGACTAGTCCCTAGAAATTGTCCTGAGGACATAACAAATGGAGAAATAAACATTTAAGAAGTGTGAAATGTGTGTGTGTGTGTGTGTGTGTGTGTGTGTGAGAGAGAGAGAGAGAGAGAGAGAGAGAGAGAGAGAGAGAGAGAGAGAGAAAGAGAGAGAGCACACCAAGAACATGGACACTTCATCTAGATTCAGCAATACTTATTTTCAGTGCATAAGACAATCTGCTGCTAAAATATTTAGAGTTTGATTCTAAATATTAATTCTAACATGTAGAGAAAATTCTTTTGGCCTGGGTTGTGGTCTCCCATGAACTCTGAAAGATACAGATTACTACTTTTGAAGAAAACTACATATTTCTCCCAAATGTCACAATAATTTTTGTTGCAATTCCATAATAATAGATGTTGCTTTCAACCATTTTATTTTTTTTTTTTAGAGATGCAACTGAGGTTCAAAGAGAGACAGAGACTTGCTCAAAGGTGCACTAGCGAGCTCCTCGGATGGTAATGCCCTTTGAGCTGAAGTCTCATTCACTTTACATTGCTTCTCTTAAACACCTATGTTGTTATACTTGCCTCGTTGATGTGCACTGTGTGTGCGGGTCCCATAAATTCTTAAAAGCCCAAAGTGAGTTGCTTGGCATTAGATCCACTCCATAATATATAATAGAGTTTGTTCAAATTTTGCAAGCCAACTGAAAAAACAAACAAACAAACAAAAAATGGCATGAACTATGTTCCTATAATATAACCTAAACTGCAAGGAATATCTAACTGGGAATTAGGATAAATATGCTTGGTGTAACTAATAGTATAAATTGCCTTTCCTTCTCCATGTTTATAGTATGCTAAAATTCTAAATTCATGTTGTTCTCTGAGCCTTGAGGGAAGTTTCATATAGCTATCCATTTATAGGTAAGCATGTCATAGTCACTATTGTCTGCACCATCTTATTGCTAGGTTTACAGAACAGTGAGGAAGAGGGATCAGAAAGACTGAAGAGCCAGAGGTTGGGGAGGATTTCTGTGCAACAGTGTCTTCCGGATCTGACATGACCATTATACATACGAGTTCACAGTAGCTGTAGCTAATTAGACTCAGTGTGTTACAAACAGCAAAATAACAGGACATGGAGCTGGGAGGAGGATATGGTGGTAGGGTCTGGGAAAGGTTCAAAGAGTAGATAAAGGGTAGAGATGACCAATATATATTGTATACACATGCACATTTTTAAAGAATAGGTAAAGAAAAGCATATTAAAAATTCCAAATTCAAAGAATAACAACGAAAAAGAATGAGAGGAGTAACTGATTTTTAAATTGTCAGTCCTTAGTATATATATCCAGGAATTTGTATTTTTAGATCAAGAACAAACAAACATCCTGAGAGTTTTGTTGGTAGAAGGTGCTGGAGACATAGCGAAGTGTTAATGCGCTTATGAATCTGGCGACGGTGTTTTGGAGGGGGCACAGAAGCCTCCTCTCTTTATAGAACACTTCATTCTGAGCACTGAAACACAGCACTTTCTGGAATGTAAAGTAACACCATTAGTTCTCTTTGACCCTCTTCCAGGATAATTTGCCTAGAAATTAATAGCTGTCAAGCAGACATATTCTGCCGGCGCTGAGGTGAACGGCTGCTCCGTGCTTTCTCCTTTCTCCTTGTGCTGGCTTTGCACAACCCATTTGCATCTCAAGATTAAGTTACTGGCTGGAGTGAGAAAAAGGATTTTCATTTACAATACAATTATTGCTTTTTTTTCCCCTGAGGTCATGAATTCGGTTTTCTAGATGTTTTGAAGTGCTGTCTTCCTCAATTGCTTAGTAACAAGCCGAGCTAATGATACAGTTTCGGTGACTTCATAATAAAGTACTTTGGGCTTTACTCTTTAGCTGGGTCTTCAGACAGTACTTGACAAGAAATTATCCCACATCTATAATATAGAACAACCTCCCCAAAGAAAACAAACAAACAAAATAAAACAAAAAATGACATAGTATTTGCCTAGTGCCAAACATGATTTCATTACATCTTACTTATTTATTTTTAAATAATTATTTGTGTTTTATGTATATTGGTGTTCTGCTTGCATGTATATATGACGAAACAGGAGATAGAACTGTCTCCTGGAGTAGGAGACAGTTGTGTGAGGAGCTATGTGGGTGCTGGGAATTGAAGCTGTGTCCTCTGGAAAGCAGCCAGTGTTCTTAACCACTGAGCAATCTCTCTAGACCTACATCTTAATTATTTTGAGGGAGGGGATGTCTTAGCACACTTGTGGAGGTCAGAGGGCAATTCCTTCCTTCCACTGTGGGGGCCCCTAAGTTCCAATGCAGGCTGTCAAGCTCCACAGAAATCACTGGTACCCACTGAGTCATCTCAGAGGCCCCTGGACTTTTCTTTTCCAAAGAACATTATCTAGGCCTTAAATTTCGTGATTGAGGTTTATATTTAACTGTATGATTTTCTCCTCTTCATCCTAGCCAAGACAAAAGAGAACACACACATACACACA
>NC_022024.1:11944469-11959262 GCF_000317375.1 Microtus ochrogaster
GCAAAGCTTCACATATACATACACACATGGAGCTTTAAAGATATGTTTTAAAAAATGAAGGCCCAGGAAGACATTCATATATCCAGCATCTCCACCATTTTCTGCCAGGGAAATCAGGCCTAGCAATGATCTTTGATTGTTGTAGTTAGTTTCACTAGAACCATCATATATCAGTTCCTCTCTAACCCCACTGGTACAAAGTAGCTCTCTTTCTAGCCTTTGGTTGTCTAAATTAGTATCTATGCAGAACTTGGCTAGAGACTTTTCCGAACTAAAGGACGGCAGCATTTCCCACTGGCTTCTAACAAAGTCCAAAATCATTTACTCTATTTGGAAAAAGTCAATGGACGTCTGACCAGACACACAGCTTCTTTACATCTGTCAATCTTTTATTTGGTCATCATTGTGTAAGACGTCAGCTAGATGGTCTCTGTAGGAGGAAGAAAACCTCCGTAATCTCTATGAAACCCAGAAATTGCTGCTCCCACCATTCCAACTTGAAAGGCTGAATTTTATGCTAGAAGAACAGAACATATACATCTGAAGTAGTAAGATCTCTGCAGATTCAACAGAATACTAAGTGAGACAGAAATGCTTTCCATGCACAACATAATGAATCAGAAACATGAGAAACATAAAAATTTTTTTAAAAGCATAAGCCTAAAATGTCAGATTGCCGAACAGCAGCAAGCCAACATTTTACTATGTTTGATGGAAAATGTTAAAGCAAAATATTGGGATTTTCTTGTCGAAACTCAAAGTTAAAGTCTCTCATTCTCTGCATGTCCAGTTGAGGGTCTCTGTGTTAATTACAATCTACTGCACAAAGAAGCTTCTCTGATGAGGGCTTAGTGAGGCATTGATCTATGGGTACAGCAGTACATTAGTAGAAGTCATTTTATTGCTGTTTCTTTAGTAGAACTGCAGTAGTAGGTTTTTCCTAGATAATCTCATGACCTACCTAGTTTCAGGTTCTTGGCCACTTCAGAAGTGTCAGCAATAGGCCTATTCCATGAGTTTAAAATCAAGTTTTTAAAAATTGTTGGTTACTCTCATTTGTGCCACTATGGCAGAAGGATCTCTTTATAGGTCTCAGGGTTTTTAGCTGGGGGATATTGCTGATTGCCTTTCTCTTCTGGTAACATGAAGAGTACCTTGTAAATGGATGCTTTTTTTGTCCCACCCAGTCCCACAGCTGGTTTTAAACTAATCACTCAGGAGCTTAATATTAATTATAAACTGTTTGGTCTATAGTTTAGACTTACTACTAACTAGCTCTTATATTTAAATTAACCCATTTGTATCAATCTATGTATTGCCACATGCCTGTGACATTACTGGTCTGCTGGCATCTTCTTGGAGAGCTAGTTGGAGTCTCCCCCAGACTCTGCCCTTCTATTTCCTTGTATTTTTGTATGGCTTTTCTGCCTAGCTATATCCTATCTTGCTATATGCCAAATCAGCTATTTTATTAACCAAGGAGAATAAAACATATTCTCAACATACAAAACAGTTATACCACAGCATTCCCCTTTCATTCTAATCAATAAGGAAGATTTTAACTTTAATATAGCAAGATTACATACATTAAAACAGTTATTAAGAATTACAGTTAGAATATTTAGTTTATTTTTGACAAAATTAGAGGAAATATTTAATTATCTATCCTCTCTTCATAAGACACACTCGTTTCCCCCATGCATATTATTAAAATAAACTTTAAAATCAGTTTCAGAATTTAGTTCTTTTCTCTCCAACGAAGAATATGTGTGTGAGTATGAACCACTAGATGCTCAGCACATGTAGCAATGGGGGAAATTATGTAGCTACATCAGTATTTCTCAATTTTATTTTCACACATAGGTCATTTAAGTAGATTTATAATGTTATTACAAAGTCCCTCAAACGAACAAACTAACGTGAATTATTGATGATCTAGGGACAGGAAAAACTGGGAGCCATTTTGTATAAGATCATGGTTTTATATCAATAAGATCTGAAAAGCAAGCAATAAACATTTTTATCGCTGAGGCTTTGGGATCAGGGATAAATCTGGTTAAATGAGCTTGATTAAAATATTGCTTATGGCTATATATGATTGCTGGAGCTCAGCTACAGGAAATAGAAGGTTGGAATCATTATAACTGATACTCTTTTAGTACAGAATACATTGTGTCATGGTTTTTCCTCAGAATATAGATTTATTTAACTTTTACATTGTTATGATATTTTGGGGGAAGGTCAGTTTTTAGGGTGAATACCCCCACCTCTTGTGTAAGTTTCTTGGCAACTGTCATAAAGAAATGTTATTAACTGGATGGATCAATAGAAATGTAACTGTCTATCAGCTTTGCTGATAGACAATAGCAAGGCACAGGCATGGTTGGGCTCCTCTGGATGCTCTTAAGAGGAAATTGCATCCAACCCTCTCTTCTGCTTCTGGCAGCTTTCTGGCAATCTTTGGTGTTCCTTGGCTTATGGCTGCATAACTCTCATCCTGCTTCTGTTCTCTCAGGACCCCTCACTTGTGCAAGCCAGCTTCACACTGCTGTAACCTAAACACCTCACAGCGGGGAGAGCTTATTTTGGCTTATTGCTTTGCAAGTTTCTGATGGAGGAAGGTCATTGGTTGATTAAATAAAGAAGCTGCTTGCCCTGATAGGTTAGAACGTAGGTGGGAGGAGCAGAATGCTGGGCGGAAGAGGAAGTGAGGTCAGACTCGACAGCTCTCCTCTTGGGGGCAGACGCCTCAGAGAGACATGATGCTCCACTCTTGCGGGCAGAGGCGAGAGCTCTGCTCTCTGAGGCACACATGATGAAGCTCCGACCCAGAATGGACGTAGGCTAGAATCTTCCCGGTAAGCGCATCTTGGGGTGCTACACACAGATGATTAGAAATGAGCTAGTCCAGATGCGAGAGTTAGCCAAGAAAAGGGCTAAAGCTAAAGAGCCAAGCAGTGTTTAAATGAATACAGTTTGTGTGTAATTATTTCGGGCAAAGCTAGCCGTGCGGGCAGGGGTGCTGGGGATGCAGCCCCGCTGCTCCAATTACTACAAGTTTTAGTCCGTGGTAATCTAGCTCCTTTGGTTTTAGGTCCATGGCAAGGCAGAACGTGATGGCAGAAAGCCTTGGTGGAGGAAATCTGCTGAACTCATGGCAGGCAGGAAACGGGAAGCCAGAGCTAGAAGCAAGGGATAGGAGCTTACGTATAATGAGCAAGTCCCTTTGTACTTCCTACCAATGGGTTCTACCTCATTAGAGTCCATTTAGCTATGAGTTCATTGATGGAATAATTGCATATATGCACTTTTGAGGGGGGCTCCTCACATCCAAACCAAAACAAATCGCTTCTGTCCCTCAAGGGCTTGTATCTATCCAGCCATGACAGTGCCAGCATTGTTCAAAAGTCCAAGTTCAAAACCTCCTCTGAGACACAACCAGTCCTGTAGCTGTGCCCTTTGAAAGGCAAGTTAGAGACTGAGTAGGCTAAGACACAGGATAAACACTTCAATTCTAAATGGAACAACCAAGGTCTTTAACAGAAGGCTAGGATCAAAACCCAGCAAAGCAAACATTATGTCCTGTGTTTCTATGTTCAGTGACTGGGGATGGGGTATGTTGTGAGCTCCATAGGGCTTGGGAAGTTCTCCTCTTGTTGCTATGCTAGCTGCATTCCACATGACTTCCTTCCTGGGCTGGCTCTGCTTGCTGGCTCTAGCTTTTCTGGACAAATATTCCTTGTTCTTGGTATCAGTAACTTCCTGTATCTCCTCTGTAACTTCAGCTTTATTCTCCAGGTTCTTGCATTGCCTTGTCAGGACTTCCCACAGGGTCTCTGACCTTCTCACACACTTTCTGACCTCCCAGATGTGGACAACACTATGTTCTGCCTGAGTCACTTAAATCATAGCTGTTTTGCCTTTTGCGTTTGTATCTTGATGGGTGGCTAAACATTGGGAAGCCATATTACTAGGCATCCCTAGGCAAACAGGGTATCTTAGAGCTCTCTTCTCAAAGGGAAGCTTTTCAAATAAGTTAAGCTATTTACACCCCTGGACTTGCTGTGGGTGAGATCCAGCCAATTCCTGAGATGCCCTCCAGGAACTTTTCCTATTGATTTTATGTGAAGTATCTGGTATTACCACAGCACCAAATATCTTCAACAACTCTGTTTTCCTTCGCCCTAATGTTAATCATAAGTTTATGCTCGCAAAAATGCAGCTTTGTCCTGCTTTTTATTTGTGCTTCTCCCAATAAAACCGATGAAAAGCAGTTATTAATCCTGTACCGCAGCTCGGATACTGGGCTGCCTTGAAATTTTTCCCACTGTATCAATTAGTTTGCTGCTTTGAAACTCAGCCTCGCACAGTTTCGGGGCATGGACGAAGTCCCTTTTGCAAAGGCAAGTTATTTGCTAGACTACAACACGAATTGCCTCGAGTTGGGTTCTCAAGAGAGCGCTCATTCCCATATGAAACTCCTGGAGCCTAGTGTTTAGTGTCCACTTTTCTATCAGCATTCTGTTCTCTGAGCTTGCACCTAAATGTCTATTAAGCTCTGTTTACTGGTCTCCAGGCTCTCTCTAGCCTGTTTCTCTAGCCTCTTTCCAAATTCCTCCCATACGCCACTTCCAAGGCTTCTGAATCACATGGTTGAGAGGAATAGCAAGTAGAATAACAGTCAAGTAGAATAACAGCAATGATTCTCTAGTCCTAGTAGTAACATCTGTATTGGTCAGGGTTCTATATGCATGTGCATATATTCGGGAAGGGGAGTTATTAATTGGATCACAGTATCTGAGGCTATATCCTCACATAATAGATATCTGTAGGCTGAAGAGCCAGGTTAGTCTATAATTCCTCAATTGCTCAGAATAAGAAGATAGAAGCCTCAAAATAAGAGGGACCAATGACCCAAGGGGTCCAATAGGGGGTTGTAGGCTTAGATGTACTCAGGAGAGTTTCTGGTGCTGGTCCACATAGTAAAGCCGAAGAAACTGGAGCCTGACATTGTTTCTGTTCTTGCTTTTTTGTTTTGTTTGTCTGTGCCAAGTTGCTAATGCCATTGCATCTTAGCAAGGAAAAGTTAAGAAAAATTAATCTCAAAAGAGATCATTTCTCTATTATTTAATTCTTCTGACCATACAAAGACTTTCTCTGTTACCCATGAGGAACAAAGGTTGGACCTGAAACAGTCCATGCAACTAGATCGTGCAGGAGTGGCCCTATGCTGTGGACCCCAAAGCTGAGCATGTGGCAGAAGTCATTGGTGACAATTACCAGAAGATATAAACTCAATCCAAGAGCAGTTGGATGTTAACATGCTGAGGCCTTCACCCTTTGCTTTTGTCCATGAGGACTAAGAGTCTATTGGATAGTGTTTCTTATACTTAGGAATGATTTTTCCCATCTCAGTTGCTGTCCAATATTTTAATAATCTCTGGCAACACCCTCCAGGACATGTGGAAGTGTGCTTTATGAGTCTCATAATTATTTCCTTATCCAGCAAGTTGATAATTAGGTTTCACACTAAATCTCCCTCTTTATTTTCTTGAATGAATACCTGGTAGACCTAAAATATAGATTTTGTTTTGAGATCTTTAGCATAATTATATATGCAATATAATTTTTCCAAGTAAGCTTATGTTCACAAACACTGAGACTGGGGCATATTGTCTTGTGGACCCAGTATTCAACCCAAAACACTGTTGCATGTCCTACTTGCATGAAATATTTCTCATAGGTAGCAAAGGAAGTCTTTGTATAGCCAGAAGAACTAAATATTAGAAAAATGGCCTTTTCTCTTTGAGATGAATCAATCTTAGTTTTTACCAGTTGAGATCAAATGGCATTAGAAAATGTAGCATTGTTTTTATATATTTTAATTTTTCTCAGGTTATTTTGGTAAAATCTGTACAAATGTAATGAAGTCTTCAATTAGATTTCCTTATCAATTGATTATATCTCCTATTTACTAGTGACTTAAACCCCAGCTGTAGCTCAAACATAACTACTGAAACCTATGGACATATCTGTATTACAATATTTTTATCAGTTTTTATTTTGCACCCATCATTGTTCCACTATAAATAAAATTGTAAATACCTTTGTTTTCTTGAAGCTCAGATATAGTGATTATAAATTTTTTTCAATCTTACTACCAAGTAAAACAGAATCTTTTCCGTAGCTACAAGGAGAATCATTTTTAGGGAAGGCTTTCTGTGGGCACAGCCTGGGTGACATGTCTTGTGCCCTAGAAAGGACTACCTTTCTAACAGGTCGCATGGCCAGTTATGAGGCCCATACAATATTACTAGACAGACCTATTCCTATGAAGGGGCACAGATAAACAAACCAAACAAAAACAGAAACAAAGCAAACAAGACAAGCTCTGCCAAGACCACCAACCGTAGATGATTTTATGTGGCTGAGCACTGATGGAGGTTGTCTCAGAGCTCTCTCCTTGCATTTCATGGATTTCAGTCTCAGGGTTTCCTTGTTAGTCCATGGTCCTTTTTCCATCTTGATATTGAGTTCATATGTTCATTGTGGGCCTGTTGAGATGCTCTGCCCGATGTTGAAAAGATAAATAGCACACAAGCTCTACCCACAAATATTTCATAAGTTTCAGGAACTAACGACTTTAAACATTTAATTTAAATAGGACATGATAGCTATGCTCATTGAAGTCTGAAAAAAAGTGTTGTTGAGATGAAATAACTAATCAAGCCTGGAATAGGTTAAGATTCATAAACTCAAGAAGTGCTGAGTGACTCTTGTAGGCACCAGTAAAAATGACATAGGAGTTTGAAGGGGGCACTATAATTTTCCAGATTGCTTTAAGGTAGTTTGATCAATTTAAGATGTGTAATAGGGAGCATATTCCTTGAGGCAGGCAGAAGGCTGCAGTGTGGAAGCCTTACATACCATGGGTTATATTTTCCAGCAAGCCTTTCCCAAATTTCTGTAGTTTCTGGGTATTTCTTTCTCAGTTTTGAATGTTGTTATCAAGGTTTACTTCTTAAAGGTTTTGCTTGAACATGTCATCTTCCTGTTGAAAATCAGACATAGATTTCCATAACACAAACTTATTGTTTATGCTTATTTGTAATTCTACAAAAAAGGTCCTGAAGACAGAGTAGGGTATGGGTGTGGTAGTTTGAATGTGTGCCCAAGCCATGCCCAGTGCCTCAATATACTTACTGTTCCCTTTGATCAAGGTATAACATTCTCAGCTCCTTCTTCAATACCATGTCTGTCTGAATGCCACCGTGTCCTGCCTTGAAGTTAATGGACCGAACCTCTGAACTGGAGGCCACCCCAATTAAATGTTTTCTTTTATAAGATTTGCTGTGGTTATGGTGTCTCTTCACATCAATAGAAACCTAACTAAGTCAACAGGGAAAGTTCTTTTTCATTCTAATTTCTCTTGTTGTCTCTGTGTAGTACATCATCCAGCTTTTTCTGCTTTCTGCACTGTAACTCAACTTCCTGACTTACAGTATTTCATTGATTGTAATTCTGCCCACACTTCAAACTCCCACTGTAAGGTTACCCCTAGCTCTCCTGAGCTTACTTATGAATTCTTCTCATGATATTTTGCTCAAACTCGTTTGATACTGTCTACTATGGACTCATATACTATAGTTAATTATTGCACGCCACACCCTAAGTTGTTATGTCAGCTATATCATTGATATGCTGGTGGTGGTGCTGAGTACTGAGTACTGAGTGGTGGTGCTGAGTATTGGACACAGAGCCTTGTAAAGGCTGAGCAAGTATGCTATCACTGAGCTACACGCCACTCTGAGCTTCACACTAACTGTCTGCACTGTGTTGTCTTTTGGTCTGACTTCCTCTCCAATAAGAGTGCTATTAGATGCTCCTTACACATTAACGCAACAAGGGTAGCTTATTACAGCTTACTAAATATATTAAAACTCTGCTTGAAATGAAAATGCTTATCTTTTTAATCTTTGATGTTTATGACAATTGGGTTTTCATAAAAAAGTTTATTGGTCTTTGGTATAACATGAGAAAATTAGAAGTAACTGGTAGAGTTGAAATGTAGGTAACTTAGATACCAGCAGTAAAATTTTCTAAGTAAGAGGTATATATATATTGGTAGATTTTGTGGTTTGTATATATATATTTTCTAAATAAGAGGTATATATATATTGGTAGATTTTGTGGTTTGTAACTGGATGCTCGTTTAATCTACTCTGTTTCAAATTAGTTCTGACTGGCTTGCTTAGTCCTCACGATTCTGAAGGGTGGGAATCCAAAGTCAGGGTGTTGGCTTCTGGCTCACGGGAGTCTCCTTTTTTGTCCTTCCTCAGCAGAATGTTGAAGTCAGTTCCTGAACTTTGTGTGAAGGCTTTTCCCAAGGGTCCCAATAACAAAGAGGGAACCCTGTTGGCCTAATCACTTCTTGAAATTTTTAGCTTTGTTTTTTGGAAGTTATTAGTGCATATTGGCTATACAAAATAATGACTTTCACTGCAATATCTTAAAACACAAAAGTAACATGCTTTAGTCAAATTAACCTCCATAGCTCACTTTGCTCCTTGCCCCATTTCCTTTTCCCCAACAGTCCCCATTTTCTTATGTCTTTTAAAAAAATCTAAATTCCCTATGTAAGAGAAAAATATGAACTACTTTTATTTCCGAGTAAGGTTTTATTTTGCTTCAAACAATAATCTCTAGTGCTATTCATTTTGCTGGTATATGACATGCTTTCATTTTTTAGTCCTGAATCACTCTTTTGTGTGTACCTTTCCTATATTCTTCATTCATCAGTTGATGGGCACCTGGTCTGGTCCTGTAACGTGGGTATTGTGAGCAGTGACAGTGGGTGTGGGTATGTAGGACTCACCATTGTACACCAGTTTTGGTTCCTTCTTGGTGGATGCTCAGGAGTGAAACAGCTGGATCTCTATCTGTGGGATATTTTTTTGGTGTGGGTCTCCTAGAAACTTTATTGTAAAAGTTGCTGATGGGTAAGGTCATCTCTACAAATGTCTTACAGGAGTATGGCAGCTCCTGTATTTTATTTTTAAAATGTAAAACTATGGATTAATTTTTTTCTGAAACCTTGAACCAATATAGTGAAACAGGACAGTGAAAGGAAGTATAAATATGGCACAGTGGGCAACAAATTGTAATTATTTGCAGAAGATATTATTGTTTACTTGGAAACAAAAAAATCTATCCGTAGTTTATTTGTGAAAACAAACTGAAGAACTATTACAACTGGAGAATCTTCTAAGGTCATGATAAGTAGACAAAACTTCTATAATATTTTCTAATATGCCTCTTAGAGAAAGAAAGCAGTGTGTTTGTGTGTGTGTGTGTGTGTGTGTGTGTGTGTGTGTTTGGAGAAAGGATAATGAAATTTAATAACACTAGCAACAGAAATAGAAAATGCTTGAGAATAAATTTGCCAAGGAATTCCCAGAGTTATATAAAGAAATAAACTACCTAAAAATTGTGACAGAAAGCTTAAATATGTGGAAAAACATGTATCAAGCCTCCTGAGATAGCTTAATATTTTTAAATATGGTAATTTTAGAAGAACTGCAAATAGAAGTTTGATGCTTACTTTTCTCATTTTAAACCTTAAAAGCAGATCTGAATTTCCTAGAGGAGACAAGAGGCACACTGATGAAAATATTATTTAGGGTGGGGAAAGCCCTGATCACTGCAACAATGCATTGCTCGGCCCTCTTTACAACGATGCAGTTAAGGGGTAGGGATAGGGGACCACATCTGTATTGAGGTAGACCAAGTGAAATGAAAGAGGGGAGTGTGGAGAAAGAGACCAGAAAACAGAAAAATTATTTAACAGAGCCTCACGGTTGAAAGGGCAAAGCAAGGGTTGATTATTTCTCAAATGGTAGTAGGATGAGGATTTTTTTTTTAAAGATGGTTACCAGAACACCATATGTTGTGTTTTCTACTGTTAGCGGCAAAACCTGCAGTTCCCATTTTATTACCTCTCCGTCTCTGTGAGGAATTTGTGAGGGGCCCAGATGGTTGGGTCTGGCTCACTCTCCCTCACACAGTTGCAATCAAATGCTGGTGGCTATAGCAGAGAATACAGGACACCGGAGCAGCTGGCTCTGATCTGTGGGATCCCTTGGCATCTTTAGCGGGTTCCACCCATGGCCTCGTCAGGGCTCCCTCCTGTTATGGGGTCCTCAGTGTCTCACATTTCTTATATGAAGACTGAGAGCTTTAAAAGCCAGTATTTCAGCCAGCAAAACAGAAGCTAAATTCCTTCCGTGCCTCAGCTTTGGGCATAGGATCACTTCTGCCATGTGCAGAAATACATGTCCGTCTAGATGGCAAGGGACACAGACCCATTTTCCTTATGCCCGGTCATCATTAACATCGTAAGATGAACATGGGATGAGAGAAGCTATTTGGCTTAGTTTGCTTTCTGCCGCTTAACAATAGCAGAGAGTAGGTAACTTACAAAATACTGTGCTTTGACTGATGGTTACGAAAGCTGAAAAGTTCAAGGTTGGGTAGCCACGTCTGACAAAGGCCTTGTGCCGCTTAACATGCAGAAAATGGAAGGGCAAATAGGGGTATGCAAATAGTGAGAAGTATAAATGGGGGTGGGAGCTTTCTAATGGCTCACCCTCAGGAAAGAAGGGCAGAGCCCTCATAACCCAAAAGCTCTTAAAGGACCCATGATTTTTAATGTCTTTACATTGGCAATTAAATCTCCACATACGTTTTGGTAAAAATAAACCACACCTAGACAGATTGCAGCAACATTTCAGCCATCTTTGGTAATGGGTTTACTGACAGTTCAGGTAGATCTTCCCACATGAATTAATGTAATCAAGATATCCAGATTGGCATACTCAAGTCATTTCCAGTATGATTCTAGATTTTGTCAGATTAGACACCCATTGACCCCTCTCTCCTGCCATTAATTTCACTCTGTCTACCTCATCACAGATGTAGAGCCACTAACATGCTATGTAAGTGTATATCTACTGAGAAAAAGGAGAAACTGGCTCATTTTTTTAATAAAGTGCTCCTATCCATATGAATGGCCTTTGGCTCTGTTATTGTCACCATCCTTGTCTGATGATACATAATTGTATTTGCCTCCTTCTTTAGGAAGTGCAAACACAGAGCTAATAAAAAAATCATACAAGAACCAGTGTTAATCTCCTAATCCACATGATTTTAAAATAAATGTTATAAGTATAAAAAAACAATGACTTTCACAATAAAGGGTTATATAATAAATTTGAATATGCATGTGCTCATCAATGATTAGATTAAATAACAGAAATAGGTGCTTATGGTTACCTAGATTTGGGGTAAGTGAGCTAGACACTCTCCTATACATAAGACAGGAAATTAAAGGCAAGGTACAAATAGGCTGTACTTTAAATGAAAGCAATGGTAAATTTTATTTCCTTGGAGTATGTGTAGTGATCAGAAGCCTGCATATGTCAGGAAAACATACCACTAACAAACACAAATTGTCAATATGGAAAATTTGATACATTAGTAAATAAGCTTGTTTCTCCCGTCAGCATAATATGAAAATAGTGTCTGAAGTCACGGGCTGGGCAAGTGATGTAAGCATATCTGTTTGGAAATAAAGCATAGAATGTCAAAGCATGGACCCAGTATTTGAAGTCTTGCAAAGGTTTAAGTCACAGGGCTGTAGCAACTCTTCATGAGCAGGACACTTGTGTACCGATGGATAACAGGCTTCTAGGCTCATTCCCACCCAATGCCTATCATACCCAGTGTATGTATTCAGTGTCCACATAGAGAGAAACAATACCCCTCAGAATTTCTAAAACACTATGCGTGGTGGCTCGTCCCTTGTGGACAGCAGCACATTCTAATTTTGACTTTTTTTAAAGTTATTAAGTCAGACTGTGCATTCCAGGGAGAAGAGCTTCTGCTGAATTAGCATATCGTTAGCTTTTCTGAAAACTTAATACTGCATTTTCTACAAATGTAATATGGAAGACACTGTTCACACATCGTTTAATATAAACTCATAGGATATATTTATTTCAGAGTTGATATTTGAAGTTTTAGTTTCTCCGAGTGCTACATTGGTCATGCCTCTCCTCATGTTGCCTTCTTTGTGATAGGCTCACGAAGTGTCACTGAAGTTCTGACCTCTGTCCAGCAAGTCGATGAAGTGGCAGCCTTTGAATGCATTAACATCATGATCCATAGGTGCTAGCCTTTCTCCTCATTGGTTTTCTATTTGTAAATGTATAAATGCAAAGTGTTTTTTAAAATATTTTTTTCCATGATGGTACTAAATAGGTTGCTATTTACCAGTTAGATGTTATCACCAAATGCGTGGTATAATTTTTCTCTAAAATTGTAAACCCTCCACTGAGTTAATTGAGACTAAAAAGGATCCTTTCGTGAGGCTAGAAACTGTAAAGAGGCAAAGACACTGGCAAGCCCTAAATGTTTTCAGATGGATTTAACCAAGAGTGGATCATGGGAAATGGAACCAAAAATAACAGTCATGCTATGATGGGAAACCTAGCGGGTCAGGTTGATCTCACATGACATGGTATCTCATCCTATGATTATCTCAACTCATCTCTGTAGTATTTTGCTCCACATCACCAACTGGCTGGGTTTTGGTAACTTCAGAATGTTGGTTATTGCACGGAATTTGACCGTGAGAGAATTGCCTATATTATTCTCAATGATGTGGGAAAGATTGCTCTGTGGGTACGGTTAATGTGTGCTAAGTCTTTAGAAAATGGATCCTTATAAAAATATAGTATCTTCCTAATTTTTATAATTTGCTATCATGAGCTTGACAAGATACAAATAATTAATATAAATTATTAATATATAAACAAATAAACAATTAATATAAATTAATATAAATAAAAACTACTTGAATGAATTTATAGGATATGGATTTATACTCAGAGTACTTGAAGTATATGTATACCTATAATTCATCTAAAATATTAGAGTTTTGAACATTATCAGTGGTTTCATTACCTTGTCCCATTTTCTAGTAGAGTAATCATATATTATGAATTTTAACCATTGTTCTTTCTCTTGAAAATCCTTATCACATTCAACATTTTTTATTTTACTTTCAAGCCTTATAAAATACCTTATTATAATTGTCTTATTTATTATAACTGGTACAAGTAACTTTTGAATGGTGTTGATATGCATAGTACAACTTTGTTTGATCTGAACTGAAGTCACTCTCTTACAGGCAAAGCTCTTGTAAATCCAGTAGCATGTTCTGCAGAGAAACAGCTTCATGGCAAATTATAGTATAAATAGCATGCTGTCTATCAGACAGAAATGATGCAATTGACCAACTGTCCAGAAACAGTCACTGGAAATTTTTCTGGTGATCAAGCTGAATTACTCTGTTGACTATCATTAGAGATACAGTTTTGTAGAGTTATTTTTCTCTCTGTGAAGTCAATTGGCCCAGATAAAGAATGCTCTTGCAACATAGCCTCAGAGAGATTAAAATTGAAACGTATTGTTTTCCACAAGGGAGGGGCCACCCTGGAGTGTTTTTTTTTTTTTAATAAAATCTGAGAAGGTTTTTTGCTCTTTGTGTGGGGGACTGGACATGGCAGGCATCTGATGGGACAGAGTCTCTGGAGCAGCATAAGCAAGTGAGTTCTTACATATGAGAGTCTATTGTTCATTCAAAGTCTGATGCCATCTGTTTTCTGCATATCATTAATTCATGTCAACTGTTCTGGAGTTAGACAAAAGTGAGAGAAAAGAGAAGAAAGGAAAGGAAGAGAAATGGGTAATGAGACAGCTCAACTTTAACACAGACTCTGAAATTCATCCAAAAAGGTTTATTTATTTATTTTTATTTACTTTTTAGGCTAGTTTGGAAAACAAACAGACTTGTGTAAAATGTGAGTTGTTAACAAACTTAACTGTATTGTTTATTTTCTTCTATTTATAACAAATACCATTCTCCATGGAAGATGGAAGATTCTTAAAGAATCCTAGAGAAGGTGAAGTCCCTAAAGAAACAAGAGACTGTTCGAGAGCAATAATGGCATAGAACTTGTGGAAGTAACCAGCCAATGTCTGGTTTGACTAAAGGCCCACTCCTCAAGACAGAATTTGTACTTCACTGCTTGGGGGACCAAGAACCAGAGACTAGATAGCCCAGAACTCTAGAGTAAAACCGAACACTGCTGGTCTAAAAAAAAGAAAGTATTGATAAAAATGACTCCTACTGATAGTCTTCTCTCCTCATAGATCAGAGCTTTATTCATTCACTGTCAGAGAAGCTTCCTGTGGCATCTGACAGCAACCAATGTAGAGACCCACTGCCAGACATTCAAGGAAAGAGAGTCTAAACTCCTTCACACAGAAGAGAAGGTGGAAAGAGTGTAAGAGACAGAGGAGATGGAGGACACCAAGAGAACAACGCCCTCTGAATCAGCTAAGCAAGATGCATATGAGCTCCCAGAGATGGAAGTATTTTTATGGGACTCCTGAGTGAGAGACCAAGTAGGTCCCTCACTCTTGGGCCTGCTCTTAGGACCCTTTTCCTCCTGTTGGTTTGCCGTGTCCAACTTTGACAGGATGGTTTTTTTTTGTTATTATATTTTATTTTGTCATGTTTGGTTGTTATCTCTTAGAAACCCTGTGAGTTTTTTGTTTTTCCTAATGAGAGACAGAAAGGGAGCAAATATGGTGGGGAACCGTAATCAGGATATATTGTATGAGAAAAGAATTTATTTTCAATAAAGGGAAAAATCATTTTATTTTATG
>NC_022024.1:11960937-11980303 GCF_000317375.1 Microtus ochrogaster
TTTCTTTCTTTCTTCTGAATAGAAACTGAACACAGCAGCAAGCACACCTTCCCAGTTTCCTTCCTGCAGATTCTAAAGGAATTAGTCTGACTGTTTCCCTGCTTACAGCCCTCACTCCTTTTCAACCCCTCTAGTTCTAAAATTGAGGACTTAACTCTTTGTTTTGTGGAAACTCGTTAAAATAGGGCCAATTAATATTAACTGCAGTATACCTGAGTTGACAAATAATTATCTTAGTAAGTATCTTTTATCAATACAACAAAATTTACTTTTGATTAGTCCAAATTCAAGTCATGGTTTTTAGCTCATCATATAAAATAAACAAATTGTTACACTCATTGCTGACTTGTGAGTTTCCAGAGGTTGACTAGTAATTATTTGACTTCCTGTCATGGGGTGTTCTAAAGTGGCAAACAGAATCATCGCTTAGATATGCTAAAGCTAGCATAATTGAATATGTCCTGGAGTTAATATAAAGTATTTAAAAGTACTCAACAATGGATGACAGACAAACCTAACCTCAGATCAAACTGGCGTGACTCAGAATTGCAGATTTTTCTTATGATTCTATCAGAGAGTAATTAACGGGAAAGATGAGAATAGTACCTAAGATTAATGACAATGTCAATAAGCTATTTGAACTTCGGCTAAAAATGAATGCATGGAGCGCAGCAATTAAGCACATTTGGTTTAAATAAAGCACCTTCAGTTACTGGGGAAATTACCCACTGAGTTTATGTTTCTACTGGGAAATATTTCTTGGGATTGGAATAACCAAGGCATCTCAAAAACAATGGGAACAATAAAGTTAAAAATACTTTATAAAGAGGCAGCCCTCCTGCCCATTATCATCTTATGTTCTTAGTCAAATAACAGAGTGGAAAAGAAGCAAAAAGGTATTATGTGTGCATCAAGGGCACAGGAGAGCCTGGCGATGAACCGTGTGAGTTTATAAAGAACAAATCATGTTAGGCACATGCTCTTGCATTCCTCTGACCACAGTACCAAGTGGGTGGAGGGAATCTAGCAGATGTAATATATCTGGACTTTACTAAATCATTTCCTTTATGCCTTCCGGAAGCTTACTTAATATTTTAATTAAATCAGGCTTAGCTATCTACACCAGCACGTAGGCTGAAATAAGCTTAAAAAATTAAAAAAAAAGGCAAAGACAAGGCTTAGTCACAACGTATGAGCTGAGTGAGTGAAAGGGAAGAGAAAAACTGAGTGGGTGCTGGGGGCATAGCTGTCCTCGGAGGGGGTTACTGCTGAAGGACTGTGTGAGATATTAGGACGCGTTGTGGAATACAATCCACTCTCTAATATTAAGGCTCAATATTCATTTTAAGAGCCATGGAAAAGAAATTATATTGCAACATTCTTGTCAATTTGTAGCTGTGCTAACAAAGTCTGGTCTGTAGCCAAAGGCTAACTTTACTGGTTGCAAAAACACTGATAGAGTCCCAGAGAAAAATCCTTAAGTTATTTGGAGATGTTATAAAAAAAAAAACAACTTTGGTGTCTGTGAGCTTTATTTAAAAACAGCAGCAATGAACATCAAGTTAAAAATTGTGGAAATAAAATTCTACTTCGGTAGAAAGTATCGTCTAAGATCCTATTTCCATTTTTGTCATTAATACTGATCTTTGTTTTCTCATCACCATTGACTCTGCCATTAGCCTAGTGCTTCATGGCTTCTTCTCATCCTTATTACCTCGGTTATGATAAGGAAAGCAGCTGTTGCAACAGTTGCTTCCATTCATTTCCTACATGAGTGCGTTGGCAACTAGACCTGATCCTGATATAACCAATAATCTGTGTTTTGCAAAACATATTTTCTAATTTATCATTCCCATCATATCCAGTTTGCAATATGGAAATTCATGCTGTTAAATAAAAGCCGTAGATGGGACTGAATTGTTTAGCTGCATGCTCAAAACATATCTCATTCAGGGAAAATAGCTACAGAATCTGTAAATGGTGTGATCTTACGATGCTGTGGCATGCCAATACTAACACAAATCCAGAGCCTCTCTCCTTAGATGTCTAAGAGCCTTTTAGAGTGGCTGCTTGCCATGTATGTCAGGATTTCCTCAAAGGAAGGACGCACCAATACATTTTCTCTTTATTCTCCATATTGTGAAATTCTACATCTTCACTTAACATGCTCATAAAACTTGGCTGTATCTTATAAAATGCCAAATTTTGTAAACCAGAAAATATGGTAGTAGACTAACCACTCTGTAGTCTTTCCCCTCTGGTAGCACAAAATTCTTTTGTTGTTCCTGTGTAACTCTGAGAAGAAAAAAGGGAGGCTATAAATATGATGGGATAAAAGGTAGATTATTAAATCTAATCTGAAAAAAGGAGGCTATAGATATGATGAGATAAAAATGTAGATTATTGAATCTACTTTTAAAAGGCAACTACTAGTTTTAAATGTTTTGCCTTGAATTGGACTTTTGTATATTGTATACAAATTTTGTATATTGATACAAAATTGAGATTAATTTTGTTAAAACATACTGTACATATCTTTCTAATATTGTTCAAGGTATTGTACCTATAAGCTCATTTAACAGTGTAATGCAAATTTCTAGTCTTCAAAAGTTGTTATTGACAACTATTTAGGATAATAAGGAAATGCAGGTTAGTAATTAGTCACCTATTATAATTGAATTTGTAGTCACATAGGTACGTTTTCAAGGTCAAACAAAGATATATTTTAGATAGACAGGTTATCTCCAAACACTTCAGAGATCTACAGAATGTGACATTTAAGATGTTTTAATAACATGGGCTCTTCTTTATGACAATGAGACATATTTGCCCCTGGCAGTGCCAATCTACTTCAGAGAAGATCATGGGCATCAAAGAGACTGGCTCCACATGGAGTTTACCTTCTTTGTGGCAAAAGTAAACCACTGGCTAAGAAAATGTCCTTGCCTCAACAGCTGACAGTATGCTGTCCTAATTGGACAAGCAGGACATAAAGGAAGTAACTTCCAAACATTGTCAAGACAAGGAGGGACAGACCTTCAGAATATCCTGCTTCACAAAAAAGTATGTCAGTCAGATATTCTAGGCCTGTACGCTGAAGATAGATGCCCCAATGTTGCAGAGGAACTTTGGGTGACTGTCCAGGCAGCCATATTTTTCTATCATGTCTCACATTTCTTTTTGGAAGTTGCTTGCTTACACTTCTTGCTTACTCAATTAACATTATTTCCTTCTTGGGTCTCTGATGGAGCTGAAGACTAGATAGTTATAGTTACAGTTTTCCTTATTTACCTGATGCAGCAAGCAACTTATGATAGAAAGTAAGTTAGGTACAAGATTTTGGATTAACCAAGATAGGATAGATATGGAGTATTTTCTTTGAATTTGTCAAATGCAAATGGACTAGACATTGTTGACACATTTATTGCCTGTATTTATTGTATATACTCATTGTATGTACTCATTGTACTTGTTGTATATAATTGTCAATTTTCAAGGTACATATAAGTCCTCCTCATGAAGGGAGTGGTTTTATAAGGTGTCCCTGGTATCAGCGATCGACACCATGATTCATCTCAATTCTTATTTCTCCACCTGAGGATATGTATATATATATATATATATATATATATATATATATACATATATCAATATCAAAAAAGTCCCCCATCCCACCCACTTGTGGTGGAAATATGCAACTTTAGTGAGAAAGTGTTTTTTATTTTTGAGGCAGAATTCCAGGCCACTTTGACTCACTTCAGAGTTGCAATATAGCTGGGGATAGTCTCAAAGTTCTGATCCTCCTGCTTCCACTTCCAAAATGCTGGGTTCATAGGCACTCATCATCCTGCCTGGTTTTGATGAACGTTCTCTTAGAGATTAGTCTCTTGTAGGTGAGTTATTTATTACATTTGCTGCCTGAGTTAAGGGTAGTTCATGAAACTGTTTGTTTCTTAGCTTCCTCTGTCTTCTCTCTAATCAAACCAGACAGCAAAGTTTCTTGGAGTTGGGACAATGAAGGGCATTAGAAACTCCAAGAAAACCAGATCATATGGTCTGTAGTCTTTGATCTATTTAAGAACTGATTAGACCCGGGGGGTGGTGGGCAGTCTCTTTATACTCAGTGTGGTCCTTATAATGAAGTACCAAGACTATAGCAACTACAGAAATACTGGGTGGTTGAGAATTGAAGAGCTGAGCCTCATATCTACCTCATGACAACCGACATTCCAGGCAGGCTCTCATCTCTGGCCTGTGTGTTGGCCATACCACTGCCAATATCACTAATTCCCGATGTGTCTCTTGGCTTTCTCCCTTGGGTTTCTTTGTGCTTTGAATCCTTTATAACAATAAGTCACCCATTCCCCTGCCACCTGTTCCCCTACTTGAAGTTGACCTTTCCCCCACAGAGTCCCTTTGCTGTCACTGCCTCATTTTTCTTAACCATTCCCTCCCAACCCACATATTTGTCTCATTTCTTTCTTTTTAAAATTAAGTTTTTTTCATACAGTATATTTTGATCATGTTTTCCCATACTCCAAATCCTCCTAGATCTCCCCACCTCCTCACATACTCAACTTTATGTTCTTTGTTTCACTATTTCATCTCAACACACACACACACACACACACACACACACACATCAAAAGTGAACTCAAAGCAATCAAACCAATAAGACAAAAAATAAAACAAAGGCAAATAAAACAAAATCCCCCTCCCGCCCAAAAAAAAACCCTGTGGAGTTTTGGGTTGTCTTGGCAAACTCCTCCCAAGCCTGGGGTTATCCTGGAGTGTGGTTGCTAAACTTGGTGACACTCCATTGTAGAAAACTGATGTTTTCTTTTGCCAGTGGTATCAGTTGCATATAGCTTCTTATAGGTGTGGGAGCCTGTGCCTCCTTCCCTTTATCAGTGCTGGCACCCTGTCTGCTTGACCCCATGTAGGCCTTGCACATGCTGCCAGTCTCTGTGAGTTCATGTGTGCATCCGTACTGTGTACCTGGAAGACAAGATTTTCTTGGATCATCTGTCACCATTGGCTCTTACCGTCTTTTCATCTCTTCTGAGCAGATGAGCCTCAAGGCTCTCAAGGGGAGAGGTTGGAAGAAGAAATCCCACTTAGGATTGAGCGTTAACTCTCTCCCTCTGCACACTGTACAGCAGAGGGTCTCCGTGTTAATCTCCATCTACTGAAAGAAAAAAACTTCTCTGATGAGGGTTAAGCAAGGCAGTGATCTATGTGCATAGTCACGTGTCATTAAGAGTCAGTTCATTGCTAAGTTCCATTAGCAGAATAATAGTAGCAAATTTCTTCTTGGCCAATAACCTATCTAGTCTCAGGTTCTTGACCAGTTTAGCAGGGTCACATATAGATCCCATATCACAAAGTAAGGCCTTAAATACAGTAAAAAAGTGGTTGGTTACCCGCTTTTCTTGTTGCCTCTCTAACATAATTGGATTGTAAGAACTATGAACAGAAAGATGCTTATTCTATCTTGTCCACTACTGTATTATTTTGTTCTTGAGCAACTTCTGCACATGGAAAGTGCATCAGATATCTGTGGAATGCATGAATGAGTAAAGAAGTTGACCTACGGTTCTATTGCTGTGGAGAGACATCATGACCAGGGCAACTCCCATAAAGGAAACCATTTAACTAGGGCTGGCTTACAGTTGTAGAGGTTTAGTCCATTATCTTCATGGCGGCATGCAGGCAGACATGATGTTGAAGAAGGAGCTAAGAGTTCTACATTTTGATTCACAGGCAGCAGAAGCAACTATGTCCTGGGGTTACCTTGGGCATATATGAGACTTCAAGGCTTGTCCCCACAGTAACACACTCCCCCCAACAAGGCCATGCCTACTCCAATAAGACCATGCCTCTTCATAGTGCCACTTCCTGTTAGCCAAGCATTAATAGGTCCATGGAAACCAGACCTATTAAAACTACCATAGAAGTGATATTCAATTTTCAGCCTAAAGCCACTTTCGGTTTTCCATGACTCTGCTGTTTACAAAACCTTTGACAGCAACTCTTGGTGGCAACGAACCATTTGTGGCGCACAATTGGGAATGAAATGGTGCTGAGAGAAGGTGATAGCCGGAAGGAAAAACTCCTGTTCGGGTTCAAGAATTAGGCCAGAACAGGAAGTCTGAGTAAAAGTCAAAAATGAGAGGGCTTCAGGATAGGAGACAACTCTTTGCTACTTTTCAAAAGAACATAGAGGGGTTTGGATTTTCCTCTATTATGGGGCATGGGGAAGCAAATCATTTTGGCTGAACGTTCAAAGAAAAAGTAGCTTGAAATGTTAAGGGACCAGGGCAATATGGGGGTGCAGTGATATTGCAGACTAGCTTCACATAAGTGACAGAATCATTTAAAGAGGAAAATTTGAATAACAAGAACAAAATCTGGCTGTCTATTTCTAAGGAAGGAAACGGGTTCAATTTTGTTGAAGAGCAGAGACAAGGCTACTATTTGGCCCTGTTCTTGGTATTTAATTGATGACTCTGTCTATTTTCCTGATAAATAAGAAACACATAACCTAAGCATAATGCAGTATAGTCTGTGAGTCAGCAGTGCAAAAATATGCATGACAACATACCAGCTTTGCATAAATAAAAGCACCGCTAGAGTTTTAACGTGCCAGCAAACTTAACTTATTTTGCACATCTTCAAGATTCCACTTTAGAGATAGCTTTTGTTTTCTTTCTAGTTAATGCAGTATTTGCTTTGTTTGCCACCTGATTTTTTTTCAATAACTTACTTGTAACTGATAATAAAAGAAATGAATAGTATCCTTAGTGTTTGTGTATCCAAGTGTCTGTGTGTTATGAATGGTGAGAACTCCGGGTGCATAATAATGTCGACCATTGCTCTAGAGTGAGGCTAATTCATTGGTTCTGTTTGTGTTGTGACAAGCTTGCTGTGGCCCTTTGATGCAAGAAAACACAAATTTTATGTAAAACTTGCTGATTAGATACTCTATATTTCAAACACAGTTTAGCAAAACTAGGCAACAGAAATATTTCTTTCTGTAAGTGACATAGAGAAAATATTTAAATGTTGAGTAAGCCCTGTAATTTTTATGTTCATAGCTTTGTCCAAAGATGTTAATCCCAGCAATATCATGTTATCAGGGATGTGAACCTTAAATCAGCAGCTGCTATACCTCCAGCGAGTTATAAATTTTTTTCTTGATTTATAGCAATCATCCTTTTTATTTCTTTCCTAGTCAAGCAGAGAAATTAAGGTTATTTTTATGTAAGAGATATACACATGGTGGCTTAACAATTCACATCATCTTTATCTCTTGCCTTTTAAATTAAATTGATGCTGAACATGATCTGAGGGCTCATTCTGATTAATAACAGAAATATTGTTAGTAAATGGAAAGGAGAGGCAAAATAATTTACATAAAATAGAACTAGAAAACACAGGCATAAGAAGGGAATCATTCGTATGGGTTTTATGACTTGTGTTACAAAGATAAGGTAAGAACAAAAGCTCAGGAGATTCATGAGAACAGAGGAGAAAAATGGTTTTTTTTTGTTGGTTTTAAGTATTCTTTTTATTTTCTTTTTTTAAATTTCCTTTGTTTGTTTGTTTTTGTTTTTTCAAGACAGGGTTTCTCTGTGTAGTTCTGGCTGTCCTAGCACTCACTCTGTAAACCAGGATGTCCTTGAACTCAGAGATCCACCTGCTTCTAGCTCCTGAGTGTTGGCATTAAAGCCGTGCACCACCACGGATGGCATCAGTTTTAGGTATTCTCGTTCTTCTATTTTCTTTTAAACAATTCATTTCCTTAAACAGAAAAGGTGGCCTTTTGGGGAAATTAGGTAAACAATATATTGAAGTTAAAAATTTGTTTTACTTAATTTTGGTAAACAGTAAAGTTAAAGATTCTGTTTTATTTAACAAGGGAAAAGTGGCCTTAAAGTTTCTAAAATTGCAAAAATTAAGAACAACAGACACTTACTAAATATAAAAATGTCCACCAGAAAGAAACTCACTGTAATACTAGTAACTATAGCACCAGACTCTGACATCATCTGTGGATATGGCTGAGGACTTTGAAACAAAGTACTGGGCAGAAGCTTACACACTGCAACAGAATGGAAGCCCATGTTACACCACTCATTGGATGTTTTCACAGTAGGATCTTCAACATGATGCAGCATAGCCCCAAAAGGGGACTTCTCGTGCTTGTTATTGAAGCTTCTGTTCGGGATCTATGGCTCTTCAGAACCACTGGAGCCCAGATGGGGAAACTACTGAAACTATGTGTGTACACACAGACTTCCAAATGTTATAAACTACTGCTGTTGCTTTTCATTGTCTCCCCGTGATGGAAGGTAAGTCCCCACTGCCAAAGACAACATATGCTTTTGACACAGGGCCCACATAGGAGCTGAAAGGCTCTTCTTCCCTAAGTTACTAGCTTTCACGGTACTAGAAGGTGCCATGCAAGTCCCTCCAAGTTCTAATAGTCCTACCCAACAACAAAATCCAGTATAGTACATTAGCTCTAAGGATGAAGGCACATATAGCGTTGGCTGTAACCCACAGCTCAATAACTGTAGGCTCTTCTCAATACAAGGGAAACCATGCCTGGTACTGGAAACCTAGCCAACTACCCAGGGCTACTGAAGTTTTGATAACCTATAACTATCACTTTACTAAGCCTGCTTTATTTCTACTGCATTCCAAATACTTTCTTTATGCCTACAGAGAAGTGTAGCTATCAACTCTTATCAAAGAAATTTTTTTTTTTTGCAACAGATGGAGACTACTGCAGAAAACTACAACTGATAAAAATGCAGAGAACAAGTGATGGTGTGGTACCCAGCACCAACTGACAGACAGACAGACAGACAGACACACACACACACACACAATTTTACAACAACTGTACTTAAGCTCAGGGAGCATTATAGAAGAAAAGCAGAAAGACTCTAAGAGACCCGGGACCAGGAAGACTGCAGTTTGATTGTATTTCCTAGACATGTAAGCAGAACTACTCTCATGGAGTCTCATCAACATGGCTGCCTAAACAACATCTGAACAAAGAAGACAGGACCAATAGACATGCTAAGATGGAAGGGGGAATGCCAACAGGGCCCCAACTTTAGACAAAGAACTACAGGCAGCTAAGAACTGCTGAGAGAAGGAGAAATAGCCTACCCCAGAGAATGGACCCACAATTTGTTATCCAATAGCAAGCAGTCAGTCCTGAAATTATATATATATATACAAGTAATATTATTTGTATTCAGCAGTTTGTATTTATATATTTAAAAACACAACAACAATAGCATAAATAACAATGAAATAGAGTCAAGAATTTGAAAGAGAGCAAGAAGGTAAGTGGGAGAGGCATTTGGAAGCAAGAAAGGAAAGACATAAATAATGCAATTATATTTTAATGATAAAAAATAAGAACTATTTAAAAATTTACCTGGATTTGCTCCATGAGAGGGGAAAACAGCAGGAGGCTCCATTTGAAGGCAAAGTCTTAAAGGCAATTCTTACATTTTCCTTGAAATAACATATTATAATAAAATCAAGTTAAAGATATATTAAAGTGCTCCTGCAACCTCACAGCTTGCTCCAATAATGAGGGGACTTAAGAGGTGAGTGAACAAGGTGTGATGCCCCACTCTCTAGGACCTCCACAGTAGGACAAAACCCCAGGCCTCTCCCCCAGCTCCCTCGGCTTTTCTAGCCAGCCAGCAGAGACTTTTTTGTGACTAGGATCCCCCCAAACCCAAACCCATCCACTAGACCCTCCAAACTACTAACCACACACTGTCTAAGTGCTGAGAGCTTGCTGTAATACTGAAGGGATCAAGAGCTTGCAACAAAACTAAGGGGATTAAGAGAGAGCCCCAAGAGAGCAAACGAGGAGAGAAGACTAGGAGAGCAGGCTTGTAGAGACCTCAGAGGCTTTCTGAGACAGACATTGACAGTACAGAGCAGGTCAAGAAAAACTTCCAAACACTTATAAAGCCACTGCAAAGATTGGACGAAGACGCAAAGATACTGCTGGCCTCATTTGAAGGAAGAGATATGTAGGTGCCAATTAAAGAATTCCTCTAATGGCCTAAAAAGCAACATGGTAACATCAGAACCCAGTGGTCACACAACAGGAAGACTTGATCATCCTAACCCAGAAGAAGTAGAAGAAAACGACTTTAAACATAACTTTATGAAAATGACAGAGACCTTTAAAAAGGAAATAAAAAACTCCCTTAAAGAAATGAAGAAGACAACCAAAATATTGGAAGAAATTAATAAACCCCTCAAAGAAACCTAAGGAAAAAAAATCAAATAGTTATAAAACAAATTGGCTCATTAGCTCAGGCTACTTATTAGCTCTTGTAGCTTATATTAACCCATTATTTTTAATCTATGTTAGCCACATGGCTCAGTACCTTTCACAGCAGGGTAGGTCACATGTTGCTTCTTCAGTGGTCTGGGCTGGACTGCAGAGCAACTTCCTGCTTCTTAGAATACTCCTGTTCTCATTGCCCCGCATCTACTTCCTGTCTGGTTGACCCACCTATACTTCCTTCCTGGACAATCAGCATTTATTTAAAGCATGATTCACAGAATACAGACAATTCTCCCACACCAAGCATTTGTTCAACTATGTTCATAGTAGCATTATTTGTGATAGCTGGAACCTGGAAACAACCTATATGCCCCTCGACCAAAGAATGGATTAAAAAAAATGTGGCACATTTACACATTAAAGTACTATTCAGCAGTAAAAAACAATGACATCTTGAACTTTGCATGTAAGTGGATGAAATTAGAAAACACTTTCTGAGTAAGGTAACCCAGACCCAAAAAGATGAATATGATATGTACTCACTCATAAGTGGATACTAGCTATAAACAAGGACATTGAACCTATAGTTCATGATCCTAGAGAAGCTAAGTAATAAGGTGAACCCAAAGAAAAACATATGTAGACCCACCTGGAAATTGCAAACAGACAAGATCACTTGAAAAAATTGGGAGCAGGGGGGTTGGGGAAGAAGGGAGGGAAAAGAGGAAAAGGAGGGCAGAAGAGGAGGGTTGAGGAGAACTTGAGGGAATGGGATAGTCGAAATGGAAGAAGGACAGAGATGAAAGCAAGGAAAAAGATATCTTAACTGATGGAGCCACCATAATGTTAGCAGAAACCTGGCTCTAGAGAAATACCCAGGAATCCACAAAGATGACCCTGCCTAAGACCTAAGCAATAGAGGAAAGAGGGTCTGATCTTAACTTGCCCTGTAATCAGACTAATGGTTATCTTAAATGTCACCATCGAACCTTCATCCAGCAACTGATGGAAACAGAGGCAGAGACCCACATCAGAGCACTGGACTGAGCTCCCAAAGTCCAGTTGAAGAGTGGAAGGAATGAGAATATGAGCAAAGAGGTCAAGACCGTGATGGGGACACCCACTGAAACAGTTTACCTGAGCTAATAAAAGCTTACCAACTCCAGCAGGACTGGGAAGGAACAAGCATAGGACCAAACTAGTCCTTCTGAATGGGGTTGACAGTTGCATGGTTGGGACAGACTGAAGGGCCACTGGCAGTGGCACCAGGATTCATTTCTACGGCACATACTGGCTTTTGGGGATACTAGTCTCTTTGAATGTATACCTTGCTCAGCCTAGATATTGTAGGGAGGGCCTTGGACCTTCCACAAGGAATGTGCCTTACCCTCTCTGAGGATTAGATGAGGCTGGGGTGGGAGAATGTGTGGAGGGAATGGGAGGAGGGAAGGGAGTGGAAACTTGAATTGGTATTTTTTTAAAAAAAATCTAATAAATTTTTTTAAAATCTAATAAATTTTTTTAAAAAGAAAATAAAAGGGAAACTAAATTGGGATAAAAAGATATGTTAAAGATAGCCCCTTACTACAAGCTAACAGCCCAAACTGGTGTTTATTAGTTATCATATTTAATTAGCCTCAAAATCTCTTCAAAACTATTATGTGATATCTTTCTTCCCTGTACAACCAAAACCAGTTCAACCTATTCAGGTAGTTAGTAGATGATAGATAAGAAGTAGATATTTGAACCCAGGCAGTGTGTGTTTAGAGTCCTCTCTTGACTGTGTCTGCATAGCTATAAAAAACCTTACCTACATATGGGGCCATCGGGGCTGTACTTATTGTTAGAAATGCAGTGTGATCGAGTTCAACAAAGATCTCCGCCTTAAAAAAAAAGAACTAAACAACAAAACCAAACACAGACGTATAACACTGGCTCTCATTTCACAGGTGATTGTCTCTGGAGTCAAACAATGATGTTCTTAATATAGGCTTTTAAATGACCTACCATTGGACAAAGCAAGCTGACCCTATGTGTTATATGCAGTTGTCCTTAACCTTCTTGTCCTTCAGAGCTTGGTCCTTAGTGTGTTGTTGAGAAGTGAGAGTTTTAAGAGGTGGGTCCTGATGAGAAGTCCCAGTGTCATTTGAAGAGTGACACTGACATCCTATGGGAATGAGCTGCTAGAAGAGTGAGCATGGTCTCTGACTCCTTATGATGAGCTGTGATCTCTCCATTCTTTGTTGGTCTGCTGCTATGATGCTTCATGCTATGAGGTCCTCCCCATAGCTGAGCTGTGCTGGCACATCCTGGAATCTTCAGAAATGCTCATTTGATCTTCAAATGGTTTGTAAAGAAAAACAGACTAATGTACAACATCAGTTGGTATGGTCTCATCATGGTTGTAGGAAGAAGTTAGGCAATGCCTCTCGAACAGTCATTCAAACTGTCATTTTTAAATCCCTGGCAATCATCACAAAATAAAATAAAGAAATAAGACAAAGACAAATTATGAGAATTCTCCAAGCAGACAAAACTAGCTAGTTTCCATAAAGGAAAATCACCTAGGTTTTTTTTGGAATGCAGGTTTTTTTTTTTTATTGGTGTATATTTATTGGTCACAGTACTGGGTCTCGGGGGGCAGTTTCACACAAGTACATAATGGACATTGATCATCTTCATCTTTCCCACCCACTTCCCTTTGTTAGCCCCCCCCCCCCCTTAGAGTCCTCGGTCTCCTAGGCAATTTAACTTCTACTTTCATGTTGTACACAGAATTTTATGAAAAAGCTAGGATCTGGAAATAAGAGAAAACATGCAATATTTGTCTTTCTAAGTATGACTTATTTTGCTTAATATGATAATCTCTGATCGTATCCATTTTCTTGCAAAGAACACAATTTAGCTCTTCTTTACGGCTGAATAGTGGAATATAAGTGATTTTAGGTGATTTCTTATAAATGCCTCTCATATCCAATAGAAAAAACAATCATAAAATTTAAGCTATTTCTCTGAAATGGCTTAAGACAATCACTTTTAACCAATCTCCTGCTGTTTAGAAACCCCTACTGTAATAGTTAATCATTGCAAAAACAGATATCCTCATTTCTGCTCTACAAACCATGTGCCTATAAACTAAGTGAGACTCTCATTACTTTCATTTGGAGGTCTCCAATATTGCGATACATAATTTTTCTTTTTCATGTATATTTGTGTATGAGGTACATGCATGTGTATATGCATGTTCATGTGTGTATGTATGCACGCACATGCTTGAAGAGGCCCAAGGTTAATGACTCCACCTTTTTCATTAAGACAGAATCTCTCTATTGGACCTGTAACTCACTGACTGGTTAGTCTAGTGAACCTGCTTGATCTCAGCATCCCTTCTCTTTGCCTCCCTAGCATTGGAATTACAGGCAGTTCACCGCTCATACTTGGGCACTTAGATGAGTTCTGGTGATCTAATTCGATCCTGATGTTTGCTGCACTCAGTGAAATCACTTTAAGCAGGGAGCCGTCTCTCCATCCCAACTTGTAATTTTTTACATGACAACAAGCTTCATGTTTTTCCCAACTTTATCTGACTTTGGTTTTGACACTATCAAATGAGATTTAGGAGCAGGGAACATGTATTATGGAAGGCAACTCTAGCTGCTGGAGTGGAGAAATCTTCATTCTCAACAGTTTTGCATGATAAGAATTTATTAGCATTACTTATAGTCATGGAATCTGGGCATCACTTTTATATATCCATTCATGGACTCAACTAGATCCTAGTATCCTTCTACTTACTTTAGGGTCTTACTGCTCCTTCCTAGCCACAGATGAGGGTGGGAGGTGAAAAAGGAGCATTCTTATGGGCCAAGTCAGGAAATGACATTCATTACTCCTATTGCCTGTCACTCTCACAAGGCCACTTCAAATTAAGAGGGTTGGGAAAGATGCAAGCAAGATTCAATGAGAGCATATTGCCTATCCTTAAAATGGGTAGCAAAAGTACTTTAGAAAAAAGTAAGGCATTCAAATAGATACAAAACAACATGTGTTTTGCTGACAGAAGGATAGCCCAAACTAGGAAGATGATAGTTTTAGTTTATCTCTGAAATGAAGATTAAAATAAAAAAAATAAAACTAATCTTGGCATGAAGTCACAAGCTTACCGTACTTGATCCTCTAAACAGTTAGCTCTGGAGACGGTTTGAGGTCTGTGGTCAGCCATTGGGTTCAAGAAACCATCCATATGGATTCTGCCACAGATTTCAACCTGTAAAAATAAACTTGGAGTGGGAAAGACCATAATTTGCACTAGAGCCAGGCAGTTAATTGTACAGATAAGAACATGTTAAGTTCCAAATCAAAGGGCATCTTCTGAAAATGATTTTGTGCTGCTTTGGTTTTCTGGGGGTGGGGGGCGTTTAGAATAGACATTTCTAACCATTTTGTGTGAAAGTATACTGTTTGTCTTCATGCTTTCAGAAAATTCACATCTTCCAAAATTAGTGTTCACCATTCCCATGGGCAATAACCAGCTAAAAATTTCCACCATCCATTACCTCATGTTCTCTTCCTTTTCTCTCTGTCCATTTAAAATATACAATTACTCATAAAAGACAGAAGATGGAGGAGTAAATCTATTCTCCTCTAGTGTCAAATCGAACCCAATTTAGAGGCTGAGTTGCAGCTATACTAGGATAATAAGTACTCAAATAAAGGTGTTAATCATGACATGACTCACCAATTACTAATACAATTATTATAAGGTTTGTTGCAGTGAATACAAGTTGAATTACATTACATAAAAATTTCTATTAAATGCAAAATTGATACCGCTTGCCTTTTCATTTGTTGCATCCTGAAGCATCTAAATCACATCATGTAGTTGTCAGTTTTCAATCATTATTTATGTCAGATTTTATGACATTATTTATGTCAAATATGTAATTGACTAATGAGAGCCAGGTATTCCCCATTCTCTTTAGAACACTCAGAAGAGCTGCTTTTGTAGCTAGCATTTTGACAAGTAATTTTTGTGTCAAAAGCATATTATATCGCAGCATAAATCACTGCTTCAGGCTTAGCATGCATGTTTTTTTAAGGGAGATAAAATCTTGGTCCCTCTAAAGTGAAGCACCCACAAAACAGAACAAAACAAAATACCACCCCCAAACGATTCTATCATCCTCCACCCAAAACATTTTAGTTGAATTTATGTTTTCCTTATGTAAGTTATCCAAATTTGAGAATGTGGGTGGACCATTCTTTTGTGTCAATAACATAATTGTAGTGACACCTTCATGAGAATTCTTGCTTTAACTGATTTAATTTCGTGAGAGTGCCCGTGTCTTGCACCTTAACAAAAACCATCTGTTTTGCAATGGCTTCACACCTGATGTTGTATTCAGGAATTGTAGCTTTTTTTTTTATTTGACGTTAATGGCTCTGAGAAATTTATTTATTTATTTATTTATCTTCTACTTTTTTATCTTTTGAGTAAAACTACTGGTTGATGGGGAAGAACGTTGTCTGGAGTTAAAGCAGCTGTGGTCTCAATATTCATATTTTCCAGCTGAGATAGTGTAAGTGACATCACTGTGGGTAGAAGGAAGGGAAGAAATCAGCTTGTGAGACGTTATCATTCACCTCCGATGGGCACAACAAATCCAGCTGTCCCAGCCTAACCCTCACCATAGATAAAGGGAAGATATAGGGCATTACTTCACATAGCAAAGGAGAGGAAAACTGGGTTTATGGTTAAGGGGTTTATAGTATCTTAGTAATAGGTCTTATTAAAGCAAGGCAAATCAGTTACCAGGTGGGAAGATTGCAAAGAGCTTCTCAACATGTTGAATCAGAGTCTCAAAGTGTAGAAAATTGGACATTTGCAGTGAACAATGTATTGGGGTAAAAATGCTTTCGATAAGTGACAGCATGGTGTAACATTTTATTTATGTTTGCTTTTATATATTTATATATGTATTATATATACATACACTATATTTCCAACCATGTATATATATGGTTGGAAATTTTTTCTCCTTTCTTTTTTTCTTAGCACCTCTTATTTTAGGAGAAGAACTTGGCTTATTTTGAAGACTACGTCACTCTTCCCTGTGGTGATATTTTGTTTGATATGCTGTAACAAATGAAGTTTGCCTGAAGATAAAATTTTGTAGCTAGCCACAGTAGTTAGCCATAGAAGCCAGGCAGTGGTGGCAAACACCTTAATTCCAGCACTCAGGAGACAGAAGCAGATGGATCTCTGTGAGTTCAAGGCCATCCTGGGCTACACAAGATTGAATCAATCTAAAAGAAACAGAGCCAAGCAGTGGTGACTCACACCTGTAATCCCAGGACTAGGGTGGGGGAAATGGGAAATGATACGGCTCTGTGGGGAGAGGAATATAAGGTGGAAGGAGACAGGCACTCAGATTCAGTCTGAGGTTTTGTAGAGAAGGCATTCAGTCTGAGGATTCCTAGAGACAGGATTACCGACTTGGTAGGAGGATTCGGTAGAGGTGAGAACTAGTGGCTGACTTCTCTGCTTCTCTGATCTTTCAGCATTTACTCCTTGCTATACCTCCTCTCTTTATGTGGGCACGAACCAGGATTCTAACCACAGTGGTTGCTAGGTACAGGTAAGGAGAGATGGTCTTCCCCATGCTAGGTACTGTTCCAGGTGCTGGGATACAGTACTGAGAACGAAATATGCAAAGCATCTATCTTTGGGGCGTTGATGTTATTGTGACAGAATATGGGAAGTATAATGCAATGAAAATACGGAAATGGAGCTTAACTGGGGATGGGAAATATGACTAGCACAGAAAACGTGACGTGGGGAAGGAAGGTAGTGGTGCTGGCTGGGTCTGTTTTTATAACTTTCGGGGATGGTGAGATTGGGCAGACTTGATAGAGACAAGGCAGTGAAACGTGAGTAGTCTGGTCATCTAATAACATCTCAAGTGGGGCGCTTAACGGGCTGTGCTTGGTATTTGGGGAAAACACATGTATCAGGTAAACGAAGATGTCTTATGGTCAGCCTCGATATGAAGGGTCTGGAAGACCTGCTCTAGGCAGAGGACAGAGAACAGGCCACGGGCAGCAGTGTACCTCGCTGGCACAAGCAGGCAAAGCCACTGTGCTAGAATCAGTGAGCTAGTGTGCCTGGAAACTGAAAAGAATGCCAGACCTCTCATGACCTGAAGGCTGAGCTAAGGACTCTGAGTCTGAATGAATGAGGGGTCATTGGGGGGTTTTATCAGAGGAGGGACATTATTTGAAAGGATCATGAGGGTGGGTGGCCTAAACAAGAAGCAGGGATTTCCTGCAGAGGCTTTTTGTAGAAAGTCGGATGAGAAAAGCCTGGAGTGGGTTAGAGCAACACCCATGGAAAGCAGGACCAGATTAAGGGCAACTAGACGTTTGTTGATGGATTCTCACAGGTGTGTGAGAGAGGAGGATGGAGAATGACTCAGGACGCTTGAGCAGAATAACACAAGGGTGCAACTGCCATTTCCTGTGATGATAAAGATGCTAGTCTGAGCAGGTCTTTCTCTGAAGCGTTGAATTAACTACAGGATGTGCAAAGATGTGTTTATAGGTACAAGGAGTCTATAAAGTAATCAATATATACTTCCAGGTAAAATTGATGTTCTGTGAGCACTGAGAGGGGGAGATGTTGAAGATGGGATATCCGAGAGCACAGCAGCCATGGCTCACAACTCTACAAAAGGAAACGAGGTTTACCAATCAAGGCCAATTTTTGGTTTAGACCATCTCTTCTTATCTTGACTATACCAGAAGCCCAAGCTTGGGCCCTAATGCTTCATCTTTCCTGTGCTCTCCAAATGCGTTCTTTAAGTAACTAAGCATAGATTTCTGCTATATCTTTCAGCATCTGACTTGATGCCATTTTTGAAGATTGAAGTCGCCGATGCATGCGATCCGTCCTCCCAGAGTTTCTTCAGTGCTCTGGGGGCGTATCTAGTTGCAACCCATAAAACTCTAGACGTTCTGCTAAAGTTGCTCCATTTAGACTTTCTTGTTTCTTAACATTTTCTTACCTTTTTTGTCATTTAAAAGTTGACTTATTTGTTCTCTTTTATTTCAAAAATAATATGTGTGAATTGCAGCCTATTCAGGGAGTACATATGTACTGCAAGATGAGAATCTTTCAGCAAAATATAAACTGCTTATATTTTGGGGTATGCGAAGCTCCTAGCACATATACACAGTTCTCACTTAAGTGAAATTATGTTGCACATTTTATTTTGGTGACTCACCATTTTCGCTCATTTAAGGTCATCTGGACAGATTAACGGAAGCATAATAACAGTGAGATTGTTCCACGTTCCGTCTGTCATCTGTTAACCTTATACCATCTGCCCTTAGCAGAGGGCTTATTTCTTCTTTGTGTCTGCTCCAAGTAACTAAAAAAAATCCATTTTGGGGGAACATTATTTTTGGTACATCTCAATTCAATCTAGAAGTTCAGCCATTGCCACAATTGCTGGCAGGTCTAAGTGATTTGCTGACATTCATTTGTACTATATTTCATGCTCATAGTGGTCATTTCTGGCTGTATACTGTATACCCAGTCTCCCTTCCTCATTGAAGGATTCATTTTTGTTTAATAACTGCTGTCTGCTCCCCATAGACCACCATCCATGTGCCTAAGCAATTCTGCTTATGTTCACTTTTTTCCCTTCTTTCCTTCCTTTCTTTTTAAACTGTGTGGGTAGTATGCATATATATATATATGTATATATATATATACATATATATATATACATATACACACACACACACACACACACACACACACACACACATGTGTTTAGAGTGCATGCATGAAGATGCCCAAAGCTGATGGCCAGCAGTTCTCTCTCTCTCTCTCTCTCTCTCTCTCTCTCTCTCTTTCTCTCTCTCCCTCTCTCTCCCTTATTCACTGAGGCAAGGTCTCTCAATTGAGTCCAGAGTTCACTGATGACTAGTCCTCCTTGCCATCCTGTTCCTGGGACCCCTTGTCTCTGC
>NC_022024.1:11980403-11986742 GCF_000317375.1 Microtus ochrogaster
ATATATATATATATATATATATATATATATATATATGTACACACATGTGTTTAGAGTGCATGCATGAAGATGCCCAAAGCTGATGGCCAGCAGTTCTCTCTCTCTCTCTTTCTCTCTCTCCCTCTCTCTCCCTTATTCACTGAGGCAAGGTCTCTCAGATGAACCTGTGATTTGCTGGTAAGTCTAGTCTGACAAGTTCTAGGGATCCCCTTACCTCCTGGGTAAATTGGCATTATAGACAGGGAGTTGCATCCACCTGGCATTTGTGTGGGTTCTGGAGATCAGACTCTAGTTTGTATGCCTGTGTGGTGGGCACTTTGAACACTGAGCAATCTCCCAGCCCTAGTGTACTTTTTACATTTTTTTTAAATTTAAAATATAACTACATTATTTTCTTCCATTCCCTTTCCTTCTTCCAATTCCTCCTATCCCTCCACCCACCGCTTCCTTGGCTCCCGGTTCAAATTTCTAGCCTTCTCTTTTTTGTTTTTATTGTATCATCTCATCTATCTGTCTGTCTGTCTACCTGCCTACCTGTCTATAAATATATAAACACAACCTGATGATTCTATTCACTGTTGCTTGCATGCACATAATTTATACCTGTTTTGGTATAACTAGTTAGCATTCTCATCCCTGGGAAAGAATCTCCCACTCTTAGCATATTTGGGTAGCCTGAAGCTTTCCTTGTTCAAGTCTTGTTTAGGCAGTCAAATTGTTGTAACCTCATAGTTAAAGTTTCTCAGTCATTTATAGGCGACATTGAAGAATCACCAAGTAGACACTTGAGTTTAGTTTAATAAAGTTTTTCCAAATTTTAATACTGCATCAGGGAGAGAGACAGGACTCCGAGTGCCATTTTGGTATCACCCAATTCTAAGATACCAGATCATGTCTTGCTGATAAGGCTCAGCATTAATCTCAGCTCTGGCCAGGGAGCTAGGAAAGGAGTCCTGTAGGGGCCATTGCTGAAGAGTTTTCTCACGGGAAGAGGCACAAGCTGTGGTGCTTTATTTCTTCTCCTTTGGATTGCTCTTGCATCAAAGTGTGACAGCTGGGACTGCCGCTGCCCAGACGTTCGTCTTGGGATAAAGGAAACACACAGATGGCAAGAGGGAAAACATGAAAGCAACCCGTTCTTTGATGGCGTGAGTGAGTCTGCTCTATTTCAACGATGGTACCTGCTTTCTCCTTTAAACCTGTTTGCAGTTTGGTGTTTGAGGCTTTTGATTGCTGTGTCTTAAAGTGCAGCCCTCTTCTTTTTATATTTTCCACAAGTTTTTTCTTTGACTCTGAACTTCAGAGTGTTCTTTCTATGGGAATCTCTTTACTTTACACCTGTGCTATCCATCCCCAAGTAGGTAGGATGGCTTACTGTACACTTAAAATATAGCTATTCTGAACTGAAATGTGTACAGTGTGAAAACTGTATACTGGGCTTGGAAGGTTGACTTAAAACAGAGGTAATTTTTTGTTATTATTTTTGTATTTGTTCCATGCTAAGATGAAATTTCAGAAATATTGGTTAATAATTATTGTGTTAAAAAAACTTGTTTCTTATAACTCTAAAAATACGGTTGTGAAACTTTCAGTGACACATGAAGCTCCCATTGAACTTTCACTGAGCAATGCTGGTTTTTATAACTTGTCCTTTTCATGTTCATTGGAATTGCATTATTGGATTTAGTTCAGTAATTTCTTGATCATCCTCATCTTATGCTCAGCTTTAAAGCTCTGCAAAAGTTTTCCTTTGGAATGATAGAGATCTCTTTTCTAAGTGCTGGGTGGTTTACAACACAGGAGAGTGAATTCTCAACCCTGGGGAAAGCCATGAGAACATACATACAAGTAATATGCAGACAGAGCTGGATGCATTTAGTAATATATATGTATATCACATGCATACATGTGTGTAGCAACAATTAGGAGAAAAGAGGCCATGGAAATGATAGAAAACATGAAGAGGTAGGTAGATAGAGGTTTGGGGAAGGAAAGCAAAGGGGGAAATGATATAATAATAATAATCTCAAAAGTAAATTAAAAAATTAAAAACATGAAAGACCATAAGTCTGGAATCAGTATGAACATTTTTCAAGCTTGTCCTCAGAGAATCTGACTAGGTAGGTGGTCAGTGGAATGCAGGGGTCTGTGGTTTTATCAGTCACTCTGTGACCAGGTATGTAGGGCATGTGTGGCAGATGTCCCTACTCTTCCCTATCTCAAATAGCTCTCTCCATTGAAAGATTCAGCTTTCTGTTATCTCATTTTGTTAGACATGCTGTTCTGTTCAAAGCTATGCAAATCACCTATCATTTTGGATCTGTTGTTATTCATTATGTGCACATTGGTATATAGCTACTAAGGCTATAATCTTACTCACCACCTCTTTCTCATGATTTACTCCTGTGGCCCACTGGACACCCACCATTTTTTTAGGTCATCCTGGTATTCCATAATAGTGATCTTCAAACTGGGGCACAAATAGCCCTGGAAGCATGGTCCTTTTTAGTTTCAATAAGAAATGAATTCCCAATGAAAATTTTAGTTTTGGCCCCTAATTATAATACTTTTTAACCATATTTATATTTTGATTATTTTAATGACAACTCAGTTCAGAAGCATCTTGCTATACTTAACTGTGTCATATATTAAAAATCAAATTTGTATGCATATTTATTAAAATCAGCATAAATACTGATCAATAAACTTCATGAATAAAAATGTATGACATTAAGATCAAATTCTTTGAAGACTGAAAAATAAAGCTATGAGTTCGGATAAGAAAAGGAACTTGTGAATCACCAGCTTCCAATAAGAGCTTATATATGCCTTCTTCAAATTTCTATGGCATTTGGATTCGTTTTTCTCACATTAAACACATTAGAATTCTATATAAAATCATTATTTAAAATATATAAAAACAAGATCACTTGTGACATTAATATTGATATTAAAATATGTATCTGTTAATCCAAGAATATGAAAGAAGTATCAATAATTTTCAAATGTTTTTAGGAGATAGAAAATTATTTGCAGATAGAACATCCTCATTGTCTCAAATAGAAATATGTTCTGGCACATGTCACAATGAGCTTTGCTGTTACTATGCTAAGAAATAAAAGCTATCTACAGAGGAAAAAAAAAAGAAAATTATTTGCCTTAGAATAAAAATTGCCTAATTTTATTTTCTATCTAGCACATTTAATTCAATGTAAGTTTTATTTTAAGGAAGCCAGATATGAGCTAGCAGGAGAGCCAGTCCTAGAACCTACAGAATACTGGAAAGAGAGAAACAACCCCACACAAAGTGTCTTGACCTCCATGATATGCCATGACAAGTGCCCCCTCTATCGCGCACACACACATATACCATAATAATAGATGCATATATTTTAAAAAGAAGACAGATAATGGAGGTTATGCAGGTTAATGGAACAGGTGTGTGATAAAAATACATTCCTAATTTACCGCATTCATGGTTTAGAAGTCCAAATTTCATCCATTGGCATCTTCCCCCTCCCTCCCCTTTGCCCTCCTTTCTGTTGTTCCCTTCTGTTCTCCAACCTCCTACTTCATGCATATTACTTTTCTCTTCGAAATGTCAACCATCACCGTCCAGAGGGAAAACAAACGAACAAATAAATTAAAGCCCTTCACTATCCCACAGTCCTACAAGGCCCCAGTCTTTCAATTATCTGCCTGCGATTTCACTTCTGCTGGAACTTTCCCAGGTCCTGACTTTAGTCACATTCAAGTCTTTGATTCCAACTAGCTATAACAGTATATTGATTTTTCAAAAGGTCTAATTTGATTCATGGGGATGTCAAACGTAAGTGTATAATTGAATTTTCAAATTTATAAATGTTCTCGATATAGGCACATATAGAGGGATTGAAGAGGCATGCATATGAATACGTGTATGAATGGATGTATGACTGTACATATTCTATCTCTTAATCCATTTCATCTTCTTCTACTGAAGAAACTATTACAAAATGTTCTCTATGTATTTAAATAGATATACAAAATATTTATTCGGTTGATGTCTTTTTGTACAACTGACAACAAGGTATATATTCTGTTGTTTCATGCCATTAAAATTAACTGCCACAAAGTACCATGGCATAGTTAACGTTACTTATGTTGGTGGCCATGGCAGAGTTAACCTTACTTATGCCATATTTAACCATTTCAATATCATGGCCACAGAGGTTTCCAGTGTTTTGTGTCATTGTTGTCAGCCATTATAGGCATGGCATACTTGCAATTATATTTTTCTGCTCATGGTTTATTATTTCTTAAGGATAGATCATGTAGGTGATACCTCTCAATCATCAAATACACACTTTTACTTTTCATTGATAATATCTACCAATATGCATTTCACGTTCCAATAAAGATAGAAGAAATGCATGTTTCCTTGTGCCTCCATAAAGAAAGGCAAATAATTAATTTTGTCTATCAAGTAGGTTGTTTCTTGTGAACTTTGCAGCCTCTGACCTCTGGGACATTGTGGCACACATGTAGCTGAGTTGTCCCAATGCTATACTACTTTCTTCACCTTTAGGCTATCTTTTATTCTTAGTATTTTTGGGTTACGCTTTGATTCCTCCTGGACTCCTAAAATCCATGTTTTCGGTTTTCCTCTGGATCATTCCCCCTTTTCTATTTGTGTCTTTGTATTTCTTGAGAAACTGAATAGTGAGGTCTCGAGGCTTGCCTCCTCACCTTCAGTTGTTGATCCGTTTAATGTAAGTAGCTGGATATTGCTTCTGGCAAGAACACAAGCCGGAGACACTCCCTGGAGGCTGAAGGAATAATAATCACCTCACCTTCGATTCCACTTGCTTTGGCTGAATTTCTGGCACTCTGTTATCGTGTGTTGAAAAGTTGTTTTCGTCTCTATATGAAGGTTGTCCTTTTGAAACTTTTCTTATCAAATTGCCAAGCAGAGGAGAGTGAATGTGTGAATAATGATCTGTTTCCCCCCTTCCAAACCTTTGAGTAAAATTAAAGGTGCGGGAATATTTGTTTTCTTCAGTCAGGTTCTTTTATTCTCGGGCACAGGGTATCCTGTTGAAGAGCTCTCCCTTGAATTAGATGAAATGAGATCAGGCTGAACTTAATTCAAGTTTATAAAACACAAAAGTTCTCGTTTAAAATTCCATCTACAATTATGTGGGAATTGTAAGTTGAGTTTTGTCAATGTACATTCCAGTAACATTTTCAGGGACCTCTGATGATCAATGAACCACACCTTGAAGACTGCTAATTTAGAAATTTGTTTTCATCTGTTTGTACAGAAGAATCATGGGATTCCCCAGTTTCAGAGAGGCTGATTAAACAACTTTGAGGAAGATGGGTCTGTTTTGGGATTGCGCTGAACTGATGTGAAAACAAAGCATTTAAAATGTAATAGAATCATGTTTCATAATATTAGGCTACACTGTGTACATTGGAGTTATTTTTATATGAAAACCGAGCCAGACAGACAAGTTTCAAGAATTTATTCATCATAATTATAGACGTGAGAATGATGTTTTAGAACTTCATTTTCATTATGTTTAGAACACCAGTTAAGCTATTATCTATGTATCTATCTTTCTCTCATGTATTGTCTGTCTATCTACTTATCATCTGTCTGTGTATATAGACATATATACATATATATAGAAATGTCTATATGTGTATAGATATATCTGTATGTATATATACACATATGTGTATCCTATTAATAGAACCAAATATTAAAACCAAACACTAATATACTTATTCATGTGTTTTCACTACATAAAAAATCAACCTCATGCAGCTATCAGAAATGAATGTATGATTCTATACAAATGCACATACATGGGGGTTCAGAGTAATTTATTAGTTTTTGGTGTGCACACAACCCTTTGATCACATGAGGAAGTAGGAGGTTGATGTGGAATTTGTTCCTGAATTGCTCTCAAACTTAGTTTTGAGACAGAGTCTCTCACAAAGTATTGATTCGCTGGCCAGCATGCCACCATAATCCCTCTACTTCTACCTCCCAAGGCTGAGAGTTTTTTTTTAATTTTATTTTTAAAGTTTTTATACTGAGTCTTACTGGGTATCCCTGACTGGTCTGGAACTTACTATGAGGGTTGACTGGTTTTGAGTTTATAGAGATCAACTTGCCTCCTGAGTGTTTCTCACCATTCCCAGACAGACCCAATTTCTTTTTAGAAAAGATTCTCTCTCTCTCTCTCTCTCTCTCTCTCTCTCTCTCTCTCTCTCTCGCTCTCTGTCTCTCTCTCCCTCTCTCTCTCTCTCTCTCTCTTACTATGAGGGTTGACTGGTTTTGAGTTTATA
>NC_022024.1:11986842-11993820 GCF_000317375.1 Microtus ochrogaster
TCTCTCTCTCTCTCTCTCTCTCTCTCTCTCTCTCTCATGTGCATTGGTCTTTTGCCTGCATGTATGTCCATGTGAAGGTGTTGGATCCCCTGGAACTGGAATTTGAGGTAGTTGTGAGCTGCCATGTGGTTGCTGGGAATTGAACCTGGGTCTTCTGGAAGAGCATCCAGTGTTCTTAATGATGAAGTCATCTCTCCTTTGGGTTTTAAGGATCCAAACTCAGGCCATGGTGATTGTATAGTTAACCACTGAGCCATCTACCACAACCCTCATGGTAGCTTCTTTGATATTTTCAAACTGCCAAATTTATTTAATGAGGTAAAATGGCTTGATAATCTAAATAATGACTAATAAAACTGCATGGATGAATTTCAAAAGCAGTATGCTGAATCAAAGAACCTACACCCCAAAGAATATTCCTTTCATGTTTCCATTAAAATGGAATTATAGAACATTCAGAATCAGCAGTGATAAAAAAACAAAAAGCAACAAACATTGGCTTCCTCAGGCTGGGAGCTAGGGAATTGTGACCCAGGGGAATTTCTTGGCAGTGATAGCGTTCCCCAGTTCCCAGCCCGAGGAAACCAATGTTTGTTTTCTATCACTATTGAAGATGGCCACACAGAGGTGAATTTATTGTCAACATGTATTAAACTTACCTTTAAAACGAATACTTTTTATTGCATAAGAATGCATCAACTTGAACACATTATTACAGGTTGTAGGGATTTAGAGCCAAGAAAGCACATTAAAAGCAGGCGGTTGAAAACATACAATGTCAGTTCTGGCAGAATGTTATGAAAAGCAGTTGAGAACGTGTGATGATCCCACTGTTCTGAGAGGTCAGATAATCCAGCTTTGAGAAAACTCGTCTCATTAAAATTTTATTATAGATTGTAAGACACTAAAAGATGTTTCTCTGTCATGCTAAAGGTCAGAGAGTGGTTAGAAATTGGATAAAAAGAGAATTTTCTGCGTGTTATCGGAAAACAACTTATAAAGACAAAAAATCTTTCTATGAAGCTGCGAAGACTCCAGTGGGTGCTTGAGAAATGTCTGGAAGGGAACTCTATTGAAAAGCCACCAGAGACTCCTCATCTGAAACTCCAGAGTGGGTCTGAAGACTATTTTCCTCTTGGTCAGAAAAAGGGCTGGAGGCAGTCTAAAAGATGCATGTTAAAATCAAAAGCAGGAACTAATGCTTGTACTTCTTTGACTTTTGCCAAAAGATGATGTATAGCTCTGATGTGGGATTTCCCTCTTGTATGCTGTGATTACTATTAATGAATAAAGAAAACTGGCTTGACCTGATAGGGTAGAACAGAGCTAGGCAGGGAAGACTAAACTGAATGCTGGGAGAAAGAAGGGCAGAGTAAAGGAGAAGCCATGGAGCAGCCACTGGAGATAGACACTCTAAAACTTTGCTAGTAGGCCACGGCCTCATGGTAGTGCACAGATAATGGAGGTGGATTAAATTAAGATGTAAGAGTTAGCAAATAATAAGATAGAGCAAATGGGCCAAGCAGTGATTTAAACAATATAGTTTCTGTGTGATTATTTTGGGGCTGAGCAGTTGGGAACCAACAAGTGGCCTCCTTACAACATAGCTCTTAATAAAATTCAGATTTTTAATTTTATACAATTACACATTTGATATATGATCTGGTTTTTATCCTATAACTTCCCTGTTCAAAGCTAGGATTGCTCAAATCATTTGAGATCTCCCACAGGAAAGCACTTGCTTCATTTTTTGCTCTCTCTTAGGTGCTCAGCCTTTTATTTGGAGACAATTGAGACTCATATGCAGTTTTAAGAGATAATATAGAAAGGGCTTGTATAAATAATCACAGCTGGGTTTCCTAACAATGTTTTCATTCTACATAAACAGGGAAATGAATTTATTATGTTTATTTAGATTTCTGCAGTTTTGGATGCAGTTGTTTGAGTGTGTGAGTGTATTTGAGTGTTAGCTAGTAATAGATAATTTAATCATATTACATACATATTCATATGATCAACAACAGGCTCAAGATACAGGTGGTTTCCACAAGGTCTTCTTCTTTTTAATTTTTAAATTTTTAAGAAAAACAATCTTTTGAAAAAATTTTACATACCAATTCCAGTTCCTTTTCCCTCCCCTCTTGCTGCTCTCCTAGTCCCCCACCCCACTCCCCATCCATCCCTCAAAGAAGGTGAGGCCATGATTCCATGGGGAGTCCTATGAGCCCACTCCCCATCCATCCCTCAAAGAGGGTGAGGCCATGATTCCATGGGGAGTCCTATGAGGTTTTTTAGTTGTCATTCCAGAGTCAGTGAGCTCCTAATAGTATGGGTCAGCTGTTTCTGTCGGTGTCCCCCAACATGATCTTGGCCCCTTTGCTCATATTATTGCTCCACCTTTTCTAGGACTGGACTCCAGGAGCTTGACCCAGTGCTTAGCTGGGGATCTCTATCTCTGTATCTGCTTCCGTCAGTAGTGTCAGAGTGAAGATGCTGTGATGATAATTGGAGTCGTCATCAGTTTGCGTACAAATAGAGGATTGTTGTGTTACTGTCTCCACTACGGCTTAGATTCTTAGCTGGAGTCATCCTTGTGGATTTCTGGGAATTTCCCTAGTGCCAGTTTTCTCACCAACCCCGTAACACTTTTGATTTTAATTAAAATTCTAGGTTAGCATACAAACCAATGGCTTTCATCATGGCACTTTCATGAACGTCTGTCCCTCTCTATTTTTTATTCAACCCCTTCTTCTCCCATCCATGTAGCCCTTCCTCTCTTTGATTTCGCAGTCCATTCTTTTGTTTCCTTATCATGTGCACTGGTACCCCCTCTCTAATGCCCACTTCCTTTACAATTTCTTCATCCTCTTTGTAATTCCCCTTTAAGTTTCAACACACACATACATACATACAACACATACACACACATATATACACACAGACACATACACATATGCATATATACATATACACACATATACACATACATACACACAGTTACATACACATACACACATACACACAGATGCATACACACACATACACACATTCATACACATACACACACACATATATACACAGACATACACATGCATACACACATATACACATATACATGCATACACACACACATATATATATACACACATACAAACACACACACAGATGCATACACATACACACACAAACACATACACACACATACACACATTCACCCACATACATATACAAACACACATATACACACATAAATATACATATACACACATACACACACTTTTTAAACCTCCCAAGAGTATCTGGGCAGCACAAACAGGACTTGTGTTTAAAAATAAAAAGGAAGCCGGGCGTTGGTGGTGCACGCCTTTAATCCCAGCACTCAGGAGGCAGAGACAGGCGGATCTCTGTGAGTTCGAGGCCAGCCTGGTCTACAAGAGCTAGTTCCAGGACAGGAACCAAAAGCTACGGAGAAACCCTGTCTCAAAAAATCGAAAAAAACAAAACAAAACAAAACAAAAATAAAGATAAAAAGGAGAAAACTCCAAGTTGGAGTTGGGTAGTGACATGAAGGTAGATATGGTGGATTGGCTCTAGGAGGAATCGGTGAGTTAATATGATCAAACTGTGTTGTTGTATGAAATTCTCCAAGAATTAATACAATATTAATATTATAAAGTGACTTATGTTAGGACAAAAAATGAGGAGGAATTAATATCACTGTAGCAATCTCTCTTACTTTGTATTTCTGTTTGGATTTTCTTAATTGTTCTAGTTTGTGCTTTTGATGTGTTTTTGGGACTAAGCTTGCCAATGCTTTAAAAAAATCATGCTTTAGCTTTGATAGGAATTGCTTTAAGCCAGTAAATCAATTTGTGGAGAATTGAAATCTTAGCTCTGTGGAGTTTTCAAACCTATACACGTGCTACTTCTGCTTACTTTTTGGTCACCATTGACCTCTTTCAGCAGAATTTGCAATTCTCAGCATTCAGGCGGTGTATAAATAAGCTTTGTAAACACATACCCAAGCACCTTGCTTTCCTTGGATGGATTGTAAATGTGTTTTAATTTTGATTTCTTTGAGTTCAGTGTTTATATATAGAAATGCCGTATTATTTTGCAAGCACTGGATTCAATCCTCAGTATGCAAAAAACTGAGCATGGTATCTTATACCTGTAGTTAACAGCACTAAGGAGGTAGAGTCAAGAGGAGCTGAACTTCAAGGTGACCCTGGGACAGGTCAAAATATCTATCTATCTATCTATCTATCTATCTATCTATCTATCTATCTATCTATCTATCTATCTATCATGTGTCTATCTTCTATGAGATTGATTTTTTGTGCTTATCTTGTATTTTGTGACCTTACTAAAATCACTTTTTAGGTTCTATATATTCAGAATCTGAGATTATCTAATTAAAGTTATATCACTTAAAAAAGGGGGCAGTTTTTATCTTTTCCTCTGGAGCAATATATGTATCAACATATGTATTACTTTTTCTTCCCTTATTTCAGTGGTTAGATATTTGAGTACAATGTTGGAGTAGGCATGGAGAACCATATCACTTATTCTGAGATTTCTCATTAGTATAATCTCAAAAAGTACCTGTTATACATCTTTTCTTCTAAATTATGTAATATCAAAAGCTAGAACATTATATTTTATAGTAACATGCATATTTCTTAAATGATTAATTTAAAAGCATACACTGTATAAATGTACACAATTACCAAAGAATAAATAAAAAAATAAAAACTGGGAAGAAAGAATGATAACTGTGGTCTTTTACACAATGGCCTTTGTGGTAGAGCAGTTTTAGGCTCACAGAAAAATAAAGTGGAAAACACGTTTTCCCATGTAACAGCTTTTCCCACAAATGCATCTTCTCTTCAGCAATCAGCAACTCCTGCCAGAGTGGCAGACTTGCTATAAATGATTAATATAATTTGGAGTTTTACGAGTACCATTTATAAAACCGAGATAGTTCTTGCATATTTCTGACTTGCTGAGAGGCTTAATTATGCATGAGTATTAAACTTTATTAAATGTTTTGTATATGTTAATTGATATGTCCATTTTCTTTAGCCTGAGAGTCTTCCTTCCTTTGTCTGTAATCTGGGGGCCTAGTATGAGAAAGTCTGCCATGCAAATAGACCGGGTCTTAGTAGAAAGCCCAGTGTCGGTCATAGCGGATTTTGAGAAAATAAAGTTCAAAGGAGTGGGAGTCGGTAGTATCAAATATGAATTCTTAATTATAAAGACTAGCACAGAAGAGATTACATGTACACTTAAGTGACAGAACAAAGATTGTTTATGGAGCTCTACTTTTTAGCTCTCACTGTATTTTGTGTGTCCTGATCTCATTTTCAAACTAACAGTAGGCACTGATACTTCATCACCTTTATTAGGACATATAGTCAGTTCGTTACTCTTTATTTTCACTGTTTTGTTTTTTAAAATTACTTTTTTTTGAAGGTTATGCTTTAATTACCTTTCTCCCCCCTTTGCTCCTTCTGAGCTCTCACATATACCTCTTTGCTCTTTTTAAAGTTCATGATCTCTTTTTAAATTGTTGTTACATGCATTTATGTATACGAATACATGCGCACATATGTATATCCCTAAACACATATATACAACCTGCTCAGTCCATAAGTTCTTGGGTGTATGTTTTCAGGGCTGACCATTCGGTATTGCACAACCACTTGGTGTGCTCTTCCCTGGGGAGACTATTTTTCACACTCATTTTTTTTCCTACTCCACTCTTTCACATCCTTATTTGCTTATCTATCTTTTTTTTTTACTTTGGTTCAATTAAATAATTGATACCTTCCCCGAATCCTGTATCTCCTTTGCCATATTCTTCTACTCTCACAATCCCTTCAATCCCATTAAATCTATCTCCGGTTACTCTAGGCCTACACTCACCTGGGAGACGGTGTGCCAGTGTAAAGCTAATTCTGAGCTCCTAATATTGAAAGGACACACACCTAGGCTTAATGATCCTATGGTCCAATATTTTTATTTTCTGTCTATTGATCTAATTAGGCCATAATAGCTTCTCTTTCCCCCTTTTCCTCAAATCTTCAAACATTTCCCCAGCTTTTACTCAGTAGATGACCTTGCTTCTTAGGTCACTGAGAAAGTGCAAGAGTATTCACATTACCCACTAACACGAGTGCTCATGGACAGGTTGTTTGTCTTCAGACCAAGACCCACTTGCCTATCTTGGCACCCGCTCTTGTAGACCAGGCTGGCCTCGAACTCACAAAGATCCACCTGCCTCTATCTCCCAAGTGCTGGAATTAAAGTCATGTGCCACTACCACCGGGCATCCAAAACCCACTCTTTAGATCCAGTTCCTATCGCCTTACACCTATTCTAGGCTGAAGCATCACCAGGACTTGGGTGCTGTGGCACAAATTATGCTCACGTGTTACAGAAATTGAGTTTATTATTTACCGATAGGCAGCAAAGAACAAAAAAAGCCTAGGATTCATTGTAGCTGGGCTACCAAAGGTCAAGAAAGTAGCCTCAGACTTATGAAATCTCAGTCACAGGTCTCACTTCTGCCACAGCTGTAGGGCCTGGGAAGGCAGTTTGTGCTGGGTTAGAAAACCAAGTGCAATGTGGCTCCCTGGGTGGTCCTTTGAAGGCCATAAGAGACTGGAATGAAGCCCAGGCTATGCTAGGAAGACTCTCCCTATCGTAAGATATCACAGTCCCTAGAAGGGAAAGGATCAAAGCTGGCCCTCTGCATGCAGCTGCTCCTAAAGCAAAGGGTTGCATTTCCAGCACATACCACAGAAAAGTGTTCAATATTTCATTGATAAGTTGATAGATCAAACACAATTGTGTGGATTATTTTGATCTAAAATGTTAAAAGAATTATTTTTATTTTAAGTATCCTGTTTACATGTAAATCTGTGCACCACAGGCATGCCTGATATTCATGGAGGCCAGAAGAGGGCATCAAAT
>NC_022024.1:11993923-12006211 GCF_000317375.1 Microtus ochrogaster
AAAAAAATAAAAAAGATAATAAACAAAATACAGTAAAAGAAAACCTGCATGTCTCTTGCATTTTAAATGTCTTTGTGACATCCCAAATTATTTAACTCAGTTATTCTTGAAGATGCACGTACTTTTAGAAAACAGCATCCCAGACACTGAATAAATGCCATTTAAAAAGTGAAAGAAGAATTTTGAGATGATTTAAATAATCCGTATAGGAGATTTTTGAAATAACATGGTAGCCAAGGAGGTGATAAGAAGTGATCTTGTTTTGCTGAAGGATTAAACGTGGCTATGTTGGAAAAGTCTCAGGATTAAAACCAGGATGTTAGCACTGAGTAGCTACAAGGATGGAATTGACATTGGGATGGGGACAATGGATGCTGTGACAGGGGTAGACCAGAAGACAGCTTGCAAGAGCTGAGTCTCACCCTCCACTGTGTGACTCCCTGAGAAGTGAACTTTAGTATCAGCTTTGGTGAAGGCGAATTTAATTAATCCAGGCCAGTGGGTACAAGAAGACAATTTTAATATAAAAGCACACTCACACACCCGGAGTTCAGCGATCCACAGAAAACCGGAAACAGGAAGCGCTCCAGTCTCGCGTTCCAATTCATTAGTAAAAACATTCGCCCGAGGCTGTCCCGCCCCAAAAGGCGGGGTCTCTCTACACTTTGGCAACAGGCTCTTTGACCCACTGAGCCATCGAACGGTCCCTCCCATCCGCCATTTTCTTTCTAGATTTTATCTTTTAATACATCCTCATCAAAATCATCAGAAGACCTGAAACTCAACATATTACAATGTTCCTCGGCCTAAAATGTTCCAATGGCTTTCTACCATGCTAAATAAGTAATTTAAAAAAAGTTTTAGAAAAGCCTATCAAGAGGCTACAAAACTATCCCCCACATTTAGCTCCCTATCATTTTTCTACTCCATTTTCTCCTTCCCTGGCTTACCCTAGCCACACAGATCTATTTCTGTGTCTCAGACATCATGCACATGTCTAGATCAGGGCTGTTGCTCTGTGCTCTCCGTTTAAGGTATCTACACACACCATTCATGCAGTTCTTTGTTCAAATGTGACTCCTTACCATCATCCAGTTATTATGTTTAATACGGTAACCCCTGATCCCTCGCTCAGGACTCCCTGGTTCCGATTTCTTTTCTTTATCTAAATCTGTTATTGGTTCTATTTGACCAATAAGTTCCATAGGTCAGGTGCTTTAATGTTTTGTTCACGATGCCAGTGGCAATACCTTGCACCAGCTGTTGCTTAATGAGTGATAAAATGTTGAGGTGACCACTGCAGGGCACATATCAGGCAGGACACTGTGTACACAAATGCTTGCGTTTGTATATCTGCTGGAAAGAGATCATATGAGTTGGAAAACACATCCCAGCTCCTTTTTGGGGAAACTGGGGTCTGTTGAAAGGTATGGAGCAGATTCAGGGGCAGAGCATTTTGGAGCTCTTGTCAACACAGAGGCATGAATTACGGGGAGCAGCTTCACTGCATGAACTGATCTCATCACTCATATCACTGGCATTTAATACGGTGCCACGTGAAATGATCAATAACTGTGGTGTGCAGTTTAGGCTGCAGCAACTCCTGAACATGGTAGTCTAGAAGGAAACGTCAACCAATGGGGGTTCTCTTGAAACCACATACTGCATTGGCTAGTTGCTTTGTCCCCTACCGTATCTTTGCTGCTGTCATTATTGTCCTTGTCATGTTCATCATCTTCATTGGAGTGATATGCAGGAGGTAAGCAAAGACTATTTTGTATATTTACCAAGTTTTAAAGAGCCACATTCAAGCAAAAGGGGGAAACTGCATTTTCAGGTACAAGACAGAGCCATTACTTCTCAGCCATTTCTACCGGGATTATTTCTGAGGATTTTAGATAACCATTTGATGTTTTTACACTTCACTTGTCATTCCTCAGCGAAGGTGGCTATTTTAGCTGGAGCAATGGTAATCTGAATTTAGATCTTTTTGAAGCTTCTATTTCTTTAACAATGTCTCACATCCCTGACAAGTGCTGTTTAGAGTGGCAGACTGTTCATCGTCCCGACTTCACGTAGAGGAAGACAGTTTAGAAAATAGAAACATTTTTAAAGTGAGAATCTTACCTCCTGCTTCCCTTACTTTTCATGCATGAAGTAGGGTTTTCCATCTTGAGATTAGGAGAGGAGGTCCCTTAGACCTTCGTTTCAAGAGCAGGGTTTACATTTCTAGTCCAGAGAACAGAAGACAGGCATGATCAAGAGGAAGAGAGAGGAGAGACTGCTGGATGGATGATAAAGGAAGGTAAGCAGGTAATTATTCTCCCTGTCTCTGTCTCATCGGACATTGCTCTAATTACCTGTCATGGGGATAAGCAGAACATTGGGAGATAGTTTATGTTCTGAATAAGTTCTTACGTTGGGGCAGATGGCATTTCCAAAAATGAGCCATGGAAAAGAAGAGAGAAAGAAAAGAAATGTAAATCAAAAATAAATGTGTTTGCTGCATAAAATCTCATTCATTGTTTATAGTCTGTGTAAAATGGACACATGGGTCTCATGAGAGGCGAAGAGCTAATGGCTACTCGCTGGGTATAGAGTATCAGGAGAGCAGAACTATTCTCCACCCCCGCCACCATCATGCATTGGTTCTCTGAGAATTTTGTACCAGGTGTTTTGATCACACTCTTTCCTCCCCACTTCTCCCAGGACTACCCCACCCCATGAATGATTGACATCATTTAATTAGTTCATTTTATCTTCCACCGTTGATGCCACTATTATTAATTTCAGTGAATGTTCCTTTTCCTGCTTGATTAACCTTGGACATCGGCATCTTAAAAAAGTAATAACGAGCATGAAATTGATATTTTTTTCCAAGTTTCATTTTCACATAATTTCAAACATAGAGAAGAACTGTCTGAGTGGGATGGTGAGCTGCCGAATGCCCTTCTCCCAGATTCACGATTCAAGTTTCGCCTGTTGTTCTAGTGACATTCCGTATGGCGAAAAGGCCCATGACTGTCCTCAGTGCCATTCTTAGTGATGCAGAACTTACTACAACCTTGAAAAAGTGCAATGGGAACCACAGCAGGGCTTGGTTCTAAAGTAAAGAACCATTGGCTTGTATCCCATGGCCCTGTTCCGATCCGCCGCAAAGGGTGATCTTTCTTCTCAAATACTGTGCAGTCTGGGGAAGTCAGCTGAGTACACGTGCTTCTTATTCATCCTATAATTAATTTTTGTAAGGGGAAAAAAAAGCTGATTCAGAACCACACATTGCCAAGGTTTCCTATCTTCCTTTACTCTGGTAGAGATCGTCACATTTTACTTAGCTTCATAACCTTTATGATCTGGAAGGTCACTCATTTCACCGAAGTTTCCTAAATTTCTGTTACCTGATTCTTTCTCCTAATTGTAATCAAGCTTTAAATTTTAATCTGGCTAATGGAGAACTGATGTGGAATTCTCTTGTCCATCAGGTGGTCTATAATACTGATTGCTCTTCACTCACTAGAAGTGGTATCAGTGATCTTTTGATTCAGATGATATCCGTTAGGTGTCTCCATTATAACTTTAAATTTTCTTTTGCTTCATAATTAATGAAAATATTTGTAGGATAACTTGAGAGTATAAAGTCCTAATCTCTGTCTTCCACTAAGCGAGTGATTTTAGAATCCTTAATGTCTTACCTGAATTTTTGTCATTATTTAAGAATGTACATTTTCTGCTGTCTATTTATCTACTTATTTATCACCAGTAGTTCATAGCAGTTCCTATTTATTAGGTGGTGTATCAACCATTATTCTCATTATTTCTTTTTCATTTTGTGCTTATGTGCAGTTGTGTATGTACATTTGGATGTACTGGTGCAGGTGAACAGGTGTGTACACATATGTAGAGGTCAGAAGACCACTTTAGGTATTGTCTATTTTCAGAACCAGCCACCAGTTTTTTTTTTGTTTTTTTGAGACAGGACAGTTCTAGGCTTCACAAATTAGGTTAGACTCGCTGGCCAGCAACCCACAGGGATCCCCATGTCTGCTTCTTCCCCACTCTGAGATTACAAGCAGGTGCCAGCATATGTGGCATTGGCTATGGGTTCTGGGGATTGAACTCAAGTCTTCACACCTGTGCAACAAGTGTTGCCTGGATGAGCCATTTCCCTGACCCCCTCACTTGTGAACAGTGATGCTCACACGGCTTCAGGGTTGATTAGTTGGAGGCTTTTCAAGATACTTTCCTGTGCCCTCTTTCAGGTCCTCATTATCTTTTGAGAACGTTCTTATTCTCTTGTCAGATGAATACATTTAAAGCTCATTTTGTCCTTTTCCTGCTCACCTTTGAAATCTTTGTAGGGCTCTGGTTTCTTCTGGTGGAGAGATATACCTGAGTAAAGAACAAGACTTGGACAGTAAATTGGATCATTGCTGCTTACGTATCATTGTTGCTGGTTGTCCCAATCTACGTATACTTGTACATACATGCTTACCGATAGACATTCAGATTTATTTGCATGTTATATATTTGTGTATGCATACAAAGAAACAAACATACAAATGTGCTACTCAATTTACAGTAGGGGTATTTCTTGATAAGTTTACTGTAAGTGGAAAATAAATTAAAAATGCATTTCCTAAACTTAAACTACCAAACCTCCTTAGTATGACCCTCTGATAGGGTGTCAGTTGTCTTCTGAGTGTGTGGTTGACTGGGAGCTTCAGCTCATTGCTGATGTTGAGTAGTATCACAAGAGAGTCTTGTAACACATAGTGCTAGTCTGAGAAAAGATCAAAACTAGAAAAACAGTTTCTACTAAATATATCCTGCTTCTGTAGCATTATAAAATTGAAAAAATCTGATGTTTAATCATAGTAAGTGGGGGCCTATCTGTCACCTATCTACTAATGACATCTATCTATCTCTCTATCCATCTATCTATCTATCTATCTATCTATCTATCTATCTATCTATCTATCTATCTATCTATCTTCACCATTATTTATTTTATATATTATTAATGTCTATCAACCAATCATCTATTATCTTTTATCTGCTATCCATCATATGTCTATATAGCATCTTTCTATTTATCATAGATCTAACAATAGTTTTATACTTATTCTTCCAATTCCATAGGGTTCATATGAACTCATTCCTTCCCATATTTCTACTTCTTCCAGCACAAAATACTGGGTTGCCACACAAAGAACACACCAATTGCCGACTTTCTCAGCTTCTGACTTGATTGGGAGCTCTCCCTCCATCAGCCCTGTCTCCATGGACTATTATAGAGAATAAGGCAGGAATTGCCATCATTTCAAAACTGCACCACGAACGCTGACTGCCTATGTAGGCTTCACAGAGACATAGAAATTCGAGGCAGTGTTATTAAAACAGCCAAGTCATAATGCATGAGGATTTTATTTATTCAACTTCAGCTTCGAATACTGAAAATATTGTCTTTGCTGTACCCGCTTTATACCTATGTCGGCATATACACATCGCTGTGTGGAAAGGAATACACAAAGCTGTGACTTGCTGCATTCTGTGAGCGCGCTTGGGTATATTTTAGGGCTGATTTGACCATATGTGCTGCCGCTTTTACACGCGCACGTCAGAATCCAACCTTTCTATGAAATATGTCTCTAAGGGATGTCTACATTGATTCAACATCTAGCCAAATTATCCTTCCAGAAGAACACATTATTTTGGTTTCCAGAATTGAAATTGAAAGGATCAGACCCTGATTCTAAAACTTCCCGGTGTATTCAAGGACAAATGAGGTAATTTTTTTTTTAAAAAAATCTGTATCTTTTACAGGGGCAAACATGCTTTCAGTTAACACTGTGGTGTAAAGTTTTTAGGCCAGGACCCAGAGCGGTAAAGCCTGGTTCTGGACAAGTGAAAATAAATGTTTTACTAACAATTTGCAGGAGAGCCAAGGCAACGAACATGCTTACAAGGAATATAGACCCAAACATGCTGGGCTGAGAGGAAGGTAGGGTCTTAGATCAGAGAAGGGAAAGAGTTGTGGAATATTACCTCAACAATGTAGAGATGTGTTGCATTTGTTTGTTGCAGAATATTACTTCAACTATGTAAAGATGTGTTACATTTGTTTATGCTGCATTTGTTTAACTATGTGAAGATGTGTTACATTTGTTTCATCTTATCTGCCTAAGGCATCTGATTGGTCTAATAAAAAGCTGAATGGCTAATAGCTAGGCATAGAGGCATAGGCAGGACTTGCAGGCAGAGAAAGTATGTAGGAGGAGGAATCTACACTTGAGGAGGAATCTAGGCTTGTGAAAGAGGAGAGGAGAGAACAGAAAATGAGGAAGAAACAGAGGAAGATGTCTCGGACCAGCTAGCTAGGCAGCTGCCAGCCATCCAGACATATAGATTAAAAGAAAGGAAAAAGCCCTGATACAAAAGGTAGATGAAAAGAAACAGGTTAAGTTATAAGAGCTAGTGGGAGAAGCATAAGATAAGGTCGAACATTCATAATTAATAGTAAGTCTCTGTGTCATGATTTGGGAGCTGGTTGGTGGCCCAAAAGAAAACCTGCTACAGGAAAGCCAACAAAGCTATTGACTAGAGCATTCATTCATTTCATTCAATGTATCCTTAGAAAAGACTTGATGCAGACATCCCTGTGGATCTGTGGGGGACTGTTTTCAATTCTAGGACCCACAGTATACACAGTCTACAGAAATGTTGACTCGATGCTCCACATAGAAGGATCAAAATATAATGTTTATATAAAATGTAGTACTTGCATAGAACCTATGAATATCCTTCACATATTTAAAATCATCTGCAGTTTGCTTATGATTCGTACTGTGATAAGTCCCTATGTAAATAGTTGCCAACTCTGTATTTCATAGGAGATAATGACATGAGGAAGCCTACATATATTCAGTACAGACAGATGCCTTTTGCTTTGTATCGTTTGAGCCATTGAGGTTGAATCTGTCCATGAGGACCTACGTGTATAGTCAGGACTTGCATCTTCTGCAGACACATAAATGAATCCACATGTTTCTGTTCTAAAGTGGCTTTTATTGTAAACAAAAGAGCCATACCAACAGCGACAGCCCAGACTGACTCAAAAGTCTCCCTATAGCCGGTGCTAAATTACATACTGTTAGGTTTATATCAGTTTATAGAATTGAGAAGCATGTTATTTTAAGACTCCCTTCTCAACAATATATTACATATTCGAAAGGCACAATTTAAGAAATATTTATATAAGAAATGAATTTACTTAGTATATTTTTCATCATTTTTGCCCCTCATTTGATTGTTAACTAACAAGGAAGTGAACACTAATTCTTTGAGAAAAATCTAAGTGCCTACTATTTAGATTTTTCTAGATATTGATGCACTCTAAGGGCATGGCAAACAGTGAAGTGTTATTCATTAGCTCTTCTGTTTAGGTCTCATTAATTGTAGAATTTTGCGAGGCAAATGACAATTCTTTAGAATCATAGACAATCATCTGAATTTCAAACAGTCAGACACTCACTTCATAACAAACTTCTCACCATATTACCTGGCTACCAGGAAGATACTTTGAGAATTTGAAAGAAATGATCAATTGTTCTCAAGCAGTGAAGCCCCCCTCCCTCCCCCCCCCCCGCTTAGAAGCTATTGCCAACTGTTAGCCCCTGGGAGGAACATCAATTTTCCCTAATTCTGTGAGGGAGCAAGATGGATGTGGTCAGAGCATGCAGTATCACATTTTTAAAGAAGTAATAAAAATATTAAAAAAAAATCAAGTGAAAACTTCTGGTAATTGTTTATAATGAGAAGGAGAAAGGAGATAAGCAATGAAACCTGTAATATTTACATTCTGTAGTATATTGCCTTTGGGGAGAGAGCTGTCTTCTCTTTATATTTAGATACCTTAGTTTTTATTGGTGAGCTTGTAATTAGTAAGGGTCCCATTTCATGGACCTTCATAGCTATTGACATACTTTTGGTTCTGTACAGTTCTTGAACAATGAGTGCTAGGAGAACAGGAAGCCCTTTAGATGATCTATAGGTTCCCTTCACAAGTAGTTCCTTGGTAAGAACTCTAGACTATTAATAAGAACCATGTGATGAATACAGAGTAGTATTCTTTTTCACTGCTAATTACTTGTGTCTTCAAAATGTCAACGTGCGTTTTCCTGACGCTATTGTTGGGACTATTTTTTTTAAATTTTCATTTCTCTTACACCTGGTATTGTGTACCTCTTTAACTTGGACTCCTGAGAAAGAAATGATGGAGATGACACTTCTGGAAAAAATGGACTGAAGTCAGTTCATCACTGGGCACCCAGGTGTGGTCCTCTTTGAAAGTCTGGAAATAGATAGGAGGTGAGGATCAGCAATGCTGAAGCTCCCTTACAGGCAGGCAAAGCAGGCAGAGACTGATGGAGTGTGACTGAGGTCCAGACCACAATTCATTCTCTTGTTTTAATGTAATTTCATTCAACTAGCTGATACATACAAGGTATCTTGGCAGCATTAGCGTTTGAGCCTTAGGCAATCAGATCTGAGGGCTCCTTCTCTTCAATTCATAATGTGGATTAGGTTTTATAATATTGCTAAGACTTGATTATTTGTACACCCTGGAAGGCATAGCTCCTGCACGGAACATTTAAAAGAGAAGGGCTACAGAACATTGAACATTAAACAGGGAACTACTATAGGTAAATCTCACCAAAATAAAGAAACGATCCTATAATTGCAGTATTAGAGCTATCTATTTGGGTGATTATCATATCAGCAGCATAATTGGACCATCCTGGCAAGCACTGAAAATGAAAGAGCAGCACAAAGAGCTACGTGTGCATTTTATTATAGTCCAGAGTAGACAGGGACTGGTAAAGCACTTATGTCAAACATAGGAAATACACATGCCTCCCATTATCATCTACTTATGTCTGCATCGTCATTAGATAGATACAGATAAGTAAGACACATACATCCCCAAATGTAACATCTGTGCTACCACGTGTTCTACGGTCCTGTAGTGCCTGTATTATGCATACTATGGCACTATGCCTGTAGCGTACTGCCTACACTACAGACTGTTCTCGAGCTGGGCATGGGGCTGGAGATTGAAACATACACACAGACAGACAGACAGACAGACAGACACAGACAGACAGACAGAGACACGGGTCATTCTTGAAACAAGAATACCCCCTTTACTGTGTTCCAGGGCAGCTTATATAGGGATCCTTAACTGATAGCGACACCCAAGCCAAACCCACCAGAAACCACTTCCCTGCCATCAGGAACTAAGATCAGCTGCAAACAGGAAAACAAGTTGTTTTGCTCAGAGCAGCTACAAGCATAAAAAGTTGTTTACAGGAAATTCAGGGTCTGGGGGTCCACAGCTCCCAACCGCTCCCTCTTTTTTATATAATTAGACCAAGGTTCTGGACTAGCATGGGAGTAGCACAATTATGATAGCAATAAGTTGGAAAATTCCCTAGTGAACATACTTATTCTACATTCCACATGAATGATATTAAATGCTAGTCCCTGCCAGCTACAAGATAGTCACAGCAGCCGTCTGGCTGATCACAATTCCGGCTGACTGCCATGAAGGAGGCCACAGCAGCGACAATAGCGGCCACCAATGCTGATCTGGAAGTCCCAGCTGGGATGACCCAGCAGTCTTCCTAGAACTCCAGATCCTCCTGCCTCTGACTCCTTCAGCAAATCCTACCAGCATGTACCAGCACAACCAGCCAGGGCGGTAGGTAGGCTACTGCGTGGGTTCCTCAGGTAAGCCTGCCACTCACACCACAAACTCTAGAATGTGCACAGCCAGAAACAGCCACTGCCTTCTCTTTGCCCAGGCCCCCGCCTTTTCCATATGCTGCACACAGGTGGGCAGGGCAGCCCAGTGGGGTCTGAGCAGCTCCGGTTTGCCTTGGCTACAGCACTTGCTGCCATGGTTGCCAATGCTCCTGGCACTGCCAGTGGCGTCCCCATCAGCCTCACAACTTCTAGTAAACAATTTTGGGAATTTGGTGGTCATTCTTGATATTACTTCCTGCTGTTTACTGCCAAAGTTTCTTTGGGGGTATTCACAGTGACATTTCAGGGGGTCTTGGTGCATAAATGTCTCTCTAGTCAAAAAAAAAAAAAAAGAAAACGCAACAGTACACATCTGAACACATTCTATCTTTTTGAGGTCCTCAGTTCACCCTCCCACCTCCTCTTTATTGCTTTCCTCTTATTACTTTCCTGCTGGCCAGTTTTCCAGAGGGTGTCCCTCAGAGGGCCTCTAGTTTTCCATCTCAGTGGTCCTCCTGCTATGGTGCCTGCATCATCGTAAACTACTATCAGGCAAGAATCTGGGGATAAAAAAACACACAGAGACAGATACCCATCTTCAATCCACCCTCATCATACCCGAGGGTGTTCCCTCGGTGAATCCCTGATTACTGATCTCACTGAAGCCTCCACTTGTTGTGTCCACACTACTACGTGTACTATGGTCCTGTAGCGACTGTACTATGCATACTATGGTACTAAGCCTGTAGCGTACTGGGACCTTTTGTGAGCTGGGAAAGGGGCTGGAGATTGGAACACACAAATACACATAGAGACAGACAGAGGCATGGGTCATCCTTGAAACAAGAATACCCCCTTTATTGTGTTCCAGGGCAGCTTATATAGGGATCCTTAACTGATACTCATGCCCCAGCCAAACCCACCAGAAAAAAATTCCCCTGCTGTCAAGAACTTCTGAGATTCTTGTGCTCAGAGCAGCTGCAAACCCAGGAAAACAGTTGTTTTGCTCAGAGAAGCTGCAAGCATAACAAATTGTTTACAAGAAATTCAGGTTCTGGGGGTCCACAGCTCCCAACACCCAAACATGACACAATTATCATAAAAAGGGGTTCTCTTCAGCATTCAGTGGACACACACCGACTTAAAACACATCATTTGTTTAAATAGGTTTGATTTTGTGTCTAGAAGACAAAATAGATCATGAATAGCCATCTAAGTTTACCTAGCTGAATGTTAGTACTTCTAAATATGGATCGATATTCATTACTTCCCTACATTGGAAGATTAAAAGAGTAAATGACCCTTCAAAACCAAAAATGGAATCCTCAAGAAATGTCAAGAAAAATATTTGATGCAGTCTCATTTTAAGAAGGACTGAAAGGGGAATCATAGGAGCCTTTGACATTAAAGGAAATGGCTGTTGGCGTCTAACATAAACCAGTTAATTTGGATCTGCTTAATCTGGGATCTGTAATGGAGTAAGATGTAATGTAGCTTTGCCTCCTGCAATTTATTTTAAAGGCTTCAAGTTTAATAAGAATGTTATAAAAGTATAAAGGGGATGAATTTGTTATTGGAATAAGGCAGCATGGTAGATGGAGGTGTCTTATTTGTGTTCACTGTGCCTGTTGTTCCTCCAACAACTGTGCTTAGCACCAAGGAATGTTCTAGAGGTGACTATATGGGAGTTCCTTCAGTTTATGCTGAAGGCAGACATATTTTTATTAGTCAGGTTGAAATTGAAGCATGAGAGGAAAATGGGCAGCATATCTGTATGGCCCCGAGCATCCCTTCACTGGTGTATTTGTTCAGATGAAACTCCAAGTAAAAGCACAGTGGAAGTCATTCAAAGATTAGGTGTTCAAATGTTAGGTGGAAAACAGGTTAGCCACATTCTAAGGCATCTTTTGAGTTGTTTTTGAACCAAATCCACTGGAAATAAATTTGAGTGGCAGGGATAGATTCGATTATCAAAAGACTTAAAGATTAATAATTGAAACATACCTTTCCTGAGTTGCAAATAACACGACATCACTTACAAAGACGGAACTTGAAAGTTCTCCATGGTAAAAATAAAGAGCGAGTTAAAATCTGAGGGGTTTTCAATAATTACTGGTAGAATTTGACTACTCTAATTTGATAATTGGATTTTAGTAAGTTTATCCTAATTCTTAGTTTTTTGTTGTTACTTATGTGTCTCTGGCATATTTTATGACAGTTATAGGTCAAATCTGAGGCCTTATAGTCAGATCAAGGGAAAATTACTTTTTGAAGAACACTTTACAACCTTCAACTCTTAGAAAAGGCATGAGTTTAAATACAATATTTCCTACTTGTAGTGGAATTTCACTTTTATTTTGATAAATAAAGCTTACCTGAAAAATCAGAGAAGTAAAATAGCGAAACTGGCCAGCCTTACAGACCAGGCAGTAGAGAAGCACACATTTTTTTGTTTTTGTTTTTTTCGAGACAGGGTTTCTCTGT
>NC_022024.1:12006764-12047436 GCF_000317375.1 Microtus ochrogaster
ACACACACACACAAATACACACACACGTTGTTAGCAATAAAAGCAGTGTGTTCAGGTGGAACCATTCCTGTTTGTCTGGCTAGATAAAAGATTATTATGATATCTCTAATACATAAGGGATGTTAGTGAACATAACACATTCCCCGTGTTTCTCAATTAAAAAAAAGACATTGCAATGTACTATATAACGCCTTTTCCCCCCTTATTCCCTTTATAGCTGCAGCATAATTTTAAAAGAAATTGAGTAGGGTAACTCAATGAAAATTCATCCAGTCTGATGCCAGAAGTAAGTGCATATTGCCTGAGTCAGATATGGGAGGTTTTAAAAAACAGGATTAAGCAGCATTTCAAATCACCTAGAATCAATCCCCATAGGACACTGTTGTAGAAATGATGATACTGAGTTAAGAAAAACATTCTTTTTCTTACAGGGGAAAAAAAAAAGCCCACAAGTTAGATCTTGCCACTTATGCTATCCTAGATAAGTTTGGTGATTATCCTGTAAATGAACATCGATTTTTGTGTAGATTCCAATATTTTCAATCTCAGAGAAATTATTCTGGTGTCCTGAATGGACAATTGCAGAATTATGGAAAATATCTTTTGGTGAAGTAGCTGTTTCTTTTAGAAAAAAAAAGAGAAAGAAATTGTTTCACATCATTTACTATGCTATTTTCTAACACCAGCTTTAAAGCATCAAAGAGGAGAGAAAGAGAGAGAGAGAGAGAGAGAGAGAGAGAGAGAGAGAGAGAAGCCAACCCCAAACTCACACCTCTATAGTAAATATGTTACTATCTAACCCACAAGGTGGCAGTAAAGAAAAAAGTGACAAAAATGAAGATCCCAGGCAAGTTACTAAATCCATTCTATTCTGTTAAGAAAATTAATCCTATTCGATAAAACAACCATCCACATTTTAGTATGGTAGTAACTCTAAGTGTCTATCCTCAGGTGGTTGTCTCTCACAAGGTGTCCTCTGACCCCTCTGGCTCTTACAGTCTTTTGCCTCCTCTTCGGAGGAGTTCCCTAAGCCCTGAGAAAAAGGATTTGATGGAGACATCCCATAAGGGCTGAGTGTTCTAAGGTCAGAGCTTGTCATTTTCAAAAGCAGCAGTTCTCAAACTGTGGGTGGCAATTCCCTTGGCAAATCTCTCTCTCCAAAAATATTTACATTGTGATTCATAACACTAGGGAAATTACAGTTATGAAGTTGCATTGAAAATAAATTTATGGCTGGACTCACCACAACGTGAGGAACTGTATTTTAAGGTTGAGAACGCCTGTCAAACACTAATTTGGTTGGTGCTTTGTATATAGTTACTCTGTGGAAATTTTTATTCTATTCACCCCCACCCCATCTCTCTCTCTCTCTCTCTCTCTCTCTCTCTCTCTCTCTCTCTCTCCCTCTCCCTCTCTCCCTCCCTCGCTCTCTCTCCTCCCTATCTTGTATAGTGCCTATCATTTAATGTTCTTGGTATTAAGTTTTAAAAAACCCAACATGTTAACCTTAAAGAATTTCTAGTAGAATGCTGCATTTGGGCTTTTAAGGTGTTTTTAATTTATGTGTATATTGTATGTGTGTGTTGTGTGTGTGCATGGTGTATATGGATGGGCAGGTATGCCATGGCATGTCCACAAAGGTCAGAGGACAACTTTTACAGAGTCAGCCTCAACTTCCACCTCTATAAGAGTCCCAGGGATCACATTCAGATTACCATGCTTTCATGGCAAGCATCTTTACTTCTTTTTAAACACCAAGAAAAAAAGCATTCTAGTCAAAGTGCAGTTGTTTGAAGTTCAAGAGTAAGTTCTAGACTTAGGATCTATAGGTACAGATACATCCTTCCTTTCATTTCAGGGCACCGTGAGAGCATCCCTGAGCCTCTGTGGGGGTTTCGACAAGGTGCTCTCAGAACAACCTGCACAGAGAGAGAAAGAAAAGAAGGCATTACACTGGCATAGTCTTCATATGTAATGGTAAAGTTAAAGAATCGAGAATCCATGTAGTGGGATTGCCATCTGTGGGATGGGCAAGACTGGGTGTTTTCTAGCTTGTATCTTTGAACTTATGGGAAAATATTGGGCCAGGAAAGTGTGCTGTCTTCACTTCATGATAAAAAGATGCACAGGATAATAATCATATATGTCATGATACATCTCTCCCCCTAATTTCAAAGAAGTTCAGTGAGGTTTGAAAATTAAGCGATGTTAATTTTCATCACTATTATATATGTACACACACACACACACACACACACACACACACACACACGACCTTTGGCCAGAACTTTGATTCAACAAACCTATATACTATAGTTTATGCTATTTAATGTAGGAAATTGCTGTAGTTAAGAGTTAAGAGTTAGCTTAAAAAACTCAAACACAGGTATATGACTCAAATACCAGTGATATTTACATATGGAGATTGCATATGGAGAAGACCATGATCACATTCTAAGTCCTCTTTATCAACTCCTTTACAGTGAAGACTTGCTACTCAGTTTGAAAAGACAAGGTGTTCACCTTGCTTAAAGAGCTATCCAGATAAAGAGTTAAATACCTGATGAGGGTCAGTCTGTGATCAGGGAAGGATTTAAACAGATAAATAAGATGTCTGATTAAATTAAAGAAGAGGGCATAAATTATTTAAAGAACTGCATGTGTGACATAGAAGGTGCAGGCGGGAGAGATGAATCAGGCCATTTGATATCTTTATGTGACTTTGCATTATTACCTATGGAAGCGTGTCTTTAAAGCAGATACTGTTGGGTTTGAAAGAAGTCAGACACCATTTGAGTCACACGATTTTGAGGTGGACTGTAAATCTAGGTTAAGGCTATATATATTTGATACATTCAAATGTCAAGATTTCGAAGATATAAAGCACTTGCTTGTTGCGAAAACAAATTCTAGTCAACACCTCCACCGCTTTGTCTTCCCGCCCCCGACCCCTTTCTCTCGTAAAGTCATAAAACGACTACGTTGCTCAGAGTAATGCATTATAATTTATCTGTTTTATTTCATTTAGCAAGCACTCTAATAACAGAAGTCATAAGCAGAAACAGTCTGCTTCCATAGGCCTAGAGACCAAGATTGACTGGTCCTGTTCTAAGGTCTCTAAGGGCCTAACACTGACCTCACAATTTATGTAACAAACTAACAAATATCAGTTACACAACTGGATAGTTTACATTGGCTTACCTTACCGAAACAGAATGCCACCGTGTTAAACGTGCAGGTAATGGTGGAACACTGCTTGGTTTTGAATTCCAGCTCTGACATTTACTAATTAAATGATTCTGTCCTCGGATGTTTAGTAGGTCTGAGCCTCAGTTTCCTTATTTTCCAAATAGAAGAAGCAACAACATTGTCTCTGTGGTGTCTGTTTTCATGATTCCATGAGCTAGGATAAAGCGCTTTAACAGGTAACAAGGACCAAAGCTATTAATAGCTCTATTATTGTGATTGTTATTATTATTATTATTACTTTGCCTCCCATATGTACCGAAAAGCAAGCATTTGAGAAACTTATATCCTGAGTGTCTACTGCATTTGTCAATTTGCTAGTCTATTTCTTCATCCACTGGACAAATTGAGTAGCTCAATGGAAAAAAAAATCTCTAGAAAGTTAACCAATTTCTATTCTGTTTATAGACTTGGGTATATATTATCTTTGCAGCTCTCATGAATACACTATAAACATTTCCATGATACATACTTTGGTTTTTATGGAGCTTTCTTATAGAGATCATAAACCAAAAAGCCCGGAGTGAACACTGAAGAGTTTAAACCTAGCAGTAGAAACCCCCAAAGAAAAATAGAACTTCTTTGAATTCTTCATACTCTCGCCTCTGCATATAACACTGAATTCTGGAACTGGGAATTTCATCATAGATTACAGCCATCCTTTTTCTTATATTTGCCATCGAGAGGGGTTCCTTTTGTGCTGAGAGTTATTCTGTTTTCCCTTCAACATAAGTGGAAGACTTCCCTAGGACTTATAATGTGTGCTAATATATTGGTACTATGGTTTTTTTTTTTTAAAAGCTTCAGCAATTCTCAGGTAGTTAAAATACCATATGCAGATTCGGATGCCATTTTCATTCTGGCTAATCCGTTTAAATATCGAAGTCAAACCACTGGCAGTTAAATTAAGGTTTTAATTTTAGTTGGCAAACTGTGTGCTTCGTGAAATATCGCTATGTTTTTGAAAAGTTCTAGCTTTTATCTTCAAGATCTTGAGGAATGTTCAATTAGAAAAGGTGACTTTTTTGGTATGAAACTCTCTAGAAAAGACTGAGGTCAGATGTTATGAAAATTTTAAATTGTGTGATGTAAAATTGTGATCAGCTTTGATACTGTATGGATTTGCACACTTTTTTTTTTTTTTTTGGTTTTTTTCGAGACAGGGTTTCTCTGTGGCTTTGGAGCCTGTCCTGGAACTAGCTCTGTAGACCAGGCTGGTCTCGAACTCACAGAGATCCGCCTGCCTCTGCCTCCCGAGTGCTGGGATTAAAGGCGTGCGCCACCATCGCCCGGCAGATTTGCACACTTTTAATTTTTCATCAAATTATCACATTTTGGATTTCAAAAATGCTGTTTTTCTGTTGCCACATGGAGGCACCACCTCAGCTGATCCGCAGAGATTTCTGACTTCCATTGTCAGCAAGGGTCTTCAACTGGGTAAAGCCTCCAGAAACTTCTTTTGTCCTAAGCCCACCAGTCCTTTTATTTGCCTGAATAACCATTTGGTTTGTCTACTGTCTCCTACATTTTAGCAAGTACGGTGTTTTTATAAAGTCATTTTACTCCCTAAAGTTTTGGATAGAATTTTATGTTGTTTTCTTGTGTGTGTGTGTGTGTGTGTGTGTGTGTGTATGTGTGTGTGTAGACCAGAGGTTAACTTCCGGTGTTGTTCTTCAGACTGAGTTCATCTGTCGGTATGCTCTTTTTTATTTGTTTGTTTTGTTTTGTAAGACAGTGTCTCTCATTACCCCAAAAACTTGCCAAGTAGGCCAGAGAGGCACTGGATGCCCTCATCTCTGCTGTCTGTTTTAGCATTTTAATTACAAGTAGGCACTTCTATATGCCCAGCTAACATAGTCCTGGGAGCCCACTTCAGGTCTTCATAATTGCAAAGTAGGCACTTTATTGATTGAGCTTGTCTCCCCAGCTCAATTTATTTTTTTATGGAGGATACTCAAAACCTCTAGACAATTTGAGAGCCATGGGATGTCCAAGGCTACCTCCTCACACTCTGTGGTGTTATTAACACATCAAGAAACGGAGTTGATGAAGTAAGTGGGCTAGGATAATACAAAGTGGGGAAGGTTGAGTAGGGACTTAGATGTTTCTTCCAAGCCAAACAGTGTTGGGACATGAAGGCACTAACCACCCTTTCAGGAGCTGAGTGTACAAGGTTATAGCATGTGGGATTCAAACCTTTCTCATCTAATCAAGGGACTTAAACACTAAGGGCAACGTTTAAACCAAGTATTAGTGGTTGATTCCTTCAATATTCCCCTTAGGTACACAGCCTGAAACTTTGCCTCTTCCTTTTTGTTTTTGGTGTGAAGTAGAAGGAACATTTTTTTTTTTGTGGAAATAATCCAAGAATGTAACCTGTCAATCCTTATTTTTCAGATTCCATAAACTTTCATAAATTACAAAAGAAAGACAATTGCTATTGCTTTAACAAAAGAGGAAGAAGTATTTACTTGTTCGATCTTTGATACTGAGTTTATTGAGTAAAAAAACACTGCATTAAACAGGAATCAATGAGCTAATAAGTTGTGCCCACTTTATGTTAATAAACTTGAATTTGCTTCACTTGTATCTCAGAAACAATCCATTTGCTAATTTAATCAGTCAGAAGAAACTTTTTCTAATTGGTAAGCAATTTCTTTTAATTGCAAAGTGTTTGAGAGTTACCTTGCAGTAATTTTTCACAAGTACATAGACATTGATAAGGTACATGAATAGTAATTACCTTTATGGAGTATTCAAGACTAACATCATATTGGGGAGACCCCTTGGACAGTTAACTCTTTCTGAGGTGGTGGTTCTTAGACTCCCAGGGGACATTCTAGAAACTGCTTGTAATCTCTGTCCCTTAGGCAGGTAATCCTGAGTGACTAGATTAGATTCCCGAAGGGCAGAGGAATATGGTGACCTCTTTGAGGGTCAGGTGCTCTTTTGGCTTGCTAAACTGTATTTCCTACTTCTGGGCAAACAATCTAACCCCTAAAGTCCCAACTCCTAAACTGCACAATAGCCAGATACAAATGAAAAAAGCAAGAACAAAGATGCTTAGAAACAGCAGAAAAAAGAAACTGGAACAGAATGTGGCATTTCCCTTGGTCTGTTACTGACGGCCCACATACAACATGCTTAAAAATACCCACCCTGGCACCTATTTCCACCATCAGTTATGATGATGCAAGTGGACACTTAGAATACGGGGGTATTCAGCAAGCACTCCATCTAGGATAGAGGGAAAAGAGCTTCCTCAAGCAAGGCTTACTCTCTGTGGCTGCCAGATTAAAGTTCATTGTTGTATAATTGGGCTCCTTTTACTGAATATGTTTTGAAATAATATTTTAACTTTTTTTCCAGTACCCAAAGCCAATAACATTTCTCTCTCTCTCTCTCTCTCTCTCTCTCTCTCTCTCTCTCTCTATATATATATATATATATATATATATATATATATATATATATATGTATATGTATATGTATATGTGTGTGTGTGTGTATGTGTGTAAAATAATGGGTTTAAAGAGACAAAAGAAACGTTTAAAGAGGAATTTCTTCATTTTCTATTGACTAAGCCATATACTTTGTTAAAAATCAGAGAGGACTAACTCTGTCACCTTCCAGGTGGTGGTCTTCTGAGCATTGTTTGTGTTACTTTTTAGACACATTTTGAAGTTTGTATAGCACACTTCTCCACTATAATGCAGAACTCCAACAAACTCACGAGAGTCCGAAGCCAGTCAGCAAGCTACAAACTTTCACGATAATGCTTGTTGTCAGTACACACCGGGATTCATAACTGCCTTAATGAAGTTTAAACAATTTTCACGATAATACAGGGGAGTTGCATAAAGTAATTGTGGCGAGGTGAAGTGACAAACTGACCCATCATGGAAATACATTTACCCACTGTTCTAGTAAAATCCAGTCATGGAGCCTCCACCCCCAGTTTTCCTTACACTTGTTTTTTGAATGTTGTATTGTAGGCATTAATTTTTTTTTAAATCCTGTTCCCAATCTAAAAATAAAATGTATCCCACGGGGACTCTGTATCCTTTCTTTGGTCTTTTACTTATGTAGGACTTTTCATAACTAGCCATTATGTCGGTACTTCACACCTGGCCACACTACACCATTATAATATATGCAGCCAGGCTTTGGAGAATTTATTTCAATTTACATACAATCCCCCAAATCCTCTGGCGAGCTTGATGTGTGATCTGACACTGCCTAGTCTCTCCAGCAGGCTCTTGATGCTAATAGCCCAAGGCTGCAGCGGTACCTCTGGGGAGCCACAGTGGGGCTAAGGAGTCGGAAGAGGGGTGACTGCCGGGCTTGTTGCGCTGAAGATTTACAATGTACTCTTTCAGGCAGCTCAGCAGCCCTGTCTGTGGCTGTGGGTGTCTGGTGTGACAGAGCGGAGAAAAGCTCTCTAATCTCCCAGCGCCTGCCTCTGCCGCTCAACCTCTCCCCTCCCTCCCGCTTTCCCAGCCTTCTTGCTTGTTCCCTCAGTCGCTCTCTCCTTTCTCAGGGAGTTTCAGTCCCTGAATGCAGCTGGAGTAGCCTTGGCAATCTAGACCCGGAACCCGTGTACACACACATACACGTACACGCGCGCACACACGCGCGCACACATGCACACGCACTGGCACACACGCACTTCGGTTCTCCCCCCGGGGACGCAGCCGAGACCTTTATCTACCTGAAGTGGATGCCCCGGCGGGACACTTCTTCACTTGTCTTCTCCAGAGGGCACAGGCATATCGGAACGCGGGAGGCTCTCTGTCCAGTCTGCAACCTCACGCCTTTTACCGCCGCCGCCGCTTAAAGTGTCCAGGGTGGAGAAGGCTTCTCCAGGACGGATGCTCCGCGGCCGTGGGACTTCTTCCAGCTGGCTCACTCCAGTCTTTCCCTCGGTCCTCTGTTCCATCCTTTCCTCTCCCGTTGCGGGGTGGAAGGCTCAGGCTCCTCCCGGGCTGCAACCGCCGCAACTGTCTTTGCGAGCACATCCCACCCAGAAGACCCAACACTGCCGGAGTGCCCGGAGCTGGGAGAAACCCTAACTTGCCTGCCTGCTCGGTTGCTCTCCCTAAGACTCTCCGTCCCCCGGGCCGAGGACGGGTGCGAGAGCTGCCGCAACCAGCCTGGGAGAGTGCGGCGCCCGGGAGGACGCACGAGCCGCAGGCGCACAGGGGCGGGGGCAGCCTGTGCCCGAGCGCCCAGTGCCAGCCCGACGAGTAGCGCGCACCCTGCGAGCGACAAGCTCCCCAAGTTGGGCGCGTCCCAGAGCTGGTTGCCCCGCGATTCGCAGCTGGTGTCCGGAGAGAGGCGGGGCTGCTGGGGGTCATCGCCAGCCACCAGAGCTTGTCACCAGAGAACCCGGGCTGGCCTCCCTAGGGTCCCAGCCGGCGTTGCGCCCTCCGCCCGAGAGCGCTCTCCGATGACTGCGCTGGCGGTGGCCCGGGTGGCCCTCCCGCTGGGGGTGTCGGAGGGGGCGGGGGAAGAGGAGGAGGCGGTGTGATGATGGCCCTGGACGGCGAGAGGGGGGAGCAAGAGGAGGAGAAGAAAAAGAAGAAGAAGAAAAAGAAGAGGAAGAAGAAGGAGGAGGAGGGGGCCGAGAAGAGCAGCTCACCCTTTGCGGCTACCATGGGAGAAGACGACGCCGCGCTCCGGGCAAGCGGCAGGGGGCTCTCGGACCCGTGGGCTGACTCGGTGGGAGTGAGACCCCGCACCACGGAGCGCCACATCGCGGTACACAAGCGGCTCGTGCTGGCTTTTGCCGTGTCCATCGTGGCACTACTGGCGGTCACCATGCTGGCGGTGCTGCTCAGCCTGCGCTTCGACGAGTGTGGAGCCAGAGCGGCGGTGCCGGGCTCCGACGGTGGCCCCGGGGGCTTCCCCGAGCGCGGCGGCGGCAACGGCAGCCACCCAGGATCCGCCCGGCGCAACCACCACTCCGGTGGGGAATCCTCGCAGCACGAGACCGGCGAGGTGGACACCCCAGGGACCCCGTCTGCCCTGCCGCCGTCGGAGGAAGAGTCCGAGCAGTGGCAGCCTTGGACACAGTTGCGCCTATCCGGCCACCTCAAACCACTGCACTACAATTTGATGCTCACCGCCTTTATGGAGAACTTCACCTTCTCCGGGGAGGTCAACGTGGAGATCGCATGCCGGAACGCCACCCGCTACGTGGTGCTGCACGCCTCCCGGGTAGCAGTGGAGAAGGTGCAAGTAGCGGAGGACCGGGCGTTTGGAGCTGTCCCGGTAGCAGGGTTTTTCCTCTACCCACCAACCCAGGTCTTGGTGGTGGTGCTGAATAGAACCCTGGACGCGCAGAGGAATTACAACCTAAAGATTATCTACAATGCCCTGATAGAGAACGAGCTCCTGGGCTTCTTCCGTAGTTCCTACGTGCTCCACGGGGAGAGAAGGTATGGAGGGAGGCGGTGCCCCGCGCTGCCCCACCCCGCCGGGCTGCTCGCACTGCTGAGCGGGCGCAGGCGACCTGGGGTCCCTGTTGGCCTCCAATATCCAGAAACCCCGGGGTTGGGGGAAGGGAGCCAAGGTTAGATGGGATGGTCCTTTGGAACCATAGGGGTCTGTTGCCAAGTCCACAAACTCAGCAATACCGAAAGGTGATGATTGCTGCCCCTTCCTCTAGTTCGGACCTTGTGCCTCCTGACTGGTTATCTAAGTGACAAGCTAACAAAACAAAACAAAAAACCACCACCACTACCACCAAAACAAACAAACAAAACAACGACTTCGAGCAGGTAGCAACTAAACCCAGCTATCAGGTCAGAGCAGACACGCCCCCTCCCCTTGCGCACCTGCCTTGGTTATGAATAGTACCTCGGTACCCCTGGAAGACTCAGAACATAGCCTAAGTTTTGGCTTTGTGAAGTTTTTCCAAATTGAAAGTTGAGATTTGATCGCAAAGAGAAGTTCAAGGGAAAGGCGGGACTGGGGCTGGCCTGTGGGACTGCAGTTGTCATGGTCAAAATCAGAGAGGGACCTCTAAGGCACTGTGGTGTCCCCAGGGGCTTCTGCCTCCATTTGGTTCCTCAGCTGCTGCCAATGGAAATGACTACACCCAGAAAGGGAGGGAAAGCCAGCAGCCGGTCTCCAGTGCCTTTGCTGACTTTAGATCTGGATTACATTTTCTTAGTTTTTGTGAGGTGTGTGTGTGTGGGGGGGGGGGGATTTCGCTAGAACCAACAGCTTCTGTGTCCAGATCTTCATAGTTCTAATAGCTGTGGTGAAAGTCTGGGGAAAGAATCAAAGTTGACGGTGCTTGGCAATGACTGACAGCTGCACCAAACTCTCCGGGTGAACTGTTTTATGAGATCCTTACCGGGTGCATGCTGCTGTCCCCGCTCTCTGTGTTACAGGTGGGAAAACGGAGGCTCAGCAAAGTGGTAGTTTGACTTAGATCACAAAATGAGACCCAGATAATTCGGCCCAGAGCTCCCATTTTAAATCCTAACTTGGTGATAATAATAGTTCCACTCTCCACAATAGGATGATCAATATGGCCTTGAAAAGCACTTCACCCAAGGTCAGGCCTGCCATATATAGTACTTCAGAGTTCAAATGAGTGTTCTGAGTTAGTCAGCTTTCACCTATCCTGTTGAATGAATGTATGAATGGCTCTTGTTTTCATTGTGTTTAAAATAACTTCAATTAGTTAAATGACTATAGGGCAGATGAACAATCAGAGTGAACTAATAAATGAAATCATTACCTCTAGTAGACCCATCATTAGTAAGCAATGAGGCAGAGCCTCCTCTTTCCCCCAGTGAGTCTCCTAACATCGGGACCCCGGGACTCAGAGCAACACAGGGCACCTGAGGTCAAACAGGCTGTCATCAGAGAACCCTAACTTGAACTTTGGTTTGCCCAGCCCTGAACCAAAGTGCTTGAGAACTATCAGAAACAGTTAAGGTGGGAGAGGCTGGGAAACTTTCCTTGCAGTGTGGAAGTGCACAAAAGTTTTATCATTTATAGATTGCTGCGAAGTAAGTCCACATAAAATATTACACGTGTTAGCAGGCGTGTGATGGTTACAACTTCCTATAAGTCAATACATCATCATTATTGTTAATCAGTTTCTAACACCCAAGATCTGGCATGGGTAGTTCAAACCCTTCACCACCACGTCCTCTAGAACAGATTCCAGATTAAAAAATATGTCTAAGCCCACATGCTATGAAATATGCAATAAAGACATAGAAGGCAGATGTTGCATGTTATGTTTGGAAACACGCTCATCATGTCACTAGAGTTGCACATCCTCACGGACGCATCTTACTGTGGTGAAAAAAAAAATTGCTCCCTCTTAAATTCTGTATTTTTTTTTCTTAAGCCATGCCAAGATGTATTTGGCAGAACTCGGCTTGTTTTGGTCAGTGCTTTCAAATTAAGAGGACTCCCAAAACGACCAGATGTTTCCACTTGCCCTGCACCGGTCTTCTTGTACCCACAGTCCATGTTTGTATTCAGACTTCCTCCTTCGGTTTCCCCTGGAGCTGTAAATACTTTGGCTGGAAGTTTAACCTGATACCACATGTTTTCCAATAGAAATGAGGGATTCAATGTTTGGGAAACCCCAGCATGGATTTATTTCTAGATACGATCTTAGAGAAAGTTTTTGCTTTCCACCTCCAACAGCAAAGTGAATATTATAATTTCCTGGCATTTACATCTGGAGTACATAAGGCAAAAGTAATTTAATAATTTCAGGAGTATACCGACATTCCATACATTAGTTTTTGTTGTTCTTGTTACTATAGCTACCTAGAGGATTTAAAGCTGACCAATATTAGGAACTCAGCCAAGGTTGGCCTTTTATTGATAATGATTTTGTACTAAAAAAAAATGCGATGTAAATTGGTAATTAAAAGCCCAGTTTCTAAAAGGACACAGATGCAAACTTAGAATTTTTATTTGATTAGTGATTGTATATCTTGATCTTTAGTTAATCATCATTTTTGCCCATTTAATGATAGGATAAATTCTGTAATGAAAACAAATAGTTAATTTGTCAACAGGAGTTACACTGAGTAACTCGAAATACTTAGGAGAACCACCCCACAGCTTCCTTACTTCGCTTAGCCTGGTGGAAGCAGTAGCCCATAACTATCTGAGCAGTCTTACACGTTGCCTCCTTTCTCAGAGACTCAGGAGAAGGAATTTCCTTCTCATTGGTTTTCTTAAGGAAGAGTCTCAAGTCAAAGGCAAGACTGGCTTGCAGCTCCTGGTCCTCCCACCTTACACTCCTAACAGAGCTGGAAGAAAGATCTTCGGCGAGGGAGGATTAGCCTGTGTGCTGTGCTGTGTACCTTTGACCCGGAAAATTTTATCCTCCACTACCTGTTGAAAAACACTGCATTCTGTTCTACAGGGAAGACTGAGTTACCCACACAGTAGACCAACTTCTCAATGAAACCCAAGATTCCTTAATCATGGGTATATCTTCCATTCTTCCTTATAAAGTCAGCTAGGAGAAAGCCTGTCACTTGTTGAATACTGAAAAATAGCAAGTTACCCTAAAATTAAGGTGTTTTCACACATACGATAAATTATCACCTTCAGTCAGACATATACTTACTCTTTTCCAAGTAGATTTGCAGCATGCAGATAAAAAGGGGCGTGTATTTATGTCAGTGTCTCCTATAGGAGAACACACTTGCTTAGAATTAGGCAAAATGTTCATTTACCTGAAGTAATTGCCGCTTTTGGGTAGCCAGATGGCGTGCACACCCATGTTCAAAGTAGGGTACCTTAATTTAGATCCAGATGGTCGGATTGAAGGCGGAAATTTACCCAAAGTAAACGAACATTTTATTCACTTTTGAGAAGGAGACTATTTTTCTTTGACACACTTTGATTGGGTCTGTAACATGCCAAAGTGACAGAAGACGGAATAAAAACAGACATTCTTTTTCCCATAAAGGATTGTTCAGAGAGAAGTCATGATCTCTGAAAAGATGAGAGAACAACGCCTGTGGTAATCAGAGGGAATCGGGGGCCGTTCTTTTTGCCAAAATCTGTGGAATATGATGGGTTTTCTTTCTTGGTGGCATATACTCCTTTGTGGTTGTACTGTACCCGGTTTGATGCTTGGTAGTTTTTGAATTAATAATCAATTATGATAATTAGCAAATGCCAGAAATCCCAGGACATTATTTTGATATCGAAGAAGCCTCATTTCTCGCACTTACTTTAGCGAGTTTCACGTGAATGAATGAAAGTATATATGACCCTTTCTTCCTCTCTAGAAGACTGTGAGCTGAAAAATCCAGAGAATGTTTATTTATTTGCTGAGAAACCACTTTTATATACTTTCTTAATAGATTTGGCTCAATGTTTTCCTATCAAACACACATAGCCATTTGGTTAAACTGAGTCCAATACTGGATTTTGGTCATCATTCAAAGTACTGCCCGTTAGGCAATAGCAATAATAACAAAAGTCCTGGTCATTAAATAATGATTCATTCTAGCAGAAAAATTCTCATGATGGGTGCTCATCTTGTGGCATTTACTTTCACTTATTTATTGTCTTATATTACCATCTCATTTGATCCCCTCGGACAGTGAGAGGTTACCCAGTTCCTTTGAAAAGGTTACATTAATTGGAGTGTGTCTTTATGGATTCAATGCAACTTGGGACAGATCCCATCGACTATGGATGTCTCTCAAATGAAAAGGAATCTGTTATTGACTTTCCCAGTATAGACTAGGTTTGTACGATGGATTGTTTCCTTAAACTAACTTTTCCTAATGTATATGTGGATGGGCTTAAGGCAATGGTACAGCAAAGGTCTAGTTTTACTGAGGATTGCTCAATATGGCTATAAGAACAGGGCTCACCACTTCCAGTATGGTTTCAAAGAATAATGCAAAACAATAATGAACAAATACTCACTTTTAAACATAAATGCTCCACAGTCTGTAAAGAAGGCCATCCCTCCTTGTCCCTGTGTTTATGCCACCCCCAGAAACAATTATCCTCATTGCTATCAATATACCCATTACTGCTATTCTCTTGCCACTATCATATAGTTATTCATCCTTTGATTTCTTATATGTTCTTTAATATTTCCAGATCTTCAGCAATGCCCGCTTTTATTTTATTTTATTTTTGTTAGTTCTTCAGAGCTCTCTGCCATCTTTTCATCTCTGGAGAGTAGATGCTCCCTTCCTCTGACAGAGTTTTGCTAGGCATAAATGGGTGAAAATTACCCTTCTTTCTATTCCAGACAGTCTTAAAAGATTCCCGAACCAGCACAGATAAGTGACGGTAGGGTGTTGAAAGGGCCCGGGTGGGGTACAGGGCCCAGGCTTCTTGCTCTGCCCTTCTCCAGGCCTTGGCAGTTCTTGGAAGTTCTGACTTACAGGGTGCTCTGTTCTTAGTGTGCAGGAAGGGTGTGAGTGAGTCCTCTCTGTGCATATATATATATGTCCAGGATAATGTTTTATTGTAATAGTATAGACCTTTTCTTATGAAAAGTGAATGAATAAACAAATAAATGAGCACCAATCAGAAGAAGTTAAAAATACCATTAGTTACCTTTTCTTTGCATTATTATATTATTGTTATATTTTGTTGTTCTGCTGGAGAGAAGTATGTATGTATGTATGTATGTATGTATGTATGTATGTATGTATGCTCATGTATATTTAGTGTGGTTATTCTCTTCAGGTAGGGGACTCTTTAACTTGCTTACTTGACTCTGTGTCTTAATTCTGCTACTGACTGCTTTGGTGATCTTGGTCAGTTTCCCACTGTTTCTCGTTTGGGGTCCCCCTCTGGAAAACAGGGATAATGACACTGTTTTTTTTAGGGTTGTTGTGATGACTTCATGAACAACGAGAATCATGTCTGATAGTTTGTAAGAACGCCCGTGGCTATTAAATGTTCTTGAACCTTTTCATGGCTAGCGATCTGCTGTGCAGGCTGGTACAGGTGATCTACCACTGATGCTTCTGCTTTGTTGGTTTTCCATGCTGTGAGTATTGGGGGAAAGGTCACAGTAAAGGAATAGACACAGTGCTCCTTCCTCTGGCTGCTGGTTTGCTCTGTTCCCCAAGCAGAGTTCAAGGAAGCAAGAGGAAGGAGAAGCAAAGCCGTGCCACCATGAGAGAAAAGAATCAAGAAAAGCTGTGGTGTTTCCCAACCACAGAAACTCAGGCTGAGATCAAATGTTATGAACTAGAGAAGACTGAGGGAGAAAAAGGTGACTCAACAGAAGAAAAGCAAAATGCTTTTATTATGGCACTACAGCCCGCCAGCAGCCACCGAGCACACAAGGCTCCTTATGGTGCCCTTACAGCAGGCAGAAAAAAATGCTGTTTCCAAGGAATGGGTCTCACTTCGTTTTACAGATTGCTTCCAACACATCATGCGGATTTTGACAGTAGTAGTGCTCTATGATACTCACATAATGCGTTGCCTGTTTCCAATCTAAAACAAATGAATCTCAGACACTAACTTTATTTATTCTTATAAAAAACAATAATTATGACCTGGGAAAGTAATTTTAGTGCATTATAGTATGCTTTATCAAGGGTGATCCATTACTCAGCTCACACTTTTGATAAGAGTATTTAGTGCTACACAAATGAAAAGCAATTATGACTATTCTGCTTTGTTTTTATAATGCGATTATTCGCATATGCACCACTTCCTACATACATATTGCTGGCATTATTGCATTATGTTTTTAGTTTACTAAAATGGTTATTTAAAAAATAGACTACACACTTGCTTCGAGCGTTGAATATTCAGCAGGAGTGCTTCTCCTCTGAAATGGCAGAGGTTTAATGACTCATTGAAGTACATAAAAACACACAGTCTAAACAAAGACCCATTTTGGCTTAAAATGTTTTGTCATTGAGTAACAATTTGCATTTTGATTAACAACCTAAACTTGAAATGGGATGTGTGTAACTTCTATGACCTTGTCACTTGGTGGACTTTAAAAGTGCATGTGGCTTCTAGGACTTTGTAAGAAGATAACCACCACAGTTAGAGGTACAGAACCTTCTTTGGGTTGGTGGCACTTAAGACTGACCTTGAGCTAGTGTGACACTGAAACAGCATGAGCAGTAATAAGGCCATAGAATTAAGTTTAAAAGTTACTTTTTTCATGGTGCACATAGACGAGGCCCAAAGGAAAGCCTGGTAAATGCGTCCTGCCATGTGTGAGGGTCTTTGTGTTTTGCTGGACTCCAACTGAAAAGGCATGGATCAATCTTCATGCTGAGTGTTATGCGAATGCTTCCTTCCTCTGCATAGTTTACCTTCCTGAAAAGGCAAAACTGAAAATAATGGAGCAGAAATTTTATATCACACACATACTTGTAATGTGTTGGCAATATCAGCCAACGTTAATGGATTACTTCTGCTAACTGTTAGCATAATGACTTTGACACAAGGAACTTGCCTGGTGAACTTCCGCAGAAATAAGAAGAAATCAATGCTTTGTACCCTTCAGAGGCAACACAGAGATTCGAGCCCTCCCTCTCAGCTCAACCAAAATGTCAAACAGACAAATTGTTAGGAAAATCAAATAATTTGATTTAGGTAGAAGAGAATTAAAATGTATGCATGTTGCTCACATTTTTTTCTAGTTATGCTAAAGTGACATTCTTGGAATGACACTTCCAGAATATCACTTTGGAGAGTGGATTTTTTATGCTAATCAGCAGATTCTTTTAAAGATGACATTATTTTTTTAAAGAAAGCAGGAGAAGAATAGACAATGAGACACTTGACCCTGTTACCTTCTGTTTTGCATTTCTTTTTGCTGTTTTTCTGCACATGAGCATTTGTGTGTGTGAGTGTGTAGGTGTGTGTATGTATGAGGGTGTGACTGTGTGTATGTTTGTGTTTATGTGTGTATTGTGTGTTTCTGTGTCTTTGTTTGTGTGTGATGTGTGTATGTGTCTGTGGTGTGTCTTCTATTTATGCTGTACTTTAAACTGGTTTCATCTGTTAATTAATTTCTTGTGTTTCTCATACTTGGCATCCTGCCACTACCTCAAACTCACCTCAAATTAACTCAGGCATCGAAATCATTATTTTCTTCTTTAAACTACTCTTTCTAGAAGCTTCTTTGATGTTTTAAATAACAGGAAGCAGGGAAGAAGTCCTTTTTTCTCTCAACTGGAGAAGATCACGAAATAGATGCAGTGGTGATGGAATTATGTTTCTAAACTCTTACAGGTACTGCTCTCTGTGGAGGGCATCAGCCTGAAGCTGGTCCTGTCTTTGGAGAATAGAGTTATCAGGGTGAAGGAGGTGAGAGAGAGAGACACTGAAACTGGATAGGGCCAGAACCTGCAAAACAGCTGCAGTATAGTAGCTTCACATGTGTGTATAAGCTATTTTCAGAAGGGCTTTTCTGTGTTCCAGAGAGTTGGTTCCCACTCTACTCACTTGTGAGCTTTTAACTTTCATCCAAATTCTCAGACCAGTTCTGATGCTTCCTGTTCGGAAAGTCTTTGAGTTATTTGGGCTATAGGTTCCCAGTTGAGCCACCTTGATTCCAGGAGAAAAGTTTCAATGTTCAGAGAGAGGTTTGAACTGGGGAGGAAAGATTCTGCTGGCTCCACTGGCTAGTCAGGCTGCTTCACATCCCACAGGATGGATGAATGATTATCCAGCCTAAAATGCCAATAATGTCAAGGTTGAGAAGCCCTGCCTAAGGAAATTCAGTTTCTTTATACATTTTCCTTGTTTGTTTTTATCCTAAACTTAGAACACTCAAAACTGAATTGATCAAGAGAAGTAAATATATTGAAGAACACGAGACATCTACCTATTGCTAGAGTAACTTAATGCTTTTTCAGAGGAAACGCACCAGATTCGAGGGAAATTTTATTTCTAATTGTCTAGTTATGAGATCTTGAACTTGGAAAAGACTTTAAATGTAATCCAGTCTGGCTGTTTTTCTTTACCAAGGGACCTCTTTTGATTTTTCGAAATACTGAATTGAAATTCAATTGCAATCATTCTTAGGTGCCAGACTGTGAAATTGGTATTTCCTCATTTAGACATTATCAGAATATATGGTAGTCCTCTTCGCGTAGATATAAACTGTGTGTATGAATTCATTAAGAATGTTAATTGCAGAAAAAGTCACGGGATGATCTTGATAGCTCTTTCCAGCCCTGAATTAAACTGCTACCTTTCCTGTCATATTTATTTACCACATAGGGTAAAAAGACACTGCACAGTGCATTTCCTATGCATAAACATTCAGTTTATTAACTTCTCATGGACCCAGACATATTTAGTCTTTACTTCTAATAAATTCCTACCCCTTATTTACTAAATGTCAAAGACATCTTTTATTTTTATACTTAAAAATGAAAACATTTTAATTACAATGCCTTTGATGATAAACGCTTACAGAACTGTTTTTTCCTGTTTTCAGTTCTCTCTCTCTCTCTCTCTCTCTCTCTCTCTCTCTCTCTCTCTCTCTCTCCACACACACACATGCACACATGTGCAATTTGATTATGAAGATTTTAGGAACAACTGCTGTATTTTTTAAAAAATAATTCAAGTACCTAATACAGTAAGACACTTCTGTTTGTTCAAAGATTGGAACTGGAGGGCTCAGATACTTGGATGCTAAGAAGAAATTCTTTTCCTCATATGTACAATTCATGGTATCTTTTAAATAGTCCTGAGAGAGGAATACTAAGCTTTGTAGTTTTTTTTTAATTACGAAGTTGAAAGATAAGATTTTCACGCATTATGTGATACAAAGGTGCAAAAAGAGAAAGCTGTAAGTGTAAGTGCATGCATTTTGGCATAAAGGTACCGACATTTCATTATGCAAAACTGTATTGCTATCAGCAGAAAATAGAGGAATATCGTCATTCCCATAAAAGTGGAAAGACTATTTATTATTACCTAGAGTTGAGTTAAACCATGTTCATGCTTTTACTAAAAATTAATTTTATTGCTTTTGCATTGTCTTTATCTCTTATTTGGATCAAGAAGATGTGAGTTCTATGCCAAGCTTTGGGCCAAAGGCTTGTGTGTCTATGGACAGACCTTTCTGGGTATACATTTTTATTTTAGAAATTTATAGGAGTGGGATAATTCATTTTTAATACTTCTTATACCTTTATGAAGATTTATTACTAAAACTTCTTTACAAGATATTATTATATTTTATCATCTTGGCAGTTTTGTGAGAAAGGTCAAGTAAACAATATTTTCTTTTTACAAATGAAAAAAAAAGCAAGTTCAGGCAGCTAAGTGACTTAAACAGGCCTGGTATGTAAGAGCCTAGAACTGCCTCTAAGATATTCTCCGCCCTGCCTGAACAATCAATTTGTAAAAGCTTTTTTTCCCCTTTATTTCAAAATTGAAACTTTAAAATTTACACCCCTAGTGATAAATATAAACTCCATACTTTAAAAAAAGTGGTGTAAATAGTCACACCGCATTTCCCTAGAGAGAGCCAATGAGATCCGGTACACACCACAGCCTATAGGGATTGGCTAGCAAAGCAAAATTCAAGATGCATGCCTACTTGTTGTGACTGGTAGCATCTTCCTGTATCCTAGGCTGAAAATAACTATGAAGTCAAGCTGAAGTTCTCTATGGAAGTGTATTCTGTGGTATTAGCCACGTATACCCTGAACAATGGAGAGTGGCGTGGAAGAGAGCTACTCATGGATGAAGCAGCCTTTGAAGCAATGACTTGAGAATTTATTGACATCTTTTGAAGGGTCTGATATTGACTTGCCTTACAGAAGATTTTGTAGCTGAAAACTTCAGCTTTTATTATAAACTATTTCTTAATTATAAGAGTGTCCTTAAAGGGCTTGAGTGTCTTCATTTGTAACTATAGACTATGAAGATGTGTAGTAACTTCTGATTAATTTTAACAAAATTTATCAGAAAGTATCTATATGTATCAACTATATATGTATTTGATATACATACATGTTTATTTTATATATTGTACAGATAGTCTGTATATTTATGTGTGTGTATGTGTGCGTATGTATGTATGTATGTATGTGTGTGTGTAATCATAGTAGTTCTAATTTTATATGGGAAACACATTTTAAGACCTTCAATGAATGTCTGAAGTCATGACCACTATATATACACAATATTTGTTCCAGTGTGTACATATAGATGATAAAATTTAATTTATAAGTTAGAAATACCAAGAGGTTAACAGCTAGTAATAAAATAAAACACTCTAATATTATGCTGTAATAAAGCTGTATAAATATGGTTTCACCTCACAATACATTTCGAGTTCCATCACACTATAGAAATATTTCTGGACCTCAGCTGACTGTGGGTAACTTAAGCACACACAAAAAATGAAGCCGTGTATAGGGTGAGCCATTTTCCTAAAACTCAGGGCTCTCTGGACTGTGCAGTATAAATGTCAATTCTAGTGATAAGAAAAGATAAAGCTCTTATGAACCAGGCATGACTGGTCTTGGCTTGCCTGTTGCAGCTATTCATAATGTTGGGGACTTTATCCACCCCCCCCACCGCTTTCCTCCATCTGAGCTTTACAATAATTTTGGGATTAGAATTGTGTAGTTTCTCATTTGAGAGAGGTTTTAGAATTATAAAAGTTGCTGTGGCTAAAGGAAGTTTGAGAGGCAGAATTCAAACCAGGATTTAATAGATATTAAAGTCATTTATTTTAACATAAGTAGATTGCATGCTTTCAAATTTGAGGCTATAGATATTTCCCAGTGAAGGTCTATGAGCTACCCCCCCCCCATTTAATGACCGTGTTTGGATTTCCATCTCATTATCTCTATATACTAGATGCCCTAGCTTCAGGAAGAACGTGATATGCACAATAAAAGAGCCATTATTTCTCAGTGTTTGCCAATGTGCCCATGAGTTGTTTCTCTGTAGAGTGTAGTGTTTCATCCAGCAAGCATTGCTCTGGGTTTAGAGAGTTTACTTTAATCGAGACAAAAACTTCCCTGAAGAACTCTTATTGTTGGGGCAGTATATTATACATGAACTGTACTTTTATGTTATTCATGGATATAAGCATAGTTTAGAAAAATGTGTATTTTCAGATTTATCAAAATATGCTATCTGAGGTATGCAATGGAGTCATTACTTTAATTGAAGCAATACATGCAATCAGCATTTCATTTTTTTCTCCTTCTTCTTCTCCCCAGATTCCTTGGTGTTACTCAGTTCTCACCTACACATGCCAGGAAGGCGTTCCCATGTTTCGATGAGCCAATCTACAAGGCCACTTTCAAAATCAGTATCAAGCATCAAGCCACCTACTTGTCTCTATCCAATATGCCCCTGGAGACGTCTGTGTTCGAGGAAGATGGATGGGTAACAGACCACTTTTCACAGACCCCTCTCATGTCCACGTATTATTTAGCCTGGGCGATTTGCAACTTCACTTATCGAGAAACTACTACCAAGAGTGGGGTTGTCGTAAGTATTGTCAGCCTAATGTTGCTTTGGATACTGTGTAGTCTCGAAAGTAATCTGATTTCTAGGTTCACAGGCATCACTTGTAATGCTTTCACATCTGACACAGCCAAAGTCTTTAGTTATTGGAGGTTAAACGTAATCCTTGTTTCAAAGTGAGACAGAAACTTTTCTCCTGCTACACCCAATTTTCTATTCTTTCAACCATCTCCGTCCCCTGTTTTCATGGGCCCTGGTTTTCCTCCTCTCCGCCCCAAGCCTGGGCATGCATGCCTAGAACAGCACTTGACTTTTCTGAAAAACTTCTTGGTTCCTGGTGCATCTTTCTATTATGAATTTTTTTCAAATGTATAGAAAATGTACCAAATGATACAATGACCTCCACTTACCTATTAGCCAGCTCTGAGAAGGAAACCATATTGGATAGAATCGAAGCTCTCTAGCAGAACTCACTCCCTGATATCCTCTCCACTGGGAACTGTAACTTCAAATTTGCATTTCTCCTTTCCATGCATTTTATTGTACATTTACAATATATGTTTATATGCACTTATAATACTCAGTATACTCCAAAATCCAAGATACTTTATAGAAGAGATATCACCCTCCATTGTATAATTATTCCATCTACTTTTCGTAGGTAGTGTGAGGTCGTGCAGGCATTGTCTGCATTAAACTCATGGTAAAGACCAAGTGGCTTATCTTTGATAGCCCCCCTTAGTGACATTAAGGTGTTCTAGACACTTTTCTATTGCATTGTATCATGCTAGGCTAAGCCATGATGAATGAGCAATTTCTTCATCATTTCAATTTCTTCCACAATAACTAAGCATTTATTTTAGGTTTCATATTAATTATAAAGGCTATTATGGTTCTCCTTTCCCCACATGAGTAATTGGGGTTTAAGTAGATTAAGTAGCCTTCTAAGAGTCAAAAATCACAAGTCAAATCTGTTTGTTTGTCTCCAAGGTTTGGCCTTTCTCTCCTGTGCCCAGGGACTCTCTTTTTGCCACTTCACCTGCATGCTTTTGAGGGAATTTATCTTGTGATCTTTCCCACTACATAGCTCCTATATTCCATTTTCCTTGCCCATTACAGAATAATTGATTAGAAAGTTATGTTTATAATCGGTTGGGATTCACAGCTCTATAATAACATGCATTTTGAAAAATAGTGTTGGCAAAAGATCTTTTTCTCACTTAATTTTAATTTTAACCCCCGTGGAAACTGCTTTTTTTAAAAAAAAAAATTGCATGCAAAATTAATGCCATTATTGAAAAACTCCGGAGTGAGTTCATCTGTGTAATCATTAAAGTAATACCCTAAATGCTGAGTGTAGAGGGCCAGCAGCTATTTTACTCTTTGAACTTACAATAAGCTGAAATGTTGAATTCCTCATATGCTCGTCGATGTCTTCTGTGGACATTTCAAGTCTGCACTCACTGGACCATACACAGAAACGGAACATGAAGATGTCTCATTTCCTTTTGTGTCTTCCAAAGTTGATGACTGACTTACAGCGGCTCAGCTAGCATAAAGTATACTGGAAGTGCTTGAGCCTGGTGTGTTTTCTTTAAAGGACCGTGAAAGTGTCCCCAGTTCTACATAATTATGCTTGCTGCTAAGACCTGCTTGTAAAACCACTCTAGTTCTTTCGATGTGACTTTTTATTGTTAGAGATCTCTAAGTAATCAGGGAGCATTTTATCATTTATGCTTAGTAATTTTAGTGTAGAAAAGCCAAAACATAGTGGTAAAAAAATTGAAAGGTCAGCTGAAAGAAAACTTCAGACTGTATAATCTAAAAATCCCCAAGTCAGTTAAAAAAAAAAAAGCAGAATGGCCATTGGGAGCTCCTGTTGATCAGCTGTGGAAACATAGCTTGAAGCTCCACTCTCTTTCTCTGTCACCCCTTTGAAATGCATCTATTTTCTTCTCACTGGCTTTCCGCTTTATTACTGGGGGCACCTGGGAATGACATTTCTCAGCCCTTAGCAGATGGGAGGAGAAGAGAGTCGGCTTCAGAGTCCTGGCTGTGGGATTGTCGTGTGAGGTCCAGGTGGTCATTTTAGAGCACAAGGTGCAGCAATGGTGTTTGAGCTATGAGGCAGGAGCTTGAGTAGCATATTAATAATATGGAGCTGAATCTCACAGTGCCCTAGGTGTGAGTACTAGAGCCATCATCATGAACATCGTCATCGGCTTTGCAAACTGCCTATACTTTGCAAAACACTCTCCAAAATAATTACAAAGGTGAAGAGTCTAAGATACCCCTGGTACGGGGTTGCAAATGCAAATTAGGTATTTAATCCTAAGCTGCAATACATTGAGTTTATCCATCCCTTAAAAAACTTGTCATTTTTTTCTTAAATGGTGTTAATATTTACAAATTGACAGATTGTATATAAAACAATTTCTGCCTTCTCCTAAGAAACCCAAAAATGTAAATGGAGGTTTCTCTGTCCTACCCCATCCTGGAGCTGCTTCATGATCACTCAGAGCCTTAACAGTAATTGCAAACTGCTTGACCTATAGTTCATGCTTTTTACTAAGTATCTCTCACATCTAAATTAGCCCATTTCTATTCATCTATATATTGCCATGCGGGCAAGACTTTACCGGTCTCCTGGCATCTTTCTTTTGGGGCGGCTGGCTTGTCCCTCCATCGACTCCTGTATTTTTCCTCTGTCTTTCTCCCTGTATTGAGCTATCCCATCTATCTATATTCTGCCTTGCTATAGTCTAAAGGAACTTTTATTATCAACCAATGGCAGCAACATATATTCACGGTTATCCCACAGCAAGGTGTTATATCATGTGACTCACATCTGTATTCTGTAATATTTCCTCATTCATTGATTCATTCAACGGACATTTGTCAATTGGATGCTGCCACAGATACTGGATAGACTCTGGGAATACGGCCGCAAACAGCGAAGCTTCGTTTCTTCTGGAGATCTAGTGTTCCAATGAACGGAAATAATCATTCATGCATGTAACATGCAAGGTGGTGATTTATGCCTTGAAGAAAGTCAGTGGGCTGAAGTTAGGTGGTGACCAGTTTGTTTACATTTGACATGTACTTCTCACGGCAACATTCTCCAGATCCGCTTTATTCTTTTGTGCTCAGTTCATCTCACAGTTATACGTTACCTGCTGCAATACTGCATAAAATTAGATTTTAGCCTTATTCTAGGAACACAGCTCAGGAGGACAATTGGGGACTGCACACAAGGAAAACAACAGATTCATCAGTTATGAATTAGCATCATTTAGTATTCATCAATTGTCCAGTTGGAGGATACAATCCCAAGACCTCTAGAAGATGAAGAAATTGCTAACAGTTGCTGTGCAGGCATGTGTTTCATGGAGGAGAGTGGAGTTAGCTAGACCTTGAATGATGATTTGGTCCCAGGGAAGCAGATGCTGTGTGCACAGTGTGCTTGGTTGGGGAAATATTATCAGGAAGAGACAGAGCTGTGGGAACGTCTGCATGGAGACGGGTGTGGAAGGATGACTACAGATGAGGGTTCATCATCAGACACATCTGTTTCCGAGTTTGTGCCTTGCTTTTCTGTGACCTTGGTTCATTACTTAGCCTCTTCCTTTTCTAGTTTTCTTGTTTGAAAACCAAGAGTATAAAGTCTCTTACTTTTCTCTTCTGGTTCCTGTCCTTGCAAAACAAACTACTCTAAAAAGGATGTGCATGATGCATCCCGTGTATTATATCTAGAGCCTCTGCGGTATGGAATTGAACAGCGCAGTGGAAATAACTTGTCTCTGCTCGGTATTGTCTGCATCTCAGATGGGCCGATGTGATGACTGGCCTCTTACAAGCAGGGCCAGAATCACCTGGAATATATTTGTTTGGTGGTTTATTTTTAGTCTCCTGAGATATCAGCTAGGGCTGTGTGTCATAGCATTTGTGTGTAGTGTTTGCATGACCCAGGCTTGCTTAAAATATGGTAACATCAGGGAGATTTGCTTTCTTTGGTTTCTTACATGGTAGTTTAGAAGAATACTGTCTTAGTCAGGGTTTCTATTGCTGTGATGAAACACCACGACCAAAGCAACTTGGGGAGGTTTACTTGGCTTATGTATCCTTTATATTTATTTTGCTTATGTATTAGTTGCAATCCATTGAGGGAAGGCAAGGCAGGAACTCAAATTGGGAAGAGACCCACAGGCAGGAGCTGAGGCAGAGGTCAGGGTGGCCTATTGCCTACTGACTTACACCTCATATTTGCTCCTCATATCCTGCTTTCTCACAGAGCTCTGGATCACCATCCCAGGGATGATACCATTTGCAATAGGTTGGGCCTTTCCATAACAATCACTAATTAAAATAATGTTCTATGGGCTTGCTTATAGCTTGATCTGATGGAGAGATGTTCTCACCTGGGGTTCCCCTATCTCAGATGACTCTAGCCTGTTTTAAGTTGACATAAAATTAACCAGCAAAAACAGCAAAGGTAAGTGCCCTAAAAAGCTATAAGATAGATCTCTGGGACTGTTTCTGATATCACACTCTATTATTTCTATGACATTGGTTTTTTTCCCCTTAGTTAGTTACCAACAATAGTCTAGACTCAACAGAAGAATACATCCTCGCCAAATCTTAATAAAAAGATTGCCAAAGAATTTGTGTTCTTGTTTTAAAATTAACAGTCTGTTCTCTGTTCACAAACTACTTACATTCAATCCACACAGAATATATACTCTCTAATGGGAATCAGCCTGTTAATAACATATGCTGACATTTGAGGTCTGCAATCTTACAAGTCAGAGGAAACCAGGTGTAGACGAGGTGACTCCGTTTTTCTTTCTTGGTCATATCTCCTAATCACTCAAAAGACCCATTATAAAGACCACCAAGTAAATGACTTACTTCCACAGCCCCACAATGCAGAGGCAATGGCGAAGTTCGAATGTGTTTGTGATAGTCATCTGTATTCCAGAATAGAAAGTAATGTGACGATCCAATAGTCAATGGCCTGTAGCAGTTCTAAAATCCAACTGGTTGGTCTTGCCAGTTCCTTAGCCATGGTCCATTGCTGTTCCCTGTGGGTGGTTTTCTTGGCACTTGAACTCATTCTTCAGCCTTTTAATTTTGCCTCTGAAGAAATTCTTTTCCAAATGCAAAATAGTTTGTGTCTACAAGTGTGTAACTTCAGCTCCATTCTTATATGTGCCAAGTTGGATTCCACAGGCTCTGTAACTTTACAGTTAAGCAAGTATACTTACTAAAAATCAAGATTTTTAAGCTATGAGGCTATCGCCACTCTCTCAGACAACACTAGACCCATAGATGTCTTTTGGATAAATCTTTGTCTATGTTGAGGCTTTGTGGAATAAAGGTTCTCATATACTCATTGTTTAACAGAGAGACTTCATGAGACAGCCTTTTAAAATTTTTGGAAAGATACTTATCTTTTGAAAAAGCCTTGGGGTGCTACTTCAATAGAATCTGAGGGTTTAAAGAACAGGGGCTCTTGCTTTTAGCTTCAGGCCGTGTTTCATGATGGTGATCTGTGCTATTATTATTTTCTTGAAGCTGTTCTTTAATAACCGTCCTCCATCTAATGAGGCTAAAGGGGAGAAAACATTCATATTTCAAATTCAAAGAATCTTAACTATTGTACACTCCTTGTAAAGTTTGGTTGTGAGTAGATAGTTCATTCTTTCGTTCATATCTTCTCTTTGTAAAAAAATCCACAGTCGGTAAGAAGAATCAGCTGTCCCTTTCAAATTTTGGCATAGAAATCTCTTTGGCTACGCAAATTTAGTTCTGTAGTTACATTCCTTATTTTTCTTGGTACCTAAGGTAATCAAGTGGCAACCCTTTGTTATATTATATAACAAAAACTTCATCTTATTCTGCTTAGTTTTTTTCTGTATGCTGTGTGCATGTATGTGTAAGTGGATGTGCAGCCTTGCTCATCCACACACGCCAGTGTGGAGGGCAGAGATTGTTGTATGTATTCCTCTAGCGTTCTTCATCTTTTGAGACAAGGACTCTCCCAGCACTTTGAGATTTAGCATGTCACCTAGAATGCTTGGCCAGTGAGCCTTTGGGATTTAGTTGTCTCTGCTAACCAGACATGTATGATACATGCATGTGGTGGCTATTGGGGATGTGAACTAAGGTCTTCATGCTAGAATAGAAAGCATCTTACCCAATGAACTATCCCTCAGCTTCTCACTCAGCTTCTAATAATATTTACAATATTATCTTTCAAGTCCTCACTACCTACCTCTTAAGGCCTTCAAGTTTCTGCTAACTCCTGCTATCTTCATGGCTTTTCCAGTTGTTGCACACAGTCTGGTCCCAAAGCTAAAGCTACACATTGCTAAACTTTCTTTATGACAAGGCTTTACTTCCAACATTTGATTCAAGTTTATACTGCTGAATTAGATGTCATTCTAAGTGTTAACAGTAAAGCAATTATGCTTATGGATTGTGGACGTCAAGAGTTTGAAAAATGTTGATCCCATAATGACTTAGCGTCACAGTATCTAGGATCTTAGCTTGAGAAGCTGACTTTCTGGGTGTAGTTGACTAGATGGGACAAGAGTGAGAGCATCTTTACTAAGTGTATCTACTTAATATTGGCTGTTACATGGGATCTCAATTAGCGCTCACATATGAGCCACCAACAATTAGTTTCTCCAAGACACTAGAGCCCCTGTGTAGCAGGTGGTCTCATATTGGTGAACTTGTCGATAGTGATTCCACCTCCCCCAAGAGGTTACATGATCTGTTTGTTCCATTATTAATGATTATATTGATCACATACACCACTGCCTTTTTAAAAAAATCTTCCTCCCCTTTTGCAAGACAGGGGCTGAGTGCTCTTTCTGATTCATTCTGAGAATTTGAACAGTATTGCTTTTGGTGAATTATGTGAGCTATTAATCATTTGTTTTATTTTTTTGGCCCTAGAAATCTGGGAACACTAACACATAAACAGTATCTTTCAATGGGAATGGTGTCATAGAATTTGAAGCTCCCTTTAAAAACTATCACAGTTATTAATATTATAAAAGAATAAGTATATAAAATATAAAATCATAATTTTGAGTGCTTAACATAGTACTCATTCTTGTAATCCCATTTAAATAGATGACATTCCAATATTCTACAAGGGAGAAGTGATTCTTAAGTTTAAACAGCATATTGCTACTAGATTGCAGAATGATTTGATGCTGGTTAAACTTGAATATTTCACTTAGTCAACAGTAAGAACCATTAGAAAGTTAAATGCTGGGGACATGATATATATTATTTGATGATCTATTTGCACACAACATGTAATATATGTAACTAGGAGGAGCTTGCAATTGGAAGTTCATTAAACTAAGACAAATTGGAGTAGAGCAGCAGTTACAGTTGAAATAGATAAGACAATATAGATGTGGAAGACATTTGAAGGGAGAAAATGGTAGGATTTTGGTGAGGTATATGAAATAGCAAAATGAGACCTTGGAGAAGACATGGATTAAATAATCAAGAATGATTCTAATGATAGGGTAGAAGACCTGTACAGTTCTGTGATGCAGATTCACAGTGTATTTTTAGTTTTGAGATTATAATACAATTATAATATTTTTCCATTTCCTTTCCTTCATACAGACTCTTTAATATTCCTCTTCCTTCTCCCATTCAAAGTAATGTCCTCTTTTTCATTAGTTTTTATTTCATGTACAGGTGTATGTATATATACATATATAATCATAAATGTAACATATTCAGTGTGTATTATGTTGTTTGTTTAGATGTTTTCAGGGGTGACTATTTGGTACTGGAGAAGCAATTGGCATGCTCTTCCACTGGGGAAGACCACCACTGTAGCCAATGAGAGTTTTCATTTTCCATAACTAACCTTTTAGAAGTATGCCATTTATTGTATTAAAAATGACTATGTAGAAGTTGTGTGTGTGTGTGTGTGTGTGTGTGTGTGTGTGTTATCAGCAAGCAATAAAACAATTAAGATCAAGTAAGAAGGGAAATATATCAGAAGTAGATTGGAGAATACTCTCTCACTCTATGTACCTGTCTCCCTCTCTCTGGGCGTCTCTGTCTCTGCCTCTGGCTCTCTTGTTTTGAGGTAGGGTGTCAAGTGTTGCCCAGCCTCGACTAGAATATGATATACATCTGAATTTAACCTTGAACTCTCTATATTCCTGAGAGCTAGGATTACAAGCCTGAACACCCTGACCTGCTATTTTTATCTTTTTCAGGGAATGGGCTCCCTTGAATCTAGAATTCATTTGCTCCATAATAGTGTGTTTTGCATATTGCTATGTCATTACAGTGACCTTTATCAAGTCTAAAACTCATGGGAGTACATCACATGCCTTTGCCTGCATCAGATAACCAACTGCAGATGCCAAGCCTAAAGTGCCCATGAGGCAAATAGGAACATTGCTGTCCTCTGCTGCAAGAAAGGGATTTTTTGGAGGAGGGGTGTTGGGCAACCAATGTATTATACTTACCCAAAATATAAATTTTATTTTTTTAGATTGTCAACAGCAGGAAGTATATACAACATGTTTGCATACATGTGTACATCCATAAAGAGATATGCATGTACAAAAATGCACCTTTCTGATACTCATTTTTCTGCAGATGGGATTCCATGTATATACCTCAAATATGGGCCTATCATTCTGTGTAGTTTTCTAGTGAAAACAAAATTGGATTTCATGTTCATAAGTGAATTAGAGATATGTTAGTTAGTGCAGTGTAAGCCTGTATTGTAGTTTATTTAAAATATGATAATAATAGAAGCTCCTCTGTCATTAGACATTTTGGTTATATTGTATTACAAATGTAGCAATGGTCCATAGAGAAAGAGAAGGAAATTGTAACAAAGGAATTGAAATACAACCTATTCAGGAATATAAGGCAAAGCCTTCTGCACACCCCAGGAGAGCTAATCCTCCTCTTCTTCTGTACTCTTAGAATAATTTGTTTGCTCATGTCTTATAGCCACTGTTCTGACATTCATTGTTTTATCTTGCTTGTTGTGTTGTTTCTCTAGAAGGAATTTCACTCACCTTTGTAGATCAGCAGTTCCTATGATATGTGGAAAATTGCATGTGCTTGGTAGAATTTTACTGGACACCTAAATGATGAATTTCTTGAGAGATGTCACAAGGCCAAGGGGTTCCAAAATCTTTCTATTAGGTTAATGTGTAGGAACTGAAAACGCACAAGGAGTAATTGTTATAAATATTGAAATGTAAAGAGCTAACGATGAGTGGCAGGTGTGTCACCTGCAGGGAACTCTGCAGGGAAATGTCAGCCAAGAGTGTGAGCAGAGACAATTGAGTGGCAAAAAAGGCAGGGAATCAAGTACAGACTCTCAATTCTGAAAAAAACTGGTATGAGGCATAAGGAATGAGGCAGATCATAACAAACCGAAGGTCAGAAATCATTGCTACCTTTACTGGGGAAGCTAAGTCAAAGTGTTGGTCAGCTGGTGAGAGCTGGGAGGTAACTAAGTGAGCATGGGCTGACTGGGTGGTGCAAAGTCATATGAGTATTTGTTTTAGGACTAGATGAGAGAGATGCTTGATCCAGGTTTGGGACACCCAGTTAGTTCTGCAGGGCCATGAGCAGTGTTTATAGCTAGGTTAGAATTTTGAACACTTAACTTAAAAGGTAAAAAGACAGCACTGATGAACTTGCAGAAATTTCATCGGTGTGAAAGAAGCACAGCCAGGAGCATCTATTAAGAAATGAACATACAGTGAAAAAAGTGGATGCAGTGTGCACATAGAACCATGTGGAGATTCCATCTCACCTTAGTTGAAATGACTGCCAGCAAGAAAACAAGCGAGTAATATTGATAAAGAGAAACCCTATTCACAGTTGGTGGAAATGCATCTTGGACATCAGTATGGAGGTTTCTCCCAAAACTAAAAGTAACTTACTATATGACCCAGCTATACCAATCCTGAGTATGGATCTGAAGGATTCCAGGTCTTGTTACAGAAATACTTGCATATTCATGGTTATTGTTATACTAGTCACAATACCTCAGAAATTAAACAAGCCTAGATGCCCATCAACATATGAATGGAAAAAGAAAATGTATGTATACATAATGTGAATTAACTTAACTATAAAGAATGAAATCTTGACATTTGCAGGACAACATATAACTGAGAATCATCAGGGTAAGTATTGTCAGTCAGGCTCAGAAAGACAGTCACCGTGTTTTCTCTCTATAAGTGTTCTATATTCTGTGTGTGTGTGTGTGTGTGTGTATTGAAACTAGAAAGGGAGCCATAGCAAGAGAAGAAGAGACTTAAGGTAGGGATGGGATAAACAGAGAAGGTAATAAGATGTATATGACATAAGAGCAGAAGGAAGAATATTGTGTGGAGGAAGGGTGCAAGCAAAAGAAGTCAAGAGGAACTTAGAGGGGAGATGGAAAAGTGAATGAATAAGAAAAAGAACAAATAGAACAAATTATGTATGAATGCCTCGATGAAATACATTACCTTGTATGATAACTTAAAAAAACAATTTAAAACTTTTTCAATATTTCCATAACAGTAGAGAAAATATGGAGCAGACCAGAGGTTTGCTCAAAGAAATGTGAGCTGTTGAAATATAAGGTATGTTTGCGTGGCAGACAGTATGGCAGGCTGGAGGGATGTATTAGTAAAAGAACAGGACGACCATACAAGCCAGATCTAGTTAATGGAGAGGTTTTTAGGACTCTCCAGCCCCAAGGTTTCTACTGGATCTCAGCATAATGGAGTGTGCCTCAGCAAAGCTCCATTCCCTGGTGACTGGCTTGGGCTGATGGTGAATTCAGTGATGGATGTTAATGGGTTTTGTTATACAATCCACTATTTATCAAATGCCCTGAGGCTTAAGAATCTATATGTTAAGGAGGCCAGTAGAAGCTAAGGGAAAGCCAAGGAAAGAGCCCTCTAATGCTGGCACAGATAATGTGGGTGGGGCTGCAACAGAGTCATGCCTGATAAAGTGTGTGATAGGGCATCTGGTGCTCAACCAAGTCTGTTTCTCTCTCTGTAGAGAGACAGGGGAGGACTCTGGTTGGCATTCTTCTTCCTGCACTTTTTTCTAGAAAGACTCAGAGTGACTGCACCTGGTTAACGACCACGGGGAAATCTGATAGAGGCAATTCTTCCACCAAGGTTCTCCCTCCCCAGGTGTGTCTAGTTGACAACCACAATGAGCTATTACAGTAACCTTGATCTTTCACAAATGATGAGGAACGCAATCATACTTGAAGGTTGTTGTCAGGCAAATCTAAATGACTCTTGCAGGACTTACTGTTGAATTTTAGAAATACCACAATTACTGTTGACATACATTGATATGTCAGGGACTGAACTTACGGCTGACAAATAGAGAAATTCTCCTCTGAAGACTGCTGGGCTGCCCTTGTATTCAGATGGATCATGCTCGATATTCAGAGTGGAAGGAGGCGATATCAAATGTACTATTAGTACTATCTGTCCTTACCCACCACCACCTACTAATGTTTGACTTCCTTATCAGACCAGATGGCAGGAGAGAAACTCACTAGGTCTGTTCCATGCTGCTGTTTTCCTGATTAGGTTTAATTTCTGGAGGAACTGGCGAATGTTGGAAACCAATCACTACCCATATGCACAGAAGATTGTCCTGCTATGTCTCTTAAAACTATAGAAAACCACTCTTTTCTTCATTTTAAAGAAAACACTGCTCTATTAAATAGGGAAGGGCTACATTTAAAAAATCTGTCATAATTAAGAAGATCAAAGAGAAATCAACAGTTCATGCAGATGCCCGAGAGGCTTACGCAGATTTAGGGCTTTGAGTGATAGGTCGGGCAGTATCCTTAAATTTTTCTATTGACTCTGGCCAGGTAGTTAATATGCAGGGTCTTAGGTGGGTAAGGCTTTGCTTTCTTTTTAAAAGAGGTCTAGTATCCCATAGCAGATAAAAAACCCTGCTACGCACTTGAAGGTACAAGGCAGAATTTCAAAACGGGAAGCCATCTGGTCTGATAAAGAGTCAAGAAACATTGGTAGGTGGCAGTGATTGAGCCCAGACGGTACTGTTAGTACTTTTGATGTACCTTCTTCCCCTGAATGTTCAGCCTGATCCATCTGAATATAAAGGTACAACACAATGTTGCATAAAAGACAGGAAAACCAGTGGCAAGGGAGATCCCGGAGCAGAACAGGAGAGGGTAACAGCAAGAAGATGGACAATAGCTCAGAAAGCATTGGCTTTGAGGGTGGGAGGTAACAGGCAAATAGAAGGTAATGAAAGAGCCCTCTTTGTGAGAGGTGGGGCGCTGGGGGGAAAGGAACAGGCTAGGGTTTTCCTTAGAATAAAGTGACTGATAGATAAACTAGTTCATTGCAAATATTTGATAGCAACTTGAGCAAAATTTAAGCAGAAGAGAAATTAAGTGGTGGAATCTGGAGAAGCTCACACACATGAAGAATGAGACCATCGAGTCTTAGGAAAGAGTGCTTTGAGAATCCCAAGAGCGGGGACCAATTCAAGTCTTCACAGGCAACGTCACCAGATGCTTTGAACTGCAATCTTGAGGTTCCAGGGAGGGAGAATGAACGCTTTCATGTAAATACTGAATTTTTTTTTATTATCACCTAACAGTGCAGACAGACTTCAGGAGAGATAGCTTCCCTGGCAGAAAAATAACAGAATATTATTAAGACAGGGGAAAACATGTCTTGTAAAGAAATATTCTCTAATACACACAGGTATCATTTATTTATCACTCATTAGTTGCAAGGCATCATTCTAAGCATCTCTTTGTTTATTACTTAATTTGACAGTTTGGGGCATCGACTCATTAAGCTGTGTGATGGCTAATCTTATTAACTTCATTAGTTTAGGAAACACCTAAGAGATAAGTGAAACACACCTATGGTGTATCTATTAATTATTTCTGGATCCGAACAGATTATGAAGGCTCTGACATAGTGAATGGATTAATCCTTTAATGGGTTCATAATATGATAGGTAAGTGTGATGAAGTGCAAAGTAGGAAGAGGGACCCTTTGGAGGAAGTAGGTCCCTGGGAGCCTGTTCTTGGGGGGCCGTGTGCTGCTCAAGTTCCTTTTTATATTCTCTTTCCACTTTGCCTTTCTGAAACCCCAGCTCTACCAGCCCCACCTCTGAGACATTCTATCCAGGTGTACAGGATCAAGCAATGGTGAACTAAACCCTCCGAAGCTCTGGCGCTATGGGCCCGAATCAGTAATCCCTCTTCTATGTTCATCTGTCTAGAATTTTGTCACAGTAATGATAAGAATGGTAATGACTGTATCTGGGTTTCAAATGAGAGGAAAATGAGGTAAAAAATATCTGTCTTTGCCATGGTTCTGTAGCTCACTAGTGGCAGAGCTAGCATTTATCTCTAGGCAAATGCCTGCTCTAGTGCTCATCTGCTTAAGCACATGGGACCCAGAAGAAGATGCTGGGTGAAACGGCAAGAAACGAGGCAGATTCATCAGAGAAGGCTTAGATGGTAAGTGTAGATAAGAAAGAAAAAGCAATGACCCTAACAGGAAATGAAATAACTAGAGTGAGGTTCACATGTTACAAAGAAGTATGCCAAATAATTTGGAAGAATGCTGGGGTCTTGGAACCCCACCAGAGGGTCATGGCTGGACATGAAAAGTGAAAATTTCAATCCTGCAATGGCAATTCCATAACTGCCCATTTGCCTTTCTCACACGTAGCCATCACAGAAGTCGTGATTAGATTACTGAATTTAAATGTGAAAGATTGTTTGTACTACGAGAATGAAATATCCTCTCCTCCAAGCATATTGTTCTTCGAGGCAGCTTTAGGTTTCGTCTTCTCCACCAAACCTTTGTGAATTGTACTAGGCCTTCCGTTGTGATTGTCTAAGAAGTTGACGTTGTATTGTGCGCATTGTTTTCAGTTACTAGACTGCAGGACTGTGAGGGGGAGAACTGTCTCTAGTTAAGTAAACATATATGCACTATATATGTGTATGTAGCTGATGGAGTCATACACATACACACTTGACACCATGGTACATAGCATAGTTGCTTGCCCATGGCAGTAATTTAGTGAATGTTGAAAGCATGGTGATTTAAGATGTGTTTTGAAGGAAATCAGTAGGTATTTATGAGTGCATTGACATGGGGCGAAAGAATACAAGGAAGTCAAAGGGAAACTTTCCAGTTCCCGGTGGCTTACCTGAATGATGGTTGTTACTAGCACTTTGCTCTGACTTTCTCTCTCCCATTCTCCCTTACTGTCCTCTGCGGAGCTCCTGGTCCAGGCGGAAGACGAGAAGCCAGAATGAGCCATTTCACTTCCTTTTTCTTCTGCGCCTTTTTCTTCTGAAACTTAATGCTCCACAATCTTGTCATGCCAGTGAGAGAAAATGAGGAAATAAGGAGCTCTATTTTTTTTAATACAGCAGATTTATTATATGTGTCTCTTGGATGAAATGTAGATTTTTAAAATGGGAAGTCAGGCTGAAGGGTAGGTTATCTCCACACATGCCCGGAATTAATGCAGAAGTGTCTCGCAGCACTTCAGATAAGGGAGAATAATTAAATGAAACATGCTCCCTTTGTCTGAGTGAGAATTTGGGCTTCTTCTTCATTACACAGTGAGAAATTCCATCAGAACCGCCTCAGTGGGATTATAAGAGGTGATCATTGTGGAGGGAATCCTTTCACTCAAGGCAATGAGAGCAGTGGAAGAGGGAAAGATCAGCTGAGGGCATAGGGCTCCTATCAAGTGCTTTGTTTTGTCAGGTGCTATAGAGGTGTCAAGCACAGGCTGGGCAGAGAACATTAGTGGAAGTGGGATGGCTCTTCAGCAGACAGAGCTAGGGCTTTGGATTCCATCTTTTATTAAGGATGAGTAAGTCTCTTGACTGGAGCCACGGTCTCGTTTATGAAATGGGGCTAACCATGGGTGTTGCCAAAGACTTAAGAGACAATGGAAGTGAAGTGCCCATCAAAGTGCCAGTCTCAGAAGGACTCTCAGTGCTTGGCAGCATACAGATAAAAAGTAGCCAATTTATGTGTTGGAGGTAGGCAGGCAGGACTAAAGAATGGCTGAAGGAGAATGGGCATAGATGCTTAAAATGGGAAAATTCATGTGAATGGCTTTACAAAGTTAGTTTGCAGAGAAAGCAAGGAAGCATAGCTTAGGATGAGGAGCCAGGAGCCACCGGCATTTTATCTAACCCTTCCAGCACCGTGTCACCGCGCAGAGCCTTACAGAAATTTGCAGCATTTATTTTTCTTGGGATTACTAACATTGTGCAAACTAATAATGTAATTATTAGAGGAAGTGAGGTATGCTTCTCTATGGTTCTGTGCTAGGTGAAAAGATGGAGCATTTGGATGCTCATGGAAAAACTGCTCCCAGGGAAAAATACCGGGGTAGGTAAACTCTTTCAAGAACAATAGGGATTAAACCCGTGACACACAGTTGCCTCTGACTGTTGTTATCTGCATCCACAGATAAAAAACAGTAGCGCCCTGTCAGCTGTCACAGTGATTAAAAGTGGGGTGAAAGAAAAGGGCTTAACAAGTGAAAATGTGGACAAGAAGAGATCTTTTATAATGGCTGAATGCCATAAAACATTCAACCATTGAATTTTTATAAAAATACCATTATTACCTTATTAATTACTTATTATGTATCAGGTTGTGTCCTGCGACTATACGGATTAGCTTCTTTAGTATTTGTAGCTGTATTAGGAATCTCTCTACAACCCTAATCTCTACAGTGTGAAGACAAGGAAATGTCGGTAGAGGTGGCCCAGCCTGCCTGTTGTCAATGCTGGATCAGTGGCTCTGGCTCAAGGGATCTGACTGCAGAGTTCTGTTCCCACTTCGCTGCGCTGGCTCGCAGAAGTGAAGGGGGAATGCCTAAAGACAGGTTTAGGAGTAGTATTGAGAAACAGGTACTCTGTCATCAGAGAACTTGTTTTCTGCTAGATGCGAGATGCTTCTTAGAGAATGTATATTTAGGGAACTATCAATAGCTAGGCCTCCTGAGAATTCTCTGGAACCAAGCGACTCAGTTTCTATATGGTCACATTTTGCGCTAGGTAACACTTTTATTGGGGGGTTGTTTGCCTTGTATGTTACAGGCTATTTGTTAGCAATAGCATACACAGCTATGACTCCTGAAAATATCCAGGCATTCCAGATGTGTACTGACAGAAACATCTCAGAGGAGAAGCAGCTCGGTGGAGAACCTCCACTCAGAGGATTATCTTCAGTCTTTGGTGTCTATGCAATGATGGCATCGAGCTTGCACCATCTGATATGAGGATATGAGTCACAAATACGGAGATTTCCAAGAAACTACAGCGCTCTTGTTAAGGGTCCTGTTATTTACGGATGCCTTCTTGCTGCTGATAACTGTGGTACTGAGGCAATTAGGAATAATCTAGAATTTACCCAGAGAGAGTTTAAGAATGGGAAACAGAAGAAGAGACAACATATATCTGTGATAATTATGGTAAATGGAAAAATAGCTCATCATGCAGGAAGGAAAGAAAACAGAGATCTTTTTATACTCATCTCATGTCTAACAGAAAATAAGTTCTTTGTGTTATATGGTCAAAGATTGCTTGGGTGTTTTATGGATAGCCTGAGGGTTGTTCATTTTGCAGTTCTTCCAATGTAGTATTTAATGTTGATTTACCCTTCATATTCTAGATGAATGAGACTTGGTACAGTGGCTCTAAATTATATTGCATTTTAGAAACACTGGGTATGTGTATGTGTTTTAATAATTTACGTTTAAGATTCTATACTAGACTCATTGCATCTGAACCTTCAAGTATGGGCAGAGATCTGAGACAATACTGACACTCTTAAGTATATCTCTGGATGTGAAACCTGGGTAGAAGCCATTCATCCCAAGCTTCCTAGCAGAGGTGATTTCCTGTAGTCCTGCCTTCTCCTTTGAAGTCCATGTCTTGAAGGTCACATACAAAGCATTTTGTTTGAGTTTCCTTTTGCTATAACTCTCATACATGCTCTACTTCGACGCAAGGGATGTTGGTAAATGTAGTCTTTATTTTGTAAGGTCAAGACAGAAGCTAAAGGTGAGGGGAACAGGAGAATGATTAGGATAGTGATTAGTGGCAGTCTTTGTTGGGGGCAGCTTCAAAAACACAATGTCAGTATCAGCTCTGTACTGAACACTAAGTGTGTGCCATGGTAGAACATAAGCAAAGCTGTGTTGTTACTGTTCTTATTATTTCTATTTCATAGAAGGAGAATGGAATATTGTCTCATATTTGATGCTAGAATAAAGGGCTAATGCATTTTATACATTGCTACTGTACCTTCCATGAGGCACTCAGTTGAGTACCTTGGTTTCCTCAAGTGGCTTACTAGCTGTAGATATTTTATGAGATTTTAGAATTATATAGAAAATATATGAATCTCTTATTGATAATGGGAATGTCAAGCAGTACTTTACACTTCAGACTTTATTAGAATTTTAATCTTCTGTACTTTAAACTTAAAAGATTCTTTGTTTTCTTAGATCTAAGTGGGTAAAAAAGAGGCGATCAAAAGCTCAGCCAGTTGGAGAAAGTAACTTTGCCAGCATTTTGAGTTTACAGTGACCAACAATCCAGAGTCTTACACACATACTAAGGAAGTTTGTGAGCTTCACTGATCTCGTTAGACCGCGATTCACAGAAAATCTGTTTGCCTTTCTGGGAATATACAGGCCTTTCTCCATGGTAGCTCCTTTATGAAACAAGAAGAAATGTATGCAGTTAAACTTATTTATCATCTTGAAATGACAGAGTCAAATGACAGCTTCTCAGAAGTTGTTGGGCCACGCATTTCTAATCAAGAGGAATGTTAGTAACAAGATTTTTATGGTTAGGTGCTTCAGAGGGGATCACGCTCATCTAAGTCTTTCTATAAGCTTGACTCCCAGAGTCACTGAGTCAGAGTCTATACAAATGAACAGGAAGTGTGATGGAATCCATTTCTCTAAGGCTTTACTATAATAAGCAATCAACAGTACACTCATCTCTTTAGGGAGGTATTTTTTTTCTGAATAGATTGTATGAGATTGAAGATGATAAGCATAAAATCAGTCATATTGTCCCATGTGTCTGTCATTTTGTCTTGTGTTTGGATGACGATTGGGAGAGAAAGGAACAGAGGAGGGAGAGTGGTGGAGAGAGGGAAAGGAGGAGGGAAAGGAGGAGGGAAAGAGAGGTGGCAGTGTTTTGACTTTTTGGTTAGAATACTTTGCCTTCAATCTAAAGAATACCACAAAGATCCATGTAAATTCCAACAACTATAAATGCTCTTTTTTTTTTTTTGGTTTTTTCGAGACAGGGTTTCTCTGTGGTTAATGCTCTTTATTCTGGATAATAGCTACATGAATATTAGATCATTCAGTGTTCATATACACAGACACACACAGATCAGCACACTACTGAATAATATCATTATCATAGCAATGTCAACCAAACAACTATGACAAAGAAGAGGATATGTCATATACTCAGTAGAAAATAATAAATGCTAGTCTGTAATTGGGTTCAATTGTTTTAATTATTTATCTTTCATGACCGAATGCCTTTGGAGGTCTCTGGACTGGGTAATAATGGACAACAAAGCCAGGTGAAAACAGAACATTGCTGCTGCTCATGGTTTGAATTCCACAAATAAACTGTATGGCCATATATCAGCATTAATGACAACTCCAATAACTACTCACCTAATGCTGAGTATGAATCTACAAGAACTCTTGGCTACAAGAATTATTTGCCTACTCAGCGATAGCCCCTAACATATTCAGTGTAATTCTGCGAGGACAGTTGTATCAGGAATTGTCAGTAGCTAGAGAAAGTGCATTTTTCTTTCTATGTAATATATAGGAGAAAGACATTTTCAAGGCAGCT
>NC_022024.1:12047536-12054504 GCF_000317375.1 Microtus ochrogaster
AAAAAAAGAAAAAAAAAAAAGAAGAAGAAGAAGCCCTAACAGCTACTGCTCAAGATGAAGGATTTATCTAAATAAGTAGATATAATCAGAGAAAAGTAGATCTTTTTTTTGCAAGTAATTTTATTGATTTCACTTACTCTGTGCCTAATGCTCTTTTCTTCTTCCATGCCTGTGTTACACGCCTTCCCCAAGGACACTCCAAATCTTAGGGGACTCTCCAGCACTTCTCTCTTTGTAGTCTATCTTCTTATGTCTTTGCTAATATTGGCATTTCATTCATCTGACTTGCACCCCACCTTGTAGGATTTATAATTAGGGACATAAACTAGCTGACAGGCAGGTTTCATATAGCTTGAATTATCTGTCATCTCCCTTTCGCCCTTCTTGCTTCATGGCTGAGATTGTATTCTGTTGGAGGGCATCCAGCTGAGACTTTTTAAGTTTTTTTTCCTTTTAATTTGAAATTAGAAAACTTAATGGACTATTTTATGGGAGAAGGAAAGATTTAAGCTCATCTTATTCTTTGTGAATATTTCCCATATTTGTGATTTTCAGCGAAAACAAGCTTGAGAATAATGTTCATTAATTTTTCCACCAGTGTTTGATTCCATGTCAAAAAGTAATTACAGACTGTGTATAATCTCTTTGTGCATCACAGGCTATTAAGTGCCATTTGAAAACTTGCATAATATAAATACTGTTAAGTCAAGGAAGGCAGGAATAATTTTATGACATACATATCTCACTACCCAACTACTTTGAGCTTTGGTTTAATTTATTGTTTATTTTGTCTTTACACTGAACAACTGATCAACAGTACCAAAGGACACATATGTAAATCCTTCACCTGTGTGAGGTATTTACATATATAGATGAAAGATAGATGGAAGACACACATTCTTGTATGCATTGAAGTAATTTCTCTCTTTTAGTCATGTAATGACGTTCACTCAGCAAATACTTTAAGCTTCATGTTCCAGGAACTTTCTCAAAAGTAGCTGTCGAGCCAAGCTGGAATGGAATGGGTGAGTCATGGGATATGTTGAACAAGTAGTTTCCAGGTAGAGGAAACAGGCAGTACCAAGGGTTCCAAGCAGGAGAGTGGAGTATTATAAGCATTACAAGTATATTACAAGGGGAGAGAAGGAGGATGGTAGATGATGAATTCAGATATGTTTACATACATGTGTACACATGCATAGGAGGTCTTAGTGGTGATTAGGAGGTCTTTTGTTTTACATCTGAGACCTATGAGAAGACTTGAAATGGTTCAGATTTGTATTTCAGTGAAGGTAAGGGTGAAGGCAGATAGACAAGAAATTACTACTAACTGTAGACAGGGTGCAGTTTGGAGAAGTAATAGGGTTTGGAATACAATTTGAAGGTAGAGATGCTAGAATCCAGGAAATATATGGTTGTGAGAAAATGAGAAAATTCAAGGAACCCTCTAATTTTGTTTTACGCTAATATGATATCTACAATTTTGAGGTTATATAGGGAATAGCTGAGCTAGTTGCTCCTTGCTGTCAGAGCACAGTTCTAAATTGGCTTAGCTAAAGCTAAAATGGAAATCTTTCCATTGTTTAAATAGGTAATACTAAGTAACTACATTCAGCAAAGAATTGAGCTTTTGAGAGTGTATTTTGAAGCAACACATATTCTGTGTACCTATAAAGTTAATTTTTATTAATTCAGATAATTTTGGTTAAGAAATGTTGTCATTCATATAATACAGTGATGAGAATTTTGGATTCAACCAATAATGGTCAAAAGAGTAGAATCCACACTGATGTCTTCTTGTAGTCTTTCTTTTGATTTGGGCCATTAGAGATGGGAGCAGAAGAGAATCCAAGTTGTCTACAGAAGCTCCTGTGTAGCTCGATATCAAAAGTGGATTTATTTCCCCATAGTATTACAGACTATTGGTTCTCCATGTACACACTGGAGACTGTAAGTACAGATTGCCTGTGACCCAGCATTTGCCAAAGACTTCTTCAGATAATTGGCATCTGCGAGAAATCATTTGATAGGCTTTGAGACAATATGCTCCTCGACATCAGTGGCATAGTGGATAGATGTTAAAGATTGACAGATCCTGGAGCTTGTTCTGGTCCCATTACGTATTAGCTGTGTTAAGTAACCACTTTACACAAGTAATCTCATTTTGTCTAAGAAGCTTTTATTATGCATGTTAGACGAAATGAGATTACATAGATAAAGTACCTGGCCTGCGGAAGACCATTTTTCGTTAGCACTAATCTATTCCTGCAGTGTGTTATATTGTCAGAAAGTAACAAGCCCAATCCAGGGTAAAGCAGTGACTGTAGAAATGCTTTTGTTGAGTAATAACCATTACACATTCATTTTAAACAGAAGATGATATATGAAATAGCCAATCAAATACTATTTCTGCATTCTTCAAAGATGCCCATTACCTAAAAATCTCGTCTGTAAAGACTAGGTGATACATTCTGTATTGATCTCCTGTACCAAGAAAATTTTTCTCTAATCCAGTATTATTTCCCTTTTGACTTGGTTGAGGAGAAACTCACAGTTCACTTCAGCATCCAGAAGTGCAATTAATCATATTTCACCATTAAATAACTCCAGTGTACTTTCTTTTACTTACTTTCTTTGTTCTTTTACAACTGTTAGAACTCTTGTCGTATTGACTTTATTTTTTAATCAACTTTATTGAGGTGTAATTTATGTGCAGTAATTGGTGCCCTTTTAAAATGTTCAACTCACTGGGTTTTGACAGATAGGAAATCACCACTATAATTAAGACAGAGACTATTTCCATCACCCCAAAGTTTCCTATGCCCCTCCCTTTATCTTTAATCCCAGGCAACTACTGCACTGAGTGTAATTTTGCATGCTTTTACAAAGTCTTTTTTTTTCAATAGAAGACAAATGTTTTTGTTCGAAAGGAGGGGGAGACAGTGAACCTCTACTCTGCAAGAATATATGTGCATAATAGAGCTAGTCAAATAAGTTATAGTAGTAGTATTTTGGAAACTGACAGGAGATCTTAGCGTGTGCATAAGTGTCCAGAAAAGTAGCATAGAAGGAGAATTTAAAGTGGCTAGAAAGATGATTGGTAATCAATGGTGAAAGGATTGAGGAGAGGAGGGGCAAAGAAGCACTGCAGGAATACACCGGAAGCAGAAAGACAAACCACAGCACTCGTTCAAGATGATGTGATGACAGGCAGGTTACTGTGCTTGGAGACAGCTAAAGAGTTCCTTTCTGAGTCACTCAAGTGCAAGAAAAGTTCATCTGTTGAGAGTTATGATTGAGTGCTTAAGGAAAACCAGCAGGCTTTATGATAGCAGCCATGGGGAAATGGGGGCAGGTGTTGAGCTTCTGACAAGAATTATTAAACAGTATTAATGCCTTGGTTGATGCTGGGAGTCTAGAATTTGTGAAGGGATCAAATGACATGGTGGGTCCCACCCACCCACAAACCTCCCTGCCAGTTCTATCTTTTCTGTCCAGGATATAGTTGCAAAGAAACATAAAGTTGGGTAAAACTTGCAACCCAGAGTATATAAAGAAGATCAGAAGAAGTAGGAGTTTGATTGCTTCCTAACATAGGTGGGCACCCTGACATCTAAACTAAGTAAGAGACCAGTTAGACTCAGTGAAGAGTGGTGCATTTGCACAACTAAATCTGCAGCCCTATTAGAAAAGGTAAAACTGACCATTCTAAATTGTTAATTATCTACACAGTGATTTCATTAAAAATAGATGAGGGGTATACATTGATTCCTGTCAGTCTTATGCCAGTCAAGGGATAACGGAGGGTACCCTGATGTAGGGAACCTCCCAATTGCCTGCATTGGCTCTCTGGGATCCTTATTTTATTTCCTAGCTATGTGTCCTTGGATAAATCACTCCGTTTCTGTTTCCTTACTCAATTCCTGTTAAATGATGACAATAATACTGTTCACCTCATGGTGTGTGGTAGGAATGAAGTACTTTAATAGATGCTCCTAGTTAAGTCTAGCCACAATTTATAATGGTCTTACGGCCTTAATTTGAGACCTAGGCTTGGCCACTCTGCCTAAACTAGTTAGCCTTTACCGATTGCTTTTCATTTGCCCTATGTGTAAATCAGGTTTAATGACTTTGGCTGCACATTTTGTAACAACAATTGAAGGAGACAGTGTACATAAAAGTGCTCTGTCACTCTGAAAAGGTGTGTTACCATACACATGATACTGTATTATTACATACTCCTTACACAGATGTTACAGAAAGTCATGAATGTGGGCAGAAACACTCCAACATTCGAAATGTTGCCACAAACTGGGATCAGTGCTGAGCCCGGGAAATATTTATTTCTTCTAATGGAATAATTTTGATCACATATTCATATAACTATGTTGTTAACCTGAAGCTGTAAAGGAAAGCATTATTTTCAGGAAGTCAGCAATTTTAAATCATAATTAAAATGAATTTTTTGCTTTCCTTGTGACCCCATTTCCTTTCTTCGCCTTAGCATACAGGGTTAATATTGGATAGTTTGTAGTCAATACCAATTTGTGACCTCTAATGCTGTTGAGCCCAAGAACAGATTCACGTACAGAATGTTACAAATTCTTTTTAAAGATTTGTGACAAGTATATATTTTAGCTTCATGAAACATTTTTTTGTAGGAATAATTATAGCATTCATTATTCACAATGAGACTCTCTACTTTCTTTGTACTCTTTCCCAATTACACAGTTTTTTAAAATCAATATCTAACCATAGATATGTAAATTTTATACATGTTATTCATTTTGTGTAGGTGTGTAGTTGCATAGGTGTTTTATGTTGTGGTTTAAATAGGTACGGCCCCCATAGACGCACATGTCTGAATGTTTGACCTATAGGGAGTGGCACTATTAATAGGTGTGACCTTGTTGGAGTAGATGTGGCCTTATTGGAGAAAGTGTGTCACTGTCGAAGTGGGCTCTGAGGTCTCATAAGCTCTAGCTAATGCCCAGTGTGGGGCACAGTTCACTTCCTGTTGCCTGCAGATCAAGATGTTGAACTCTTAGCTCCTCCAGCACCATGTCTGCCTGTATGCTGTCATGCTTCCCACAATGGTGGGAAGAAGCATGGTGCATCTCCATGGAAGGTAAGCCAGCCCCAAATAAAAGTTTTCATTGATAAAAGTTACTGTGGTCATGGTGTCTCTTCTCAGCAATAGAAACCCCAACTCTAAGACCAAAATTGGTATCAGGGACTATGGTATTGTTATGATAGCCCTGACCATGCTTTTTTTTTTTGGAGGAATTTAGACTTTGGGAATTTGGGTTAGGAAAGCAGTGGAATGATTTGAGTGTTGCTTAATGGGCCATTCTAGAAGGAAAGTGGAAGACAGTGGTGCTGACGGGGATTTGAACTGTGGGGGCCTGGTTCAAGATGTTTCGGAGAAGAAAAATATTAATGTATGGCCTGGACCTTGTTCTTGTGATATTTTGGTGAAGAATGTGTCATTAAAAGAGTCTGCCTGAAGCTAAAGTGAAAAGATTTTTATTTATTCCTTTGGCAAAGAAAACCACAAAGCAGCCTAGTATTGACTGTTGTATGGTTATTAACATTCACTCTTAAGAAGATCTACCATGAAAATAAACAAGCTGAGCAAGGAAAAATACAAAATGGACAGTTTGAGGAGGAAAGTGGCACCAGATAGTGGAATGGAGCTGAGTCCTGTGATCAAGGAGATGAACAGATTAAGAATTGGAATAAAGGGACTGGTGGTCTTAGGGTAATACTCCACCAAGCTAAACTTCTATCTTGCGAAAAAGAATTAAAGAACAATTTAAGTCTAGGTGTGTTAGTGCATGTCTTTAATCCCAGCACTCAGGAAACAGAATCTCTGAGTTCAAGGGAAGCCTGGTTTACAGAGAAGGTTCCAGTACAGCCAAGTTTAGGCAGTGAAGGAAACCATCCCAAACAGAAAGTGTGTGAAGACATGATTGAACAAAGAGATCATGTTACAGCCCTAGCAAGCAACAGAACTTGACAGCTTAAGTCATGTGGTTCTGGCTTTAGAATCAGGGATAAAAGATAAGGGTTATGGAATCTCCTCCCTCCATGATCAACAATATTCCCTGAGGCGAGATATGTGGCAGGGATGTCCCTGCATGGAGGTCTAGAGAGGCCATTGTGAAGTTGAAGCTTGGATTTCTTAGAGATCCCAAGATGTTGGAGATGCCAGAGTCATGGAATATTGGTCATGGAAATCTGCTAACAGGGAGTAGAGCCAGCCCCAAAGAAAGAAGAGTGTTGCATTCATCAAAGCTGAAAGAAGTTGGAGATACAAAGAACAATTTGACATCAGACATGGGATGCAGAGTTTGGAGTTTTCCCACCTGGCTTTGGTCTTGCTTTGGTCCAGTATTTCCTTGCTATCCTTCTTTTCCTCCATTTTGGAACAACAGTAATATATCTTGTGCCATTATATGTTAGAAGTATGCAATGTTTTTTTTAAAATTTTGATGTTATAGGTATTACAGTTAAGAGACTGCATGAATCTCAGAAGAGACTATGAACTTTGGACTTTTAAACATTGTTGACACTGTGATAGACTGTGGGGACCTTTGAAGTTGGACTAAATGCATTTTTCATTATGTTATGGCTATAAGCCTATGGGTGTCAAGGAGTTGAATGTGGTGGTTTGAATAGGTACAGCCCCCATAGACTCTTGTGTTTGAATGCTTGACCTATAGGGAGTGTCACTATTAGGAGGTATGACCTTGTTGGAGGAACAGTGTCAGACTCAATTAAATGTTTTCCTTTTTAAGAGTTGCCGTGGTCATGTGTCTCTTCACAACAATAGAGACCTTAACTAATATATATATATATACATACATATATATCTATATATATATGTATGTATATATGTATGTGTGTGTGTAAATATATATATATATTCACAATTAGGAGGTATGACCTTGTTGGAGGAACAGTGT
>NC_022024.1:12054604-12057147 GCF_000317375.1 Microtus ochrogaster
TATATATGTATGTGTGTGTGTAAATATATATATATATTCACAAACTACTGCAGTTAAGTTACTGAACATTTTCTTTATTTCCACATGTTCCTTCATGCTTTTATTCTCCTTCTGATTCCCAAGCCTGGGCAGCTATTAATATATATTCCTTCCCCAAATGCTGTTATTATGCCCAAGAGAGATTTTTCTTATAAAAAAGATGTTCTGAAAATTAATTACTTGATCTCATCATTAATGACATTAAATTTATTCATCCATGTGTGAATATGTGAAGTCATGAATGCATCTGTACTTGTGGATGGCTTTGGGCCACTAATGAGCTCACAAACGCAGGCTCCATTCATAACTTAAGATACCTAAGGCTAGTGCTGTGGTCTTCCTAGATGGAATCAGCAAATGAATATAGTTGAAAATCTGGCAAAAATAAAAGACCATCTTTCTCCATTGCCACTTGGTAAATATTGCTGACTGTCAAAGAGGTGATGCTTTCATGGAGTCGTAACTAAACAGCTTCACCTACAGCCAGAGGGAAGCTCAGTTAGTTCACATGATAAAAATGGCGATAATAAGACTAGCAATCCCATTTCATCCATCACACCGTCCAGTTTGGAGTGCCAAGGATGAGTTAGTACATTCAAGTAGATGTTGAGTGATACAGAAACCAGAGAAAACCAAATTGTCTGCAAATGAGAAATTGAGGGAGAAGGTGAATTCTTCCCACAACTTATGAAAGCAAATGAAACTCATTTCACTATCGTCTGTGATCGCTTCAATCACATGGCTACTTCCTTTCAGAAAGGTTTTTTTCCTTAAATTATTTTCCCCTTCCTTTCCTATTCAGGGCTTTTTATAGATCTCAATCTTTGGACCTTAGCATTAGCATGGATAAGGGTGCATGTGTGACTCAGTGGACCAACACTTGTTGGGTTTCTGCCACATCTGAGACTCAGATGTTCAGCACATCTGGCTTAATCCTTACGAGCCTTATGAAAAGCAAATACTGCTCTTTCCATTTCAGAGCACTGGCCTGTGTAGGAACATGTAGCTGCGGATAGTCAAAGCTACAGCCACTGTTCCTCACCTGACTTACCATTTGTACTGCTGTTTATTTTGCTGAGTGACAAGTTTCCAGGATCATTACTAATGCTCCATTTGGTTTCTGGGTAAATGTATTGACATGGCTCACGGTATATCAATGTTGTGATTATGTACAATTGTCTAGCAAATAACAGGAATTGCTATTCATTTTCTATATTTAGGAGGTTAGAACAATTTATAATAAATATGGTGACCTTTAGGTCAGACATTTCCTGTAAAGTAATGGCCGGCCCTTCTCCAGCCTGCTATTAATTACGGTTCAAGAGCACTCAGCCATTGTTTTAAAACTAATAAAAAATAATAAATAACACAGCAAATGATGCTTTGGTTATTATGTAACGCTGTGGTGGGTGTTAAAAAGGCAATATTGGTGGCCTACAAGGGTTTCCCGTCACTCCACTCACAGAGAAGATGAACACATTTTCCGGTAGGCCGCATTTACCAGATTTCATTATTATTCTTTCAAACACAAGCAAAAAAGTCCCGAAGGTCAGGATTCTGTGAACTTTTTAAGGTTATGCCACTTTTTAAAAAATGTGGCAAAGATCAGCTTATAGACAATGAAAAAATAGTTGGTTCAAGATTGCATACATGATAAAGCAGTTAAACCTCCATTCTCCCTCCTGCTCCTCTCCATTTCCTCCTGACCTGTCAGCATGTGGAAGAAACACCATCTGGATTTTGAGGGTCTTAAGCAAAAAGTTTTCTTTAGTAGTTCTCATTTGTTATGATCTCTCTGGCCTCTTCTGCCTCCCCCCTGAGATCCCATGCCTTTTCATCCATCTCACCCTTTGCTTTCACCATAATTTTTCCTTTCAATATAAGCTCTTAGGCCAGCTGTTTTCAACCTGTGGGTTGCAATTTGGGGTGGAGCAACCCTTTCCCAGGGTTCACCTAAGTCCACCAGAAAACACAGAGATTTACGTTATGATTCATGACAGTAGCAAAATTACAGTTATCCAGTAGGAACAAAATATTTTTTTTTGGTTGGGGTCACCACAGCATGAGGGACTGTATTAAAGGGTCACAGCTTTAGGAAGGCTGAGAACCACTGCTTTAGAATGTCTATGATTCAGTTTAGGAATATGAAAATTTCTTCTAGCTTATTATTCTGTCATTACAGTTTCAAGCAACTGGGATAGAGTTTCTGTGTTCCTTTCTAAAATTTGATACATTTGTCTATGTTTTAATAAAGGATGGCTAGATTTTAATGAAGAATAGATTACTTTCTATTTACTGTTAACATTTTTCATAGATTTTATTGGCATTATTGAGCTGGGAATACACCATGTTTTGACTGATGCTTTGGACTGGAGCCAGAGCCTTGAACATGTTGTGCAAACAGAACATACCAAATACTATCTTTTTTCTGTGTTGTGTGTGCTTAATTGAGCTACATCTTCCGACCCCAATCAATAAAAAAAAAACTTTGATAAATACTCAAG